>NW_022900951.1:65739038-65769614 GCF_012274545.1 Fukomys damarensis | reverse complement strand
GGAAACTTTAAAGGTGCTGCCAACTTTGGAAAAAGTCATCCCAATTTACTGTGTTGAGTTGGCATTGTACAGAAATGGACAGCCATATTGGTCTAGAAATGTTAATTTATTTTTATTTTTTATTTTTTTCCATGAGTACAGGGTTAACGCACTGTATTGAATATGTAAGGTCATATCTACGTGGGTTTGATTACAGAAACTAATAAAGTATTCTCTAAATAATGAAAAAAAGAATAAGATAAGACTATAAGAGCAAGAAGCAATTTAAATATGTTCGGGGACCATTTTCATCCCCAGAATTAAGGATTATTTTAATGCTACATCATTGCCTTTACTCTTTTACATTCCTTTTTAGTTTTATTTTAGGATTCCCTATTTTTAATGTTCATACAGAGATTTCTTTAACTGAAATACCGAATAGTTTTTTTGGTGTGAAAAACTATAATAGTACACAGGATCCTAATGAGATAATTAATAATGTGAAATAGGAAGTAAAGGGCTAAAGGTGTAGGGAAAGTGGGAAGGGTGGGGGAAAGGTAGTAAGGGAGAGGAAAAAAATATGAGAAACTGGAAAAATGGAAATAAAGTGTTTGTAAATGGGGAGTGGAGGAGGGGTGAAGGGAGGGCAGGGACAAGGGAAAAAATGAGAATCAAGACCTATTATGTAAAGGTACAGAATCCCAATGATGAATGTAACTGTATTGTATACCTAGATTGTACCAATAAGCTCAATAAAAAAAAAACTTTTAAAAAAAGGTTATCTAAGGGTTGATTGATTTTATTTATTCTTTCAAAAACTAACTCTTTGTTGACTCTTTTGTATCATTCTCATAGTTTCCATTGCATTGATTCATGCTCTGATCCTTATAATTTCCTCACTGGTATAAGCTTCAAGTTTTTCTTGCTTTTCTTTTTCTAGGAACCAAAGATTCATCCTTAGGTTGTTTATTTGATCTTGCTCTGTTTTCCTACTGTAGGCATTCACTGCTATGAATTTCCACATAGAACTGATTTCATTGTGTCCCATAGATTCCTGTATATTATATTGGCATTATCATTTATTTGTAAAACTGACTGATTCTTCTTTAATATCCTCTGTGACCCATTGTCTGTTCAGGAGAGTGTTGTTCAAAGTCTTTGTGTTTCTGAAGTTTTTATGGTTTCTTATGCTATTGATCTCCAGTTCCATTGCAATATGGTCTGATAATATACATGGGAAAACTTCTATTCCTTTGCATTTATTTAAGCCTGTTCTAGTATGTGGTCTATTTCTGAGAATGACCTGTTCCATAATTAAAAGAATAATACCACAGTGATATATGAGCACCCGTGTTTATAGTGGCACAGTTTGTAATAGCTAAAATTTGGAAATAGCCCAATTACCCACCAGTTGGAAACTGGATAGAGATGTGGTTTCTCTGTAAAATGGAGTACTACTCAGCCATAAAGAATGAGTAACTAGAGTCATTCATAGGAACATGGATACATATTGAGGATATACCCCTAAGTGAAATAAATAAGACACACATGTGTAAATACCAAATAGTTTTTCTGGTGTGAAAAACTAAAAGTGTAAATAAGATCCAAATTGTGTAACTGACAAAGCGAAATAGGAAGAAAAGTGCTAAAGGTGTAGGGGAAGTGGGAGGAGTAGGGGAAAGGAAATAAGGGAAAAGTAAAAATATGAGAAAAGGAAAAAAATGGAAACAAAGTCTTTGTAAATATGAAAGGGTAGTGGGGGTGAAGGGAGGGCAGGAGTATGGGGGAAAAATGAGAACCAAAATCTGTCATGTAAAGGTACAAGATCCCAATGATAAATGTAAATGTACTGTATACTTAAAAATTACCAATAAACTCAATAAAAAAGAAATTAAAAACAAAAGGACATTTTCATTTTGAAAAATCCAGAATAGGTGTTGTAGGCACTTAAAGACATCTTCAAGGATTAAATAAAGCAAAAATTGAGAAGAAACCAGTGTATTAAATCATTAAAGCTTTCTGTAGCTAATACAGCTGAGACAAATTTTAGAGCTTTTGGAAAGAAGATACATAGATATTGATTCTTGATAATATTTACTTGAGAAGAGAAAATAAAGGTATTTAATTGTTTTGTATGGATAGTTTTAAATTTATTTGTGGATTAAAGAGAAATGTTAAATTACATTTAATTTGGGAAATATATATATTTTTAACCTAAGTTGTTATGTTGCAATTTGAAAAAAAATTTATGTTGTGCCTATATTTCTTACATATATGTTGTATAATAACAGCAAATACTATTTTGTTGGCATTTTCAAAGGATTTAAATGTGTATTGCCTCAAGCAGTGTGTGGTGGCTCACACCTGTAATCCCAGCACTCAGGAGGCTGAGGCAGGAGGATCACTATGTTCGAGACCAGCCTGAGCTACATAGTGAGTTCCATGTCAGTTTCAACTAAATAGAGAGGCACTGTCTAAAAAAAATGTGTATTGCCTCTTTTACCTTTAGAACTAGTATGAAATACATTGGTTGGGCAGTATCCCTTTTATTCACATGAGGAACAGTCTCACAGAGGTGCAGTTCAAAATCACTTAATTTGTGGTAATATTATAATATATATTTTGTGATTTAAATCTCAGATTTTACAGAGAAGGCAACCTAAATTATATTTTTATTTTCAACTTCATATTAGTATCATCAATTCATAAATAATTTAAAATTTTGTTGAGGTACTGACGTAGGTTGAAAACATATATTTATAGAGCTCAAGATGTTTAATGTAGTGAAAAGTGATAGTTAATAAGCCAGAAGCTTCAATACTGTAATGTGTGTTGTGAGTTTGCCACAGGTTGGTACCTTGTTTAGTTTAATCCTTCTATGCATCTCATACCCCTTTGTGAAGTCTAAATAAACAAAATATTTCATTTCTTCTAATTCGGGGTTGGCATTGAACACAAATAACACAGAAACTTCAGACTCATGCAAACTATTGCTTAGTTAGTGGTAACAATAAAGATTAAGGAATAATTTCACACAGTGTGAAAGCTTGATGCATTTCTAATTCAGTGTATTATTTTGTTTTAAGTTGTAAATTTACAGAGTAGTAAGCAGTCATATTTTATTAAATGCATTCCCAAACCAAATAAACCAAATAAAAGTATTTATTATCTAAAAAATATGTAAGTCATGTTGATCATAACATTGTTTCTGATTTACTTGCTGCATAGGTGTTGCTAATAATAGGTTTTCTATGTATGCTGATATCCAGATTTCCTTTGTGTTATTAATAATATTGTTCATCAAAGATAACTGAGTACTGAGCCAATTACACTGCATTCTCCCTTCCCAAATTAATGTAGGTAATCAGATTCTGACTGGCACAGACGTGAAGACATCTAATGAGCCATGCCCAGAGTGTGTCAGTGAAAAACAGATACAGTACTAAGGGGATCTATGTACTAAGCAAAAAGTCTTTTCATTATAAGCACCCACAAAACTCAGAACAACAACAACAACAAACAAACAAATGTATAATAGAAACAGAAAGCAAGGCAAGAAAATGTTTCCAAAATCTCCTCAGTCCTCCAAAGCTGATCTAGCGGGTGTCAAGAGGGAGGAAATCAAAAGCCAAATATACAATGCTTGGCAAGCTAGAAGAAGATATAATTGAACAGATAATCGAAGTAATAAAAATGTTCAGAGACTTTTCAGAAGAAGTTAATAAAATGTTACTTGAGCTTAGCAAAGTAATACAAAACCATGAACAAACAGTTTAGCAAAGAATTAAATTCCATGAAAAAATTCCAAGCAGAAAACAAGGAAGTTAAAATTTCTATTATAAGTATGCGTAACACAAGGGACCAATGAGAGAACAGTGTCAGCACTAGAATAAAATACTGCTGTCAGAGACCAGTCACTCAGAGATACCATGAAAATAACAGAATATGAAAAAAAAATACAACTCATGCCAGATGATGCATAGAAGACTTCCCTAAAATGAATAGAAGTTAATGAATAAAGAAGACTGCACAAATAGCATAAAATGCCTATTTACAGAAACAATTGGAAACTTTGCAAATATAGGGAAATAATTCAACATACAGACAAGTCACACTTATGGAACCTCAAATTTTCAAGATCAGAAAAGAACTTCTCTACAATGCAGCCTAGTCAAAATTCCCAAAGTCCAACACAAGGACAGAATTTAAAAATCTGAGAGCAAAAATCAAGGAATATCTTATAAAGGTAATCCCATTAGAATTATAGAATACAAAACACAAGCCTAAAAGGCTATTTGAGATTGAAGTATTTAAATCCTTACAAGAAAATAATTTCCAAAGCAAACTGATATATACTGCAAAACTATGTTCCTCGATTGCTGGAGAGATAATGACTTTCTATCACAAAAATCACCTTAATAAATTCATGACACCAAGTCAGCACTAAAAATATCTCCTGGATATCGCAGAAAGAGACAATGAAACCAACAATGACCACAAGTCTAGAAGAATGAATACACCTGTAAGGGTAAGCAGTTAAGTAAAAGGGGGGAAAAGGAAATTAGCTACCAGAAATTATAGTAATTATAGGAATAAATCAATAACATTCAAGAATGATTTTCAATGTAAATGGTTTCAATTTCTCCATCAAAAGACACATATTGATAGAATGGGCAAGGCATCAAACCCAAGAGTATGCTGTACACAAAAAACACATTTAAACCAAAAAGAAATTTACAGACTACAAATATCAAAGGATGGAAATCAACATTCTATGTGACATTAACCTGGAAAAAACAGGAGTGGTTATCCTAAATTCACACAAAGCGACTTTTAAGCCAAATTTAATCAGAAAAGTCGATACATATTGGTTAAGGATAAAATTGATGAGTAAGAGATAACGAAGGTAAACAGATATGCACCAAATACCTGCGCATCCAACAAATAAACAATAAATCTACCAAAAGAGATCAGACAAACACTAACACCACTGTGGGGACATTCAATACCCCATTATCAAAAATAGATCAACTAGGCAAACATCAAGAAAAGTATATCAGTATTAAACCAAATAAAAGATACTTTCAGAATTTTCCACTAAACAACAAAAGAATATTCATTCTTCTCAGCAGTACATGAAACTTTTTACAAAATAGACCACATACTAGGCAATAATTATTAAAGCAAACATAAAAGAATCAAAATTACACTGACCATATTTTTGGATCGTAATACAATGAAAGTAGAAGTCAGTGGCGACAGAAACCACAGAAATTATGAAAACATGAAAATTATGCAATGTTCTATTTAATAATGAATGGGTCTCAGAAGAAATCGAGGAAGAAATTTGATATTTTCTATAACCAAATTAAAATGCCAGTGCAACATAACACAGTGAAAGCAGTCCTCGTAGAAAATATTTTGTCTGTAATATTCCACATTAGAAAAATATCATGAGTCCAAATAACGAACCTAATGATGAACTTCAATGTTCTAGAAAAATAAGAAAAATCTAAATTCAAAACTAATAAAAGGAAGGAAATTATAATGATCAGAGCATAAATTAATGAACTTGAGACTAAAGACGCAGCAGAATTAATTATTAAATTATTTATTTCTTTGAAAGAATAAACAAGCAAATTCCTAGCCAATTTTATAAAAAATAAAAAGACCCAAAGCAATACAAACAGTAATGAAAAAAACAAATTCGTAACAGACACTACCAAACTCCAAAAGATTATGAGTAACTACCTTAAGAATTCAATAACTACTGGAGAATTCAGAAGAATTGAACAGATTCATAGATGCATATAAATATAAAAACTAAAGGAAAAGATATAAAAAATATGAAGAATCCAAAGCAGGCAATGAAACTGAAGAAATAATTTTTTGGGGGGGCTACCAGGGATCAAACTCAGTTCTTTGCACTTCCAAGACAGGCTGTTGGTGAAGAAATGATTTTTTAAAAAGTGACCAACTAAGGAAATCACAGGTGATGAACCTGTGATAAACTCTACAAGATTTTTAGGGAAGATATAATGACAATACTCTTCAAACTTTTTAATGAATGTAAAAATGAAGGAATACTTCCAAAGTCACTCCTGGAAGCTAGCATTACTTTCATTCCAAAATCATACAAAGAACCAAGAAAAAAAGATAACTGCAGGCAAAACTATTTAATTAAAATAGATGCTCAAATACTAGAAATGCACACATATTGGAAAACAGAATGTCAAAACATCCCAAAGACCATACATGATCACTAAGTAGGACTCATCCCAGGGATGTGGGGATGGATCAACATACACAAATCAAAATATGTAATATATCACATGAAATGAAGTAAGAAAAAAATAAAATTATCTCATTTGATGCAGAAAAAGTCTTTGACAAAATCCAAATATCAATTCATGACAAAAATTGAAGAAAATTTTGTATAGAATGACATCATCTCACTTTTCTAAAAACCATTTATGACAAATTGTTGACCAAAATATATTAAATGGGGAAAAGCTAAAATTCTTCCCTCTAAATTCAGGAAGACAAGGATATACACTATCTCCACTCCTATTCAATAGACTTCTCAAAGTATTATCTATAATAATTAGGCAAGAGAAAAATATGAAAGGGCTACATATATAAAAGTAAGGAGTTAAATGATTGTCATTTGCAAATGACAGATCCTCTACATCGAAGACCAAAAATGTTACATGTAATGACTCCTAGAATTAATAAATAAATAACATTGCTAGATAAAAAAACACACAAAAGTGAATAGCATTCTTGTATACAAACAAAACTCTCACCTGAAAGAAATTAGGAAAATATTATCATTCAGAATAGCATCAAGAAAAATTTTATTCTCAGAAATTTACCTAACCTTTAAAAATACAGAGGAGTGAAACATTAAATGGGACACCAGAAAATGGAAAGATATCCCATGTTCATGGATAGGCAGAATAAATATTGCCAAAGGACCATATTTCCAAAACTAATATGCAGAACTATTGAGATCTCATGTAAAATACCAATAGCATTTATCATAGATCTATGGTGAAGAGAAAATCTTAAAGTTCACATGGAGTGAGAAAAGATTCTGAATAGCAAAACCAATGCTCAACAAGAGCAAAGAAGGAAGTGCAACAATCACAGACTTTAAATTATACTACAGTGCTACAGTGACAAAATAATTTATTGTCACAGAAACAGAATAATGAATCTAATGAAATAAAACAGAGGTTGAAGAAACAACTCTAGGCCCATTCAGCTACCTGATCTTTGACAAAGTATCCAAAAACATACACTGATGTAATTATATCCTCTTTAACAATGGTGCTGGAAAAATTTGCTATCCAATGCAGAAGACTGAATGTAGACTCATATCTTTCACCATATTCTAATCTAAAATAAAAATAGATAAATTATCTAAATGTTAAAATAGAAAGAATCTGCTGGGAAAAACATAGAGAAAACTCTTGAAGACACTAGTATAGGTAAATATTTTCTGAATGGGATGTTAATTGTGCAAGATGTAATACCAGGAATAAACAATCATACAATACTTAAAAGCTCCTATACAGCAAAGGAAACAACTAATGCAGTGAAGATAGAACCTATTGTATGAGGAAAAGTTCTTGAAGCTTCACACTGGACAACGAAATACATAGAATACAGAATGCACATCAAAATTTTAGACTCCCCACAAAAGAGGGCCACTGAAATGAGCAGACACTTCTCAGAAGAAATACAGATGGTCAATAAATACATGAAAACATGTTCAGCATATCTGGCTATTAGAGAAGTGCACATTAAAATGACATTGAGATTCCATTTTACTGCAGAAATAATGGTTATCATCAAGAAATCAAATAATAATAAATGCTGTCAAGGCTGAGAAACCATTCTTTCTTGTTGGTGGGAATGTGAACTAGTATAATCACTATAAAAATCAGTTTGGAGACTCCTCAATAACTAAAACTAGAAATTTCAGCCCACCCAGCTATTCTCTTTTTATGTATTTTCTAGAAACAGTTAAATACATCATATGACAATGATATATGCATACATATATTTATAGCAGCACAACTCATAATAGGTAAATCTTGGAAGTTGCCTGTATGTTCATCAATAGATGAATGGATGAATAAAATGTGGCATTTATACACAATGGAGTACTACTCTGCCATAAAGAAAGATAAACTTCAAACATTTCTGGGAAAATGAATGCAACTTGAGACTGTTACATTAAGTGAAATAGTTGAGACACAGAAGCTAAAATATATATGTTTTGTCCTACTTGAGAAACTTGAGAAAAAAATAAAAATAAAGAGCAAATTAAAAGATAATAGGAAATGGGGAGATACATCCTTTGAAAAGGAACCAACAAAAAGAGTGAAGGGGGATGTAAAAGAGGGGAAGGGGAGAAAAAATTATGATCTGTTATATATATTTACCATCTCCTGACAGGGAACATAGTAATCATATACTACAAGCATGTACTAATAAAAAACAAAAATAAAAACATTACTAACCAAGATTAATGTTTTTGTTACATTAATTAGAAACTAATAATTTTCTAAACTCTACTCTTAGTTTTTATTTTGATTTTGTAGTACATTTTTAGTAGAAGTGGATGAAACTATCATTTGTTTTTTGATACCAGGGATTGAACACAGGGCTTCATGCTTTCCAGACAGGTGCTGTACCACTAAGCTATATCACTGGCAGCAGAAGTTCTAATTTTTATTAATGAATATTAGTATTATATAATGATAGCATTTATTTGGGGAAGTTGATACATACAGGTAACATGTCCTAATTTCAATAAGATTTCCCCCCTCTTCTCCTTCCTCCCACTTGCTCCCTTTCTGAACTCTGGAAGGCTATCTTCTAGTTTCTTCTCCCCACTGTTTTGTTTGTTTGTTTTTTGGTTGGTTGGCTGTTAGGTTTCTTTCATAAGTAAAATTATGTGATTATTTAACTTTCTGAGTTTAACTATGTATCTATATCCATTTTTATAGTAGCACAATTCATAACAGGTAAACCTTGGAAGCAGTCTATAAGTCTATTAACAGATGAATGGAAGAAGAAAATGTGGTTTTTATACCCAATGAAGTACTACTGTGCCATGAAGAAGAATAAGCATGTCTAGTTTCATGTAACATGAAGGTTTCTACAAGGCACATGGTTTCATTTTCCTTTATGTCTAACAAGTATTGCATTGTTTATATATACCCAATTTTTATCCATTTTTCTGTTGTCATGCATCATATTTGCTACCACAACTTAGGTATTGTAGATTTTGGTGCTATTAACATATTATTCATGTATTACTATAGCATACAGTAGTTAATACTTTCACCAATATGACCAAGAGTCTAAGAATTCAGATTCAAATTGTCTTATGTTCAGTCATTTAAGCAACCTCCAAACTGGTTTTCATATTGATTGCACTAGTTTACATTCCTAGCAACAATGTAAGTGGATTTTTTCTTCCCCTCATCCTCTGCAGCAATTGTGTTTTTCTGTATTCTTGATGATAGCCATTATGATTGTGTTGAGATAGAATCTCAATGTAATTTAAATTTGCATATTTCTGATGTCTACAGATGTTGATTTTTTCATATACATTTTGGCATTTGAACTTCTTTAGAGATGTAGCTATTCAGTTCATTTGCCCGCTTTTTCATGTGGTTTGTATTTATATATGTTAATTTTACATTATGTTTATATTCTAGAAATTCATCCTCTATGTGAGAATTAGCTATCATAGATTTTCTGACATTATGTAGGTTTTATTTTCACTTTAGCTATTTTCTTTGCTATGAAGAAATTGTTAATGCACTACCATTCATTGATTCTTAATAGTACTGTGTATGTTTCTGTAGTACTCTTCAGTAAGTCTCCTACTATGTCTATAATTTTAAATTGTTTCCTTTATGATGTCTTCTAGTAGTTTTAATGTGTTGCTTTATTCCTAGATCTTTAACACATTTTGATTTTAGTACAGCATGGTAGATAAAAGATCTGGGATTCATTTTTCTGCTTGTGGATCTCCAGTTTTCCCAGAATCATTTGTTAAAAAGACTTTCTTTTCTTGAACATGTTTTGGTATCATTTTAAAAAATCATATAACTAGAAAGCTGGGTTTGTTTATGTGTCGTCTATTGCATTCCATCAACTGGCCTTTCTGTTTTGGCACCAATACCATGTTGTTCTTTTTATGGCTTTATAGTATGATTTGAAGTCCAATATAGTGATGTCTCTGGTATTACATTTTGCTTAGGATTTCTTTAGACATTCTTGATCTCTTTTGAATTTAGGTAAAAATTTGTATGACATTTTGGAACTTTGTGAATAATGTTGCCGGTATTTTAATAGACATTACAAATGAATCAATACAGAGTTTTTGTAATATGGTCATATTTAAAATATTAACTCTGTCAACCCAAGAAGAAGGAACATCTTTCCATTTTTTGCAGTCATCTTCAAATTTTTCTTCAGGGTTCCATAACTTTTATTGTAGAAATTTTGCACTTCTTTGGTTAGGATAATTCCTAAGTATTCAATTATTTTGAAGTTGCCAACAATTAAATTGTTTTCCTGATTTCTTTTCATTAATTCATTGTAGGTATATAGGAAAGCAATATATTTCTTTGCATCATTTCTTTTGACCAGTTCACTGAATTCTTTTTTCTATTTTTTTTCTCATTGAGTTTATTGGTACATTTTAGTTCTACAGTACAGTTGCATTCATCATTGTGATCTTGCTCATTTACATACCAGGTCTTGGTTCTCATTTTTCCCCATTACCCCTGTCCTCCCTTTACCCCCTCCTCCCTTCCCTATTTACAAAAACTTTATTTCCATTTTTCATTTCTCGGATATTTTTTCTTTTCTCTTATTTCCTTTCCCCTACCCTTCCCACTTCCCCTACACCACTAACCTTTTTCTCCCCTGAATTCTATATTCAAATAGAAAATGAATCTGGGGATATTTTTAGGTATTCTGTGTAAAGAATCACATTACCTGCAAATAGGGATCATTTTACTTCTCTATTTCCTATTTACATCCATTTGTCCTTTCTCTTGCCTGATTGCTCTGGCTAGTTTGAAAAACTGTATTGAACAGGAGGAGAGAAAATGTACAAACTTTTCTCCTTCTAGACATTAAAAGAAATTATTTTTCCAAATATTAGTATAATGTTGACTGTAGTTTTGTCATATGGCTTTTAACAGTTTTTGATAAGATCCTTTAAACGTTTTCTTCAGGGTTTTTAATCACGAATGGGTGTTGGGTTTTGTGAAAGACTTTTTCAGCATCTTCTGAGATGTTCAGCACTTTTTTTACTTTTGATTCTATTTATGTGATGTGTTACATTCACTGATTTATATATGTTGAACCATTCTTGCATCTCCAAGATAAAACCAACATTGTCATAATATATGATTTTTTAATATGCTATTGAGTTATGTTAGCAAAAATCTTAGAGAAGACTTTTCCATCTATAGTCATGAAGGACATACGTGTTTATTTTCTGTTTTGTTGAGTCTTTATCTGATTTTGGTATCAAGATAATGCTGGCTTGGCATATTGAATAAATTTAGAAAGATGCCTTCCATTTCTATTATATGGAGCATTGAGTTATTTCTTCTATAAAGTTCTGGTAGAATTCAGCTATAAATCCATCTGCTCCTGGGCTGTTCTAGCTTGGTAGAGTTTTAATTATTGCTTAAATTTGATTGGATATTATTGATTTTTTTGACATTGGATATGTACTTGGCTCAATTTAGGTCTACAAACGTATCTGTTTGTTGTATATTGTCCATTTATTACAATCACTAGTATTTTAGAGGTGTGTGAAATGAGTTTGCCTTTATCATTTTTCATTTTCTTAATTTGGGCCTTCTCTCTTTTTCTTCTCTCTTTTTTCTCATATAAGGTCAGTTTAGGGCTTGTTAATCTTGCTTATATTTATAGAAAACTAGCTTTGTATCATTTTCTACTTTTAATTTCGTTAATTACTACTCTAATTGTCACCATTTCTTTCCTTTTACTGATGTGGGTTTACCTTGATCTTAGTTTTCTTAGGATATTGAAATTCATTATTAGGATATTTGTTTGTTTGCTGGGTTTTTTTTCCTAAGATAAATGACCATAGCTATAACTGTCCCTATTAAAACATATTTCATTGTGTACCACAGATTCTGGCATTTAGTATTGCAAATATCATTTGATTCTATAAATTTTAAAATTTCCTTCCTGATTTTTTGACTGACCCATTGATCTTTCAAAGTTTATATTCATTCTCCACATGCTTGTGCAATTTCTGTGGTTTCTTTTGCTGTTGATTTCTAGTTTCATTTCAATGTAACCTGATAGGATACATGAGATTATTGCAGCTTTTTATTGGGACTTGCTTTATGACAGCAAATATCATTTAATTTGGAGAGTATTAGCTAACTCAGTTTGAACTAAAATATTTTAATTATGACTTTTTGTTAATTTTTGTCTAGTTGACATATGTAATTGTGATAGTGAGATTTTGAATTCCCCTAATATAATTTTATTAGTGTGTGTCTGTGTTTAATGTCAAAATTATTTTTAATGGGCTTTTGTAAAAAAGAAGGGGGAAGAGGGGTTGAAGGGAGCAAAGGGGAATGGGAAAAAAAGGAATCAAGATACACCATGTAAAAGTACAAATTCCCTAGGATGAATGTGATCATTACATAAAAATTATACCAGTGAAATTAAAAATGATAAATTAAAAATATTTTTTGCATTATCTAATTGGGTGATCAATGGTAAGGACATGTATATAATGTTTATCCCTTCTTGTTGTATCCTTAATTTTACAAAAAAAAAAAATAGTGTCTTTCCTTGGCTTTTCTGACCAGACTTTATTTGTAGTTACTGCTGTGAGATTGAAGCATAGCTACTCCTTCTTGTTTCACATTTCAACCTTTTGGAATATCATTTTCCAACCTATAATTTTCAGTGTGTGTATGACTTTGCACATCAGGTGTTTTGCAGAAAAAGTGAGGATGTTTCTTGCTTTTTTAAAATCCAGTCTGCTAATCTGTGTCTTTTAATTGGAGAATTAAATTTTTATATTATGTTGTTATTTAAAGTACTAATTCCTGTCATTTTGGGAGGTTTTTGGTATTTGATTTTCCCATTATTCATTCATCTTATATTCCAGTGAGATGTACTCTTTTCCTTTATCTCAATGTTGTTGTGTTCCTCGTCTGTGTTTATGATTTTCTCAAATATTTTCTGCAATGCTTTCATGGTAGTCATACATTTTTATAGATTATAATTTTGGTGGAAGGTCTTTATTTCTCCTTCAACTTTGTAGGATAGCTTTGCAATATATAACAATCTGCATTGATATGTATCTTATTCCTGGGACAAAAAAAACATCCTCCCAAGTCCTCCTGGCCTTTAAGATCTCTGTTGATAACTTTACTGTTATCCTAATGGATTTGTCTTATTAGCAAATTGGCTCTTTTCTCTAACAAATTTTAATATTTTTCTTTATTCTGATATTCTGGCCCTTCAACTCTGATGTGTCATCGGGTTATCTTTTTCTAGTCATATTTATTTGGAGTTCTAAGTGTCTCTCTTATCTGAGTAACAAACTCATTCCTCAGTTCTGCAAAATTTTGTGCTGTAATTTCAGTGAATAGATATTTTAAGCTGCGTCTGTTTGTAGATGCATTCCTCTATGTCAGTTACCCTTGTTATTTCTTTTATATTTGTCTAATAACTCTTGCACAGTCTTTTCAGTGTTGCTTATACTTTTTTTATTTTTCCTGTCTAAATATTCTAGCACTTACAACTTCTTTTGAACTCCTGATCATCCTTCTTCTGACTGACCTAGTCTACTGACTGTACTTTCAATTGAGTTTTCTTTTTTTAACTTACTGAGTTTGCAATTTTCAGGATTTTAGCTTCATTCTTTTTTAGTAGTTCTATCTCTTTATTGAAGTATTAATTCGTGTCCTGTATTATTTTCCTTGGTTCACTTAATTGCTTAGGTGTATCTTTTTTTCAGTTCATTGACCCTTCTCATTGATTCATTCAGCTATTTATCTCTTCTTTTCATTGGTAATTTTAATTGTCAGGCTTTAAAATAATTATCTGTCTTTACATAAATTTCAGTATCTGTGGAATGAACTTTTCAGAGTTATATATTTTTGAGGGCATCTTGCTTATTTATTCTTTTTCATTTTAATTGTGCTTCTGTTTTGAGGTTTTAAAAACACTTGGATAGGCAGGTAGAAGCACCACTGAGCTAAATCCCCATGAAATAAGAAAAAAAGAGTTAAAGGAGTAAGGGAAGTTGGAAGTGTAGAGGAAAGGAAGGAAGGGAAAAGAAAAAATATGAGAAAAGAAAAAATGTAAACAAAGTCTTTGTAAATAGGGAAGGGTGGAGGGGATGAAGAGAGTGTAGAATTATGGGGAAAAATAATAACCAAGATATATCATGTAAAGGTACAAGATCCCAATGATGAATGTAACTATACTGTATAATTAAAAAGTACCAATAAACTCAATAAAAAAACACTTGGACAGACTTTTTTGCACTGTCCTGTAAGGATTTGTTTTAATGTGCTTTTCTCTTGGTGTTGTCTCCTGGGTTGTGAGTATGTCTCTGTGTGACACTTCCTACGTAGTCTGTTCTGAATATTAGGTTCAGTCCCTTGTACTGCTTTAGAGAGAGTAGTAACTCCTATTGAAAATCTAACCCTAGATTATCTGATACTTAAAAACTTGCTGGAGAAGTTCTGTAGTGTTTCATTAAACCATGATAAGACATAATATAATAGATGATATAGTAGGTTCAATCCAATGAGACATTGATGATATTCAGAGTTTTTCAAATAGTATATAAGTAAAATAGAGAAAAATACAACAAGGGAAAAAATAGAAAGAAAATTAGAAAATAAAAATAATTAAGTAATAGAGGAAAGAGAGGGAAGAGAGTAGATCAACAAAAGCAGAAGTATGGATGGAAGTAAAGAGAAGAGAACAAGGGAAAATTCTTGGAAATTGAGAGAGGGAAAACGAGGATTGTATCAAGATATTGATCAGTGAAACAAATTTAAATATTCCTAAGGTGAACTGTTAGTGTGTGAATATATGAGAAAACAAGTTATGGAGTTAAAGTTGAGTATCTATGCAGAAAGACATATATAAAGAAAGTGCAGTCATGTTATTTTGTTGTTTGAACTAAGTGTCCCTGTTTTATTCTCCTCCACTGTCTAGTCTTTAGCTTTTAGGGAGCTTTTACTGTTCTCAGAATCAGTGGTTGCTTTTGATTTGCTCCCTCCAAAAGTTTTGTCTCAGGGTTTTCAGCCTATTGTGACCTAGCAGAATGGTTCACACTGTTCTCTTTCTATCTCTGAAACTCCCCATTTTTTTGGTCTCAGCTTCCCCAGAGCTCTGTGACTTCAATTGGATCTGGGCTTAGGGAGAAAATTTCTCAGCTGATATAGACTATTTTTCTCCAACTCCGTGGATCTTTCAGCTACCTTGGACCTTTGAGTTTAAAATTATCTGTTTAACCCTGTTGCCAGTGTCAGGGAGGCAAAACCCCAAACCGTGTTTATGCAATTTGTTACTATACTTGGCTCAGTCCCCTTAAAATGACTAATAATGTAGAACTACTATAGGTATATAGCCAGTATGCAAAGAACAACTTTCTTTCTATTATCTCACTCTTGAGGCTGTGTCTTGATATGGATACCATGTAGATTGTCTGGCACACTGAACAGTGAATCCTGGAAGTGTAACCATCTGTGGCTACACCCTGCCTTCTTCCTCTGAAAGATATTTTCATTTACCAGAATGCTTGGTCTTTGGGCCTGAGGTGGGAGACAAACTCTTGCATAGGGAAGCACTACTCTATTGTCATCACAGACATTGGGCCATGACCTGGGAGAAAACTGTGGGCTCTGTAATTTCTGAACCTGCACTGGGAGCTGGGCTGGATTGGGAGATTGCATCACTTCTTACTCTAGCCTTTTCTTCTTCTGTATTTCACCTGATCTCTATCCCTTTCAGGTGGTATTCCAGTGCTTATTATCTCTAACATCTCATATAGCCAGGACCTGACTGGTCTTGGTGCAAATCTCTGAGTTATGTATGAGTGCTGCTTCCTCTATGCTATTATGATCACTCTATCCCAAATTTTTGACATGTAAAGGTTTTGTATCATAAAGCTATGCCTAGATTTTCTATTCTCAATAAAATTAAATGAGGTGTAAAAGTACTGCCAATGGCATATGTCATTTTGTCCAAGCTATAAATGTGATAAACTTCAGCTTCTTTATCTATGAAATCATCATCATCATAATATATCATTTGATTTCCTCCCATAGTATTCCTGAGGATCAAATGAACTAGTTTTAAAAACACTTTACAATTTGCAAGGCACTACAGAAATTCAAAAGATTTATATATATTGTACAATATTAATTGATTATATATTAAATATTATATGGGTCTACAGGACATACATAAAGTAATAGGTTTTTATGGCTTCCAGGAGCTCAGTATATCCTGGAAAGATAGGCTGAAACACATGAAATGTAACACATAAGACACCATAAAATTGAATGAAAAATATCACGGTGTAGTTGGTAAGGGATTAGAAGAGGAGTTACTGGAAGGGGAATCTCAATAAGGAGACAATTGTTAAATGAGGTTTCAAACAAAAAGATAGATTTGATTTGAGTTGGATCTAACTAAGGTCCATCTGGCCATATTCATCCCTGATAGTCACCTTGAAATTATGTGAGTGAAATATGGTTATCCTCACAGGTTTAAAAATAGCTTCCGAAGATTTGCTTGGCTTTCTTTAATGCATTGTCCATTACCTCTACAACATCTGAGCACTTATGTATTCTTAATTAAACATTTAAATGTTTTTGTCTGAATTTACATAGCATTTATTTAATCCGTATTATTTGCCACACATTGTGCTGTGGATTAGGTATTAGGGCTGCTGGGAAAAAAGTTAAATTAAAATCTGTTGGGTGGAATCATACAGTGTTAATACTGAGGAAGACCTTAGAGCTTTTCTGGATCAAATATCTTACAACTGTACATCAAAGTAAAATGTCACTCAAAGAGATGATATCACTTCAATCATGATCTTATTTGTGATAAATGGTAAAGCCACAAGTAGGACTTAGGTCTCCACATAAATAAGTCAGTGTTTCCCATCACACTAGAATATATACTAATATCTTATTTTATTAAACCTAACACTATTTATTTTAAAAAATAGTTCCCAAACTTAAAATATATAAAAGTTGTGGAAGAGTGTTATTTAAGATGAAATTTCTTGGGCTTCATAACTATAGAGATTCTGAAAATCTTAGACTGAAGTTCTTCGCTGTTATTTCTTCAGCGAGTTGATTTTCCCAAGCGATTATGATATAAATGATCTTCAGATCTCACGAAGATAAATGAATTATATTATCAAATTATTATAGTAGATTCATTTGTCTATGTTTTGATAATTTTACCTTTGTTAATGTGATTTGATAATATTAAGGACCCAACTGATTTCTAATTAACCTTCATTTTTGCACATAAAAAAGCCTAAATATTAACTTGTTTTATAGTGAAATCTTCTACACACTTGAGATTTTTAGTTTCTCTATAAGAAGTTCCTACCTATTGTCCTTACTATGACAGTAAAGTGCCCAGACTGAGTTGGATGCTCATGAATCAATTTCTATCTTGAGTATTCAAAAGAGAAAAGGAGCTGTGTATTAAGGCAGAGCACCTGGTACTCACAGAGTCTGGAGCCATTTCTTGATGCCTATTTATGCAGGCCCTTAAGGAAGGTGCATTAAGACTCTACAAAATTAACAATATACTCATAAATACGGCACTCCTAATAACGTATACATAGCACACACAGCAGTAATCTAAAGATGATCATGTCACTAATTGATGGATCAGATTCTAGAACAATAATTGAGTTACCTGTATTTAGTGGATGAGATATTGAGGATAGAGATATAACTGATACAGAGTTCCAACAGGCTGAGTAAAGGAAGAGTCACATCTGTAAAACTCAGAGAACTAAAACCACAAGAAATAGGAAGAAGTGGAAGGACATACACCAAGATACAATTTGAAGAAGAGGCCTGTAGACCAAATTTGAAAGAAGAGGCTTGTAGATGAAGCAAAACATATGTGTAGGAATTAAAAAGTGGGGCTGTTATCCACTCTTGCCCCCCACTGCAATAACCAATTTAAGAACATCCCAAGTAGTTGGAGGGGTCCAAGAAGCATGACAAAGTCTAGCTTCACAGAACAGATTTGAGGTTTACAGTTCTCTTCATCTCACTGTCCCCTCTCCAAACACTGGGGCATCTGCAACCTGGAAGCATTTTCACCAGCACAAACCAGAAGCCAGAGATCACAGGCAGGAGATGATTCATACACACTGACCTCATTTCAGACTCAGAAAGGATAAACAAGTGATTGCTGCTTGAGTTGGGAGTCCAATATTGGACTTCTGGTACATCTGTGTCATTGCCAGGAGCCCAAAATTTATCACACACTAACTGTGACACTCAAATGGCACATAGAGCTAACACCGGTCCAGTTTGAGTCTATACTATACATCAAGCTCTCACTGCTCTGATCCAATCCTAGATCTACCAGAGACTCTGTGACATCTATCACCAGTCCCTGAGCACTCTGGGTTTCCATGGGGTGGTCCAATCCCACATGAGTCTATGCCTGGTACAATTAGACTGTGGAAGCCTCCAGTCAGCAACCTCACGCTGGGTGCATTAGAGTCACCATCCTGTCTCAAGCACAGTATCTGTCTGGCACAAAAGGCCAGTTCTCTGCCTGGTTGGCAGCAAAGATTAAGTATCTCCTGTTTTTGCTGGTGCTACTAGTGCCACACAGCCTCACTGAAACTGCTGGAATATCCCCACATAAGTCCTGGGAGCACCTGGATCTCCACCACATGCCCCAAGGCAACATGAGCCTCTACCTTGGATCTGGAGCTGGTTCCTTGGACACTGCAGTATACAAGTATCAAGGGTTGGACCTCAGCCAGCAGGAATCCATGTCAGGAGCCTCAGAATCCAAAGCTTCACAAATTTCCTGTGGTGGTGCTCTGGCTTTTGCAGTTGCCACAGTAAGGGGGTTGCATAGAGGGGACTCACTGACTAGAGAAATCTCCATATATACCCACAGACTATAAAGAGTATGAAAGAGAAATATGCTTTGTAAGATTAAAGACTAAAGACTCTAGAAGAAGTCTCTCTTCTAGTAATATGTAGAAAAATTTCTCTTTTTTTCTTTTTTCTTTTCTATTCTTTCAGTAAGTTTTTTTCTTTTCATTTTCTCCTCTTTATATCCTCCTCCTCCTCCTCCTCATCATCATCATTATTTACTATTGATGGACTTTGGACTTGTATCATCCATTTCCTTGTCCCCCTTTTATTTTTTATTTTTTATTTTCTTCATTGAGTTTATTGGCACTTTTCAAGTACACAGTATAGCTACATATATCATTGGGATCCTGTACCCCCACATGACAGATCTTGGTTCTCATTTTTCCCCATATCCCTGCCCCCCCTTTTAAAAATATAAATTGGTTTTATTTGTTTGAATTCTCCCATTTTTTGTTTCTGTTCTTTTTTCTCTCTTTCAATTTCCCAAACATTTCTTATTTTCTTTTCCTCTAGTTCAATCTCCATCCCCTATTATTTATCCTTATCATAGTTGTTTTTTTCTGTCACTGCTATATAATACTAGTAATTTTCCTTTATTCCTTAATAAGACCTTTACATAAATCTTACCATCTTCCTCCCATCTTCCATTGTTTAATTTTTCATAACCTATTTTTTCTTTATGCTTCCATGTGCATACCATTTACCCTTATTAATTTATAAATACTTAATTATATCTTACTATGTTTGAATACTGTTCTATTTTGAAATGCAGCAAAATTATACTCTATTGAGTTGATATTTACTGTATATAAATATCTGGTTTGTCTTAGAGTTTTTTCTATAACAATAGAACTATCATTAAAGGAGGTACAGTGTTAGTTATTAGAGTTTTTTTATTATCCAATTTATGCTTAAAACTTGTGTTATTGTTGATGGTAATACTTTAATAATATGACATAGCTATTGTGAACAAGTGCTGTTCTATGTATACCAATATCCAGATTGTCTGGGTCATAAACTTTACTACAGTCCATTACCAAAAGTTTTGTACTAGACCAAATAGGCTGCAATATTTCCTCCCTAACAGAGGAGGTAGAATCTTGGGACGGAAGCAAAGGCATATAGCTACCTACACCTAGAGGACATCTCTGAAAAGCTGATGTTTTTAAAACCAGAAGTAATTCTCTCTGTGAAACAGAGGGACAGAGACCAAATCACTTAATGTAAATAATAAAGGGTTAATACTAGCACCGAACATACAAAGCTGAAAAGACTTCATGGAGAGGGAACATCTTACTAAAAATCTTCATATAGACTACAAGCTCCCTTCACTCTACTAGACTTCAACCCACAGTACCTCTACAAAAATGAGGGAAAGAAAAGGTTGTCTTAGCTACTTTTCTCATTGCTGAGACAAATACTCAACACCCAAAGTTAAAATAGCAAAAGTTTATTTATTTTTATTAATTGAGTTTATTGATACAATTTAGATATACATAATATTCATATTCATCATATGGGACTTGCACCTGTACATAGTACATCTTGAATCTTATTTTTTCTCATTTCCCTCCCCCCTTCAACCCCTCTTCCCCTCGCATTTACAAAAGTTTTTTTCCATTTTATCTTTCTTTTCTCATTTTTCCCATTTTCTCTTCCTTCCTTTCCCCCTTCCCCCTCCCTAGTTTCCTTTCCCATTTGAATATTTCTTCATATTTCACAATATCTATTATATATTTGGTTCCTTATTTACACTTTCAGTTTCTCACACTAGAGAGATAATGTTGTATTTACACATGTTTATTCAAATTATTTCACTTAACATTATGGTCTAAAGGTACATCCATTTACCTAGTAGTGTCTCAGTTTATCCTTCTTTATCACTGAGTAGTACTCCATTATATTAAAAAAGACTTTGAGATTGCTCCAGCACAAGTAAGGTGAGATTTGGGAAAGCTACTCCAACATGTGCTCTCCCTCCTGCCTGCCTGGGCCCATTCTGCGGGACTGGGTAGCTGCACCTTCCCCTGCAGGTGCTGCCATTGCTCCAGTGCAAGGAAGGTAGCCACCTGGGCACCCCTGAAACTCACGCCTCCTCTCTCAGATCTCCTGATTGTGACAGTCCTTGGACTCACTCTGCAGAGGCATAGCGGGTTGTAACGGGCATTTTTCTGAGCTCCCAACTTTGAATATCTTTAAAGAAAGGATGGGGGAAACCTGCAGTGGAAATGTGTAGAGTTCAACCCTGCAGGAGATTGGGGAACTCAATTTGGGCCTTGAGGCCTGAGGTCAGTCTGCATCGCGAAGTTCTGCCACTGGCTAGATGGGATCCGGGATTTGGTTCTGCACATGGCTGTGCACATTGTGTATTGTGACAGCAGAGATATAGTCTGAAAGAGGCTCTTCAAAGACATCTTTTTCTTTCTTTTCCTCATTCCACTCTGCAAATTCTTTCTTTTTTCTGTCTTCTTTCAACAACTCAGTCTCTTGCTCCGCCATATTGTCCCTTATCTCCCTTTCTGTTCCTGCTCCTGCCCTAACTCAGATTTCTTCTTCTATCATTTTTGTCTTTTTTCTTTATGTTCTTCTTTTCTATCATTTTACCTCACTCAAGGGTCAATAGTTTCAAGATAAAGTGATCCCCCATTACTGTTGGGGGATATATTCTTTGCACTCTGTCTATTCCCTTTGAATTAAAAAGTTTCCTAAAGATTGTGTGTTCATTCTATGTCCTCTGGCTTCACATGAAACCTTCTCCAATTCTTTTACTTGTCTACTCCTCTCATCCTAACTCTGTCTAGGCCTCCATCCTAAATGGTAAGTATGCTATATTGAAAAGATTGTTCACTGCAAACATATTTTGGGCTGCTTCTTGATTTTAATTTAATTCACATGGTTTAAAGGTGATAGATTAATGACTACTGCAAGTGGTCAATTTGCAAGTTATGCTTGATCCTATTGTGTTGCTCATTTTATCAATTGGAATAAAGGATTGTGATTGATTTAATGAGTAGTTTTCTCTGATATTATGAAAATAAGAATTTCTATGAGTCATTAGAGACTCAAAAGCTAAAGCACAACTAAATTGGGAAGTTTTAATAATCCAGAAATTAAATCAAGGACACACCAACAGCAAAAATAAAAATGAGAAAACACTTAAGCAAGACACAAAGACAGACTTCCAGTTCACAAGTGGCAAGAAATAGGACAAAGGAGGATGAAAAATTTGAAAGTGAACCACGAGAACACTCTGAACTCATCACAGGAAGTAACAAAACAGATCAATAAGGCTCTACAAAAATTCAAAGCAGAAATAATTTCCCAGATAACCTTAGAGAAGGTGAGCAAAATGAAAGTCATGATTTGAGACTCTAGAAGAAAAACTGAGAAAAAAATAGATGAGCTCAGGACCATCATAGAAGCCATGAAGTCCCAGCATATGAAAGAAATGGAAACAATGAATGCCCAACATAGAAAATAAATGGAATCCATGAAACAGATTCAAACAGATATCAAGGAGATTAAAAACTCTACTGAAAGTATTCGCAACAGAATAAAAGAAGCGGGTATAACAATTCCCAATTTGAAACTATACTACAAAGCCACGGTTACAAAAACAGCATGGTACTGGCAATGAAACAGACTTGAGGATCTGTGGAACAGACTGGAAGACACAAAAACTACTCCAGAAGTACTCAGGTACCTCATCTTTGACAAAGGAGCTCACCATCCCCACTGGAGGAAAGATAGCCTCTTTAATAAATGGTTTTGGAAAAACTGGATCTCAACCTGCCAAAGATTAAAACTAGACCCTTATATTTCACCATGATCTTAATTAAAATCCCATTATATTAGATATCTAACTATTAAAACATAAATGTTAAACTTGCTGGAAGATGAGTTAGGAAGAACTCTGGAAGACATTGGCATAGGAAAAGACTTTATGAACAAATCCTCAGTAGCATGAGAACTAGCAGATAGAATCAACAACTGGGATGTCATATTATTAAAAATCTTCTGCACTTCAAAAGAAACCATCAACAGAACTAAGAGACAACCTACAATGTGAGAAAAAATTTTTCCCAGCTGCTCCTCAGACAAAGGACCATTATCTAGAATATATAAAGAACTAAAACAATCAGCCCCCCCAAATATATAGATCCAATTCAAAAATGGGCATCTGAAATGAACAGACATTTATCAGACAAAGAAGTAAAAGCAGCAATAAATATATGAAAAAATGTTCCACATCACTGGTCATTGGAGAGATGCAGATGAAAACACTGAGATTCCACTTCATCTCACAAACAATGGCTGCTATCAAGAAATCACACAATAACACAAGTTACGGGGTTGTGGAGAGAAAGGAACCCTTCTCCATTGTTGGTGGGAGTGCAGACTGGTGAAACCACTATGGAAATCAATATGGAAATACCTCAAAGAACTGGGACTAGAGGCTCCATTTGACCCAGCCATCCCTTTGCTGGATATATTTCCAAAAGAATCAAAAGAGTCATATCACAGTGATATATGTGCACCTGTGTTTATAGCGGCACAGTTTATAATAGCTAAAACTTGGAAACAGCCCATTTGCCCATCTGTTAGAAACTGGATAAAGAAGATGTGTTTTTTCTATAAAATGGAATGCTACTCAGCCATAAAGAATGAGAGATTAGATTCACTCATAGGAAAATGGATACATATTGAGGATATACTCCTAGGTGAAATAAATAAGTCGCACATGTGTAAATACCGAATAGTTTCTCTGGTGTGAAAGACTATAATTTTATATGAGATCCTAATGAGATAATTGACAATGTGAAATAGGAAGAAAAGGAGTATAGGTGTAGGGAAAGTGGGAAGGGTAAGGAAAAGAAAAAAAATAGCAGAAAATATAAATAAAGTGTTTGTAAATGGCGAGGGCAGGAGTGAGTCAAGGGAGGGCAGGGACAAGGGGAACAAATGAGAACCAAGACCTGTCATGTAAAGGTACAAGATCCCAATAATGAATGTAACTGTACTGTATACCTAAATGTACCAATAAACTCAATTAAAAAATGTCTTTGGCTCACAGTTTGTATAGGTTTTACTTTATAAGTGGCTGTCTCTAAAGTAGGGTAACATGGCAGAGGGGAATCACAAATTAGCAAATGTACATGAGAAAAGTGTTTCAGGTGGAAGTCAGCAAATAGCTAGTAACAAGCACTGGCCTCCTTTCTGTCCCTTATTTTGAATCCTTAAACTTAGGGTGAATAGCATTCACACCCAGGGTAGGGAACTCTTAATCCTACACAGAACCATGTCAAACCAATCAATGGACAAATTGAGTAATCATGTACTCTTGATCCCAGCATCACACACTCTAGATCCAGCCACCTCTGAAAAGCCTCACATGTTCCTGTATGTGCTTTTGGGGAGAAACCTAGCCCCAAGCCATAACAGAGGTAGGATAGGTAGATAGATAGCTAAAACTATGGATATACATACACATAGGAGCATGGGGAAGCCAGGTGATGGAAGACACCTAAAGTTTCCCTACTCTACTGAGGCAAAGGAAGGGGTTTCAAAGGGAGAGGAAAGCAATATAAAAGTTTATAGACAGATTGAAGAAACTAGATGAACTCAAAGAGGAGTTGAACCAGATGTTCACAGCAATATCTCTCAATATGAAAAAGAATTCAGTCAATATGTCCACAGTGAATTTGAGAAAAATATACAAAAACTGAACAAGCTAACTGAACCAGTTCAAAGCTAGCATGACAGATGCAAGAAAGACATAGAATCCTTGAAAAATATCAGGCTACAATACCTGCAGTAAAACAATGTATATTATACATAAATTGCAGCAATGATCAATGTGAAGACAAAGTATAAAAAATGAGGATAAAACAGTGAATTGTCCTCATATTTTACACTTTGTCTTCACATTGATCTTTGCTGTATACCTAAAATGCACCAATAAACTCAATGAGAGAAAAAAGAACAGTGGAGTAATGCAAAACAAAAAGAAATACCAAAGAAAATGAGAACAAGAGATGATAATCAAGCAACTACTACATGACAATAAGAAAATGAGTCTAAAGCTAATTGGGCTTAGATAAAAGCTAGCAAATAACAGAGATGTATTTATGAACATGTTTACAGAAATTGTGGAAGAAAATTTCCCAAGTATTAAGTGTTTAAAATACAAGTACATGATACTTACATAATGCCAAACAAATAGGACAAAAAACAAGAAACTAACCAGTACATGTCATTATTAAACTGTCAGATATCCACTAAAAAATTAAAACATAGAATTTTAAAGCAGTCAGAGAAAAATCAAAATTGCATATAAAGATAAACTAAGAGCAATTACAGCAGACTTCTCAATAAAAACTGTATAGGACAAAGGAGCTTAGAGTAAAGTATTTTAAGTCTTATAAGCAAATAACTTCCAATCCAGAATAATTCACCCAGTAAAGCTATCCTTCAAAATAGATAAAGTATTTCCATGAAAAAGACCAGATCAAAAGATATATTTATGTTGAACCAGCACTACAGAAAATAGATAAAGGTATTTTTGACAGAAATAACAAAATTGACACACCTAAGACCCAGAGGAAAGAAAAACTCCAATTTTGGCGAATAGATAAAAGACAACAAAAAATGCCTGGAAAAGAAATCCAAGGATCACTATTGTAGAATTAAGTAAATAATCAACATATCACAGTAGTACCTCTCAATGTTAATGGCTTCAACTCTTCTAGTAAAAGACACAGATTGGATCAAAAAATAGAATCCCAACTTCAATTACTTTAAAGAAACTCAACTAACCCCCCAAAAGGTATTCATAGGCTGAAAATTAAATGATGGAAAATACTGTTTCATGCTCCAGAACACCAAAAACAAGCAGAGGTAATGATTTTAATTCCAGACACAATAAGTTTTGAGATAAAACTGATCAGAAGAGACAAAGAAAATCAATACATACAAGTTAAGGGAACAAGAGATAATATTGATAAATATATATTCACTGAATACTGGAGCACCTATCTTCATAAAACAAAAACTGCTGGATTTAAGAGATCAAATAAAATAAACATTAACGATCATAGTAGGGGATCTTAACATTCCACTTTTTTAAACACAGCAACTAAAAAATCAATAAAGAAATATCAGAGCTTAATCACACCTTTGAAGATGTGAGTTTAACAGATATCTATAGAGTATTCCACTGTACAGCAGAGTATACTGCAAAATGTGGAAATTTTCCAACACAGATCACATAGTCCACAATGCCTTCTTAAATAAAAATGATGAATTTGAAGTTATCCGTATCAGATCACTGGTCAATGAAAATGAAAAGCAATGACAGAAGAATCATAATAAAGGAGTAGAAGTTCCTCAAAAACTAAAAAAACACACTACTAAACCAAGGGATCATAGAACAAATCAAAGAAGAAATTTAAAAATTTTTGGAGTATAATGACAATGATTGTACAATTCACTTAAAGCTCTGGGGTACTATGAAAAGAATCCAAAGCAAAAATGTCATAATCAATGCTAACTTTAGGAAACCACAGCAAGCCCAAATAAATAACATAATGCGAAACCATAAGATATTTGAGAAATAAAAATACGGACCCAAACCAAAGTTAAGCTGAGAAATTATAGATAGATGAGAGTGGAAATCAATGAAATTAAGATATTAAAAATATGAAACAATCGACAACTCAAAAAGCTGGATATTTGAAAAAAGTTAAAATGAATAAGCCCTTAGCCAGTCTTACCAGAAGAGAGTAAAGACACACCAGTGCAATTTGAAATGAAAAAGGTGAAATCACAACAGACTTTATCAAAATCCAGAGGATAGTAACTAATTTGAAAAATTGTATTCAAACAAATTAGCAAATTTTGAAGAAGTGGACAAATTCCTAGGCTCATACAAATTGCCAAAGCTAATTCAAGAAGAAAAAAAAAACACCAAACAACTCAATAACAAATAATGAAATTGACACAGTAATAAAGAATTTACCAACTGAAAAAAGCCCTGGACCTGATGGATTAATGGGTGAATTCTACAAAATCTAAGAATATTATATCACTGATACTCTTCAGCTCTTCAAGGAAATTGAAAGGGATTGAGTGCTCCCAAATTCCTTTGTGGAAGTCAGTATCATGCAGATTCAAAAGTAGGGTAAGGAAAGCTCTAGGCCAATCTCCTTCATGAATATAGATAGAAAAATCCTCATTGTGATACTAGCAAATAGAATACAGCACATCATTAAAAAGGTTACATATCATGACAAAGTAAGTTTCACCCAGAGATGCAAGGGAGGTTCAACATACATAAATCAATAAATGTAATACATCATATAAACAAAAGTAAACACATGATCACATGAATACATGCAGAAAAGGCTTTAGACCAAATCCAACATCCCTTCATGATAAAAAAAAATAACTGAAGAAATTAGGTATAGAAAGATGATGTTGGAATTTGTTCAAAGCTACTAATGACAAATCAACAGCCAACATCACATTAAGTGGGGAAAAACTAAAATATTCCCCCTTAATTGAGGAACAATTCAATGATGCCCACTATCATGAGTTTTATTCAACATAGTATTTGAAACATTAACCAAAGCAATCAAGAAAGAGTTAGAAATAAAAGTGATACATATAGAAAAGGAAGAATTCAACTTATTATTTGCAGATAACATGATACTCCACATAGAAGAAAGAAGCAACTCCACTAAACAACTCTTAGAATTAAAAACCAACTTCAGCAATAGAAAAGGTTAAATTTTTAACATACAAAATTCATTAGTATTTGTGTACACCTACAATGAACTCTGTGAGAAGGAAATTATGAAAATAATGCAATTCACAGTAGCTTCAAGAAAAATTAAAGAACTAGGCATTAACCTAACCAAGGAAATAAAGGAAGAATATAAAGAAAACTACAATAGTATGAAAAAGGAGATTGAAAATGACATCAGAAAATGGAAAGATATCCTCTGCTCATGGATAGGCAGAAGAAATATTAACTAAATATTTATCCTCCCAAAACTGTTATACAGTTTCAATGCATTTCCAAATAAAAAACCAAGAGTATAATTTTTAGAAAAAGATAAAACAATCCTATGATTTATATGGAAGCAAAAGACACCCAAAATAACCACAGAAATTCTGGGCAATAAGGGCAAGGCAGGAGCCCTTACAATACCAGGTTGTGAGCTATACTACAAATCAATACTGATAAAAATGGTATGGTACTGCAGCAAAAACAGGTATATGGATGAATAGAACAGACTAGAAAATAGAGAAATATCCCAGGATTCATTCAGCCATGTGAAATTTGATGAAAGGGCTAAAACAATATGTTGGAGGAAAGACAGCCTGTTCAACAAGTGGTCCTGCAAAAAATGGTTCTGTTTGCAGAAGGTTGAAGTTGGGCCCATATCTCTTATCATATACTAAATTAAAGTCAAAATAGGTGAAATATCTAAGCATTAAAAGAGAAATATTAAACCTCTGGACAATAAAATAAGTAAAACACATGATGAAATATGTGTAGGAAAGAATTTTCTAAACAGAACCTCAACTGCACAAGAAATAAGAGCAAGAATAGACAAATGGGATTATATCATAATAAAAAGACTCTGTACAACAAAGAGTCAATTATCAGAGTGAGGAGACAGCTTACAGAATTGGAAAAGTTGTGCCAGCTACTCCTCAGACAGAAAACTAATATGTAGAATACATAGAGAACTGAAAGAAAAATTGATTACCTAAAATTGAAGACTCAGTCAAGAAATGGATAGGTGAGATGAACAGATACTTCACAGAAAAAGAAAAGTGCAAATGGACAACAAATACATGAAAAAATGTTCAACACTTCGGGATATTAGACAGATACAAACTGAAACAGCACTAAGATTCCATCTTACACCAGAAAAAATGCCAAGCATCAGGAAGAAAGAAAGAAAATCAAAAAGACAAATGATGATGTGGCTTTGGTGAAAAAGGAACGCTCCTTCATTGTTGGTGGGAATGAAAAGTACTACAACTATTATAGAAATTTCCACAGAAATTTCTCAATGAACTAAAATTAGAAATTCCTATGACCCAGCTGTCCTCCTTCTATGTATCTTCCCCAAACAGCGTAAGATTTCACACTGCAGCAATACATGCATACCAATGTTTATAACAGCATAATTCATAACAGCAAAATCTTGGAAACAGCTTGTGTACCTATCAACAGACAGTTGGATAAAGAAAATGTGGTATTTATATATAACAGAGTACTACTTGGCCATAAAGGGCAAATTTGAGACATTTGTAGAACAATGGATGCACCTGGAAAATAAAATGTTGAGTGAAATAAATCAGAAACACAGATTTTAATACTGTATGGTTTATATCATCTAAGGCAGATACAAACTGAGAGAAAAATAAATGTATGGTAAAATGAGGCAAGGAGATGGATCTCGTGCAAATGGGAAGATTACAGTGGACCCACGGTGAGGGGTGAAGGGTGAGGGGTAGGGGTTGGGGAAATAGGCAGAGTGGAGATATACCATGTACAAAATTTTAATAACCGCAATGAATGTAGACATGATATTCCACAAACATGAACTAAGTTTAGTAATATCTACCACACTAAAAAGGGGAAGGGATAACTAGAGGAGAAGGGAGGGAGGGGAAGGGAAGTGGATTTTTTAAAAAGCTGGATTATGTACATGTACCAACTCCCTAAAATGATTGTAAAATGCTTATACTGTCAACATGTACTAATAAAATAAAATTAAAAATAAGTGATAAATATTGATATATGGCTCTCTCTCCTCCCTCCTATCTCACCTCTCCTCTATTTCCTTGCCTTCCCTCTTTTCTTTTTCTCTTCTTTTTTCTACTTCTCATCCTTCTTCTTTCTCTGTCTGCCTCTGCCTGTATTTCTCTCTCTCTCCCTCCCTCCTCCCTCCCTCCTTCCCTCCCCCTTTCTATCTTTTGAAACTCCCCTCTCATATTACACCCACAAATTTTGATGGATCAAAGACATGGTCCACTATTGCTTGTTCAACTAATTTCAAGTTAGTTTTTAATAATTTTAATAAGAATAATTTCTTATTAGTTTTCTGTCCTATGCAGACATGTGAACATTGGTAGGTGTGGGGGACCAGCCCCCACTAGTCGAACAGTGCCTGAAGGAGAGAGTGAGGATTGAAAAGGAAAGACACTCTAGGCAGAGTGGAGACAAAAGACTGTCTGCTTTATTTGAGGCAAACCTGGTTATTCATACACACATAATCAGCAAAAATCTACACAAGAAACATCTGCAGAAAGACACCACAAGAGAATGTTTAGACACCATAACATTTTACAATTCCTAAAG
>NW_022900951.1:65681419-65737957 GCF_012274545.1 Fukomys damarensis | reverse complement strand
CACAGATTAAAATTAGACCCTTATCTTTCGCCATGCACTAAATTAAAATCCAAATGGATTAAAGATCTAAATATTAAAACAGAAACATTAAACTTGCTGGAAAGTAAGTTAGGCAGAACTCTGGAAGACATTGGTATAGGAAAAGACTTTATGAACAAATCCTCAGTAGCACGGGAACTAGCAGAAAGAATCAACAACTGGGATCTCATCTTACTAAAAAGCTTCTGTACTTCAAAAGAAACCATTAGCAGAACTAAGAGACAATCTACAATGTGGGAAAAAATTTTTACCAGCTGTCTCAGAGACAAAGGACTATTATCAAGGATATATAAAGAACTCAAAACAATCAGTCCCCCCAAATATAAAGACACCATAACATTTTACAAACCCTAAAGGTCAAAAGGTATTCACATGCAGTTTGGGCTGTAATGCTCTCTTTATCTGATCACAATGGTTTCTGTTGACATCAAGTTGATAGATTAACACCTTGTTGTTAACCACTTCTAGTTTTCTGCATACTATTGTTAGGTCAGAGTTTCAGTTTCCCCACAGGTAGGATAGATTTTGGCTAAATAGGAGGTTTTTAGTCTAAGTTGTGTTCTATAAACAGTTTTATAACTTGAACACTAGGGTTTTGCCAGCACAGTTAATAATATAATCACACTTTAATTTCATATTTATGATTGATTCCTATTTTCCCTTAAGGTCTTCCATTATCATAACACTAAAAATCTAACCATAACAGAGAAATATTATAAGAATAAATATGTCTGGACCTCTTTTATTATGAGAAAATTAATTTGTCTATGATCTAAGAGTTACATGAGAACTCAGCAGACAGTATTGGAAAGAAACATTTTGTTTTCATGTCTTATAATCTTTGAACCAAGAAATTACATGCTAAGTAGCTGTCTATGGCTACAACTCTCTTGGTTGGTAGTGTTTTGGTTTTCTGAAACTTACCAGAAACAAAACGCAGTCACAACATTCAGTGATGTTTTAGAAAGCAGAAGTTTACATATTATACCTTAAAGGCTGGAAGTTTTTAATCTCTCACCAATGTATAAATGGAAAACTCTGTTACCATACATCTGATTTTTATTTGTTTGCTTGTTTTAAGACAGGGTCTCCCAATGTAGTTCAAGATAATCTTAAAATCACTACATAGCTCAATCTGGCCTTGAACACATAATGATCTTCCTGTGTCAGCCTCCTGAGTGCTGGGACTACAGGCATGTGCCACTACATCCTGCCATTTATTTTAAGAATAAATTCATCACCACCTATACAAACTAAATACTCAAAAATGCTTCTTTTTAAAAAAATAATTAACTTTATTGATACATTTAAGTTATACAATGTATTGATATTCATCTTTGGAAATTTGCACCTTTACATAATCCATCTTGGTTCTTATTTTTCCCTATTCCCTTGTCTTACATTCAACCCCTCCACCCCTCCCTATCTACAAAGGCTTTGCTCCCATTCTTTCTTTTTCTCATGTTAATTCCATTCCCATCTTTCTTTTCCCCTACCTCTCCTATTTCCCCTTCTCCTTTGCACATTTTCTTCCTTTTTCACATTATCTATTATACCTTTTAGTCCTCATTTACACTTTCAGTTTCTCACATTAGAGAAACCATTCAGTATTTGCATATATGTGTTCTATTAATTTCACTTAAGAGTATTGCCTCAATGTACATATATTTAGCTATAAATGTCTCTAGTTTCTCATTCTATATGGCTGGGTAGTATTGCATTTATAAAAAAACAAAAACAAAAACCACATTTTCTTTATCCAATCTCCTGTTGATGGGAAATTGGGCTGCTTCCAAGTTTTGCATGAATTGTGATGCTATGAACATAGGTGCACATATATCATTATGGTATGATTCTTTTAATTCTTTGTGGAAGACATACAGCAGGGGGATAGCTGGGTCAAATGGGACCTCCCATACTAGTTCTTTGAGGTATCTCCATACTGATTTCTACAGTGGTTACACCAGTCTACACTCCCACCTACAGTGGAGCAGGGTTCCTCTTTCCCCACAACCCTGCCAGCATTCGTCATTGGCTGATTTCATGATAGCAGCCATTCTTTCTGGGGTTAGGTGGAATCTCAGTGTTGTTTTTATTTGCATCTCTCAAATGACCAATGATGTTGAACACTTTTTCATGTGCTCATTTACTATTTCTAATTCTTTGTCTGAGAAACATCTGTTCATTTCAGATGTCCATGTTTTGATTGGGTCTTTAAATTTGGGAGGTCTGATTTTCTAAAGTTCTTTATATATTCTAGATTGTAGATCTTTGGGGAAGAGCTGGTGAAAGGGTTTCCCACATTTTGGGCTGTGCAAACACTATTGGTTGTTTCATTGCTGTGCAAAAGTTTTTTAATAAGAAGAGATCCCACTTGTTGATTGTGCTAGTTTATGGACAAATGAGGTTTTGTTCATAAAATCTTTTCCTACACCAATGGCTTCAGGAGTTCTACCTAACCTCTCTTTCAGCTGGTTTAGTTGTTCTGTCTTAATACTTAGACCTTTGATCCATTCCTATTTTAGTTTAGTGAACAGTGAGAGATATTGATGTAATTTTAATCACTGCCAAGTTGAAACCCAGTTTTTATAGCACCATTTATTAAAGAGCCTATCTTTTCTCCAGTGAGGGTGTTTGGTTCCTTTGTCAAAGATTAGGTGGCTGAGTGTGTCTGGAGTTATTTCTGAATTTTCTAATCTGTTCCACTGGTCCTCAAGTCTGTTTCTTTGCTAGTATCATGTTGTTTTTATCACAGTAGTTTTGTAGTATAGTTTCAAGTTGGAGATTGTGATAAACCCTACCTTGTCGTCATTGCCTAGAAATGCTTTTGCTATTCTAAATTTCTTCTTGTTCCAACTGAATTTTTGGATTGTTTTCTCAAGGTCTGTGAAGTATATTTCTGGGTTTTCCATTGGGATTGCACTGAATCTTTATAGCAGTTTTGAAAATATGGCCATTTTCGCTATGTTGATTCTTCCAACTCAGCAGCAAGGAATGTCTTTGCATTTTCTAATATTCTCTTCAATCAAAAATTCTTCTTGATGGTGATATAATATTGTAAAAATATTGATTCTATTTACTATACACTCTCAGATTCAGCGAACACTTTAAACGGCTTCAAAGCATATTTCAAGACAACATGAAATCCCTTTATATGTCACTGACACATACTCCTCTAGCTTCTACTTGAACATTGAAGTGATAGGACACTCACTCCATCAAAAGGCAGTCGATTCTCTTAGTCAAGTTACTTAAACATTCTAAATAACTAAATCTGACTTCCTGTAACTTCTACCTATTGATCCAAAATTTGCCATTTTAAGGGATTATAGAGCAATTCTTTCATTTTGTTCATGAAATCCTTGCTGCTACTTGAAAGCAATGGCATGGATTTCCCCCTCTCCATTCACAAATTTGCTTCTCAAAAGAATTTTCACTGTGGAAATAGTCCCAGTTTTCTACAGGGATTCTGAATTTGATTTCACAACCAGATCTTAAATTAGCCTGACCTAGAAGAAGAGTTGAGCATAGTTGAGATAAAAAGAAAATTGCATGCCAGATGAAATGTAGGCAGTCAGAACTAAAGTGGAACTACTAATGGTATTGTGCTAGATTTCTATACAAGTAAATATATCTCAGCTGCAAGTTAAAAAACTAAAACATTCAAACTGTACTACTGAAGTTCTCACATATTTTCTTTTTAAATTGGCATTTTGTTAAAATGGACAGTTTTTAGGAATTAAATTAAAATGGACAGTAATTTAGGAGTGACAAAACGTGATAATTTTCTACCTTTCTGAATCTCTAAAATTGCTTGGCAAAGAAACTTTCTTCCATGTTTTAAATTCTTAAGAATAAATATTTTTTAAAAGAGCAAATACTGTTTTCAGAAATTATTAATTATGACATACACTAAGAATATAGTATGAAGCAACCTCTTAATTAATTTCAATTATAATTGTTTTTGTTTGATTTTATCTAGAAAAGTTCTATTTATTTTTAAAGTTTTATTAGTACATGTTTACAATGCATAATGATTACATGGATTGTAGGGAATTGATGCAGGGGCATAATACATTTCAATATATTTTCCCCTTTTATCCAACCTCCTACTATTATGCCAGGAATAGATTCATTTATTTATAATATAAACCTTTAAAAATTTAATTGTGATGTATACAGATTAAAAATAAAACTAATAGGCCAAAAATATACAAAACATAAAAGACAGTTGTACTGTCAAGATAAACTTTCAGGTACATTGTATGCACTGGATTACAAAACCTTTTCTTTCTCTCTTTTTTCTATTATCTGTTTTTTATTTCATATTTCATTTATATATTGTTTATCAATTAGAGAAACCATGTACTATTCAAATTTGTGTTTGATTTACTTCATTTAATATTATGGTCTAAAGATGCATCTATCTTCCTACAAATCACTTATTTATTCTTCATTTGAGCAGAGTAATACTCCATTGTATTTAAATACCACAGTTTCTATATCCATTCACCTATCAGTGAACATAAAGACTGTTTCCAATATTTAGTTATAATTATGAGTTATATGAGTCTAGGTTCAATCTTCAGAATGAGGGCAGTCAGTTTTCCTGCACCATTTGTTAAAGAGACTATCTTTCCTCCAGTGAAGGGATTTGGTTCCTTTGTCAGAGACAACAGTAGCTGAGAATGCCTGGAGTAGTTTCTGTATTTTATGATCTGTTCCATTGATCTTCAAATTTGTTTTTTTGCCAACAACTGTTTTAATCACTGTACCTTTGTACTATAAATTCAAGTCCATATTGTGATGTTCCCTGCCTTGACCTTGTTTTCCAGAATTGCGTTTGCTATTCTACATCTTTTTCAATTCCACTTGAAATTCAGGATTGATTTATCCAGTCCTGTAAGGAATACTAGTGATATATTGATTTAGGTTGCATAAGAGTTTTTTAGGTTTTCTAAGTAGATGATCATGTCATCTGTAAAATAATGGTAACTTAAATTCTTCTTTACCTGTCCATATAATTGTTTCCCTTGTCTAATTGCTGTAGCTAATGTATTGAACAGAACTGGTGAAACAGATGCACTTGCCTTGTTCTGATTTTAAAGGTAATGCTTTCAGGTTCTCTATATTTAGTATGATATTAGCCATTAGTTGGTCAGATAGCTTTTATCAGATTGAAATAAAAACATTCTATTCCTATTTTTTCCAGGGTCTTTTATCATGAATGTTTGTTGGATTTGGCCAAGAGTTTTTTCTGAATCTAATGACCGAATCATCCAAGGTTTGTCCTTGCTTCTGTTAATATGTATTGCATTTATTAATTTGCCTATGTAGAATCATCTATGTATTGCTGTAATGAATTCTAATTCATCATGATGTGTGGTCTTTTTAATGATTTGCTGTATTCTGTTTTCCTGTGTCCTACTGAAAATTTTTGCATCAAATTTATTGAACACATTGGAATGTAGTTTTCTTGTTTGATTGGGTCCTTCACTAGTTTTGGAATTTAAGTAATGCTTGCTTCTAAGAATGACTATGGGGTATTGCTTGCATTTCAATTTCCTTAAACAGTTTGAAGAGTATGACATTAGATTTTCTCTAAAGTTCTTGTAGAAGTCAGCAGTCAATCCATCAGGGCTTGGGCTTTTCTTATTTGGTAGGGATATTTTGTTATTGCTTCAATTTCACTGACTAATATTGGCTTATTCAGAATTTTTATGTCTTTTTTGGTTCAGCATTTTATTTTACATGTATATGGAACTTATCCATTTCTTTTGAATTTTCCATTTTATCAGAGTACAGGTTGTCAAAATATTTAGCAACAATCTTTATTTCAGCAGGTTCCATTGTAACTTCAAATTTTGCACTTCCAATTTGGATCAATTTGGGCTAGTATCTTGTTTATTTTGAAGACAGTCCCATGTGGTGCTGCAAATGTGTATTTTATTGAATGCAACACCCTGTATATAACTATTAAGTCCATTTGTTTGAAGGTTTGGTACAACTCTGATATGTCTTTGTTGTTTTTGTTCTTGTCTAGATGATCTATCCATCTGTGAAAGTAAGGTATTAAGGTCCCCCGTTACAACTGTATTGGTGATTTTCTGATTTTTTCAGGTCCTAGTATTGGCCCCCTAAGTGGGGGCCAGGGATTTAGCCTAGTGGTTCCGCTGCCTGCTTCACAAGTGCAAATTCCCAAGTTTGATCCACACTACAAAAAAAAAAGAAGAGCAAGGTGGGAGTGCCAGTATTTGGTTCTTCTATGTTTACAATTGTTAACACTTCCCCTTGAATCATTCAATTAACTAATATGTAGTCACCTTCTTTGTAACTTCTGAACTTTTAAAGATAGTTTAGATGGAATTTAAGAAGAAACATTTCCTTTCTACTTAATGCATTTGACACTGAACAGAAAATGTTTGAAAAAATTATTTCTTTTGAGTCTCACACTTAGTTGCTGAAGTAGACAAGACAGCCTTATGCTTCCTTATCTTCAAATGAGGAAAGTGAGTCTTCTAATAAATTAACTGATTTTCCTCTATTATATGACTAATAAATGATAGAACCAAAGAAACAAATCCAGGACTCTCATTTGAGGTTCAATGTTCTTTTTATTGGTCATTGTTATGTCAGTTAAAAGGAAAGTATGATACTGAAACAAAATATTATGCTACATATTTAAGAATGAATATATTTCACTTACATTAATAGTGATAGAAAAATGAGTTTTTGCAATACTGAAGATTGAACCCAAGGCCTTTTCATTGAGATGTCTCCTCAGCTTTTTTTTTTCTTTTTCTTTTTTTTTTTTTTCTAGTTTTGAGATGGAATCTTGTTAAGTCAGTAAATTTTTCTGGCCAAGCCTGAAATTGTGATCCTCTTGCTTCAGCCCCCAAGAGTGCTGGGATTACAGGTGTGTACCACCACATCCAGATAAATAAGCTTTTTTAAATGGTCAGAGATTTCAAGATTTTTTTCCAACTCTGAGTTGTGGACTTCTTTTTTAAAACATGAGAGAAAGATTTAATTCAATGTATAACTATGGCTTTTAAAGCAATTTTACTTTAAAAAGAATGTTTCTATTAAAGTAATCTACTCAGTTAGTGGGAATTAACAATGAATTTACAACAAATTATAGTATGTTTAAGATCAGAATTTTTTTCAATAGCTCTATCTATAGGTTAATATGTTTGTTTGATAGAGCCATTCTAGGTTGTGTATGTACTAAAAATAAACTGTCACCTTGAAAGGACAAAGCACAGTACTCATAGTTCCTGGCATACTATCTGAAAATGAGTTCATATATAATAAAAAATTTGTTTAATAGATAGATTGATGAACTTACATTAGTTGAGTAGTTAGATAATATGGCAGTTATCAAGCATTTAGTTCTGCATAGTGGGTATATAAGGAACAGACTATTTAAAGCAATTGATTTGGTTGCTGTTCTCATTTTTAAAATTTCTAATGGTAAAAAAATGAAATAACAGTCACCCCCTTCACAAAGTTTTACACTCAGTTGTGTGTGTGCATGAATAAAGTGGAGCTAGACCAAAAAAAATTCTTTTTGTTAAATTCTGCCAAAGAACAGTTCTTCTGTTAACATATATTATCTTTGTAGAACGATACCACTCCTGTTCTTGAACTTGAGCAATCCACTAAAACTGACTCCAGTGAGCCCTTTATGTGTTTCTTCTGTATTAGTCTTTTGGAAGGGATTTACTGAATATATATAATTTACATTTCCTAAGTCAGTGGTGGATGCTATATTATTTGAGCTGATCTATGGACATTAAAACTGGAAAGCATAAGAAAATATTAGATAAAAAACATGAAAGGCAAAAGGAAATTTATCTGCTGTTCTGTGTTTTACTATAGATTTTTATTGCTGATAAAAACAGGTTCTCCAAATATAGTCACAATATTTTCTACAGGTCAGAAAGATCTTTGAATAAAACTGACTGCTAGAACCCTGCCATTTGTTATAATTGGATTTTAAATTAAAATGACACAAGTAACAATGTTAAAAATTCAGAAAATAAAGGGATATTATTAGCCTTAACAAAGAATAAAATTCTGACACATGATAAATATTATTAGTTATTGTTAATCTGCTACTCTACTGAATTTATAAATGGAGTTTATCATAGAAACATAGAAAATTATTTCTAGATATATAGAATTATATATAACATATATGTATGGTTTAGTATTGTACAAATATTCAGGCATCAATTGGGTATTTTAGAATGTATTTTTATTAAAGTACAGCTATATTTGATATATCATATATTATTAGGAATCATAAATTGTTTTATTGTGACTGGCTATTTCAGTTAGCATAATATCTTCAAGATTTGTTCATTTTGTAAAATGACAGGATGTCCTTCTTTGTTAAGACTGAATATGCCCCATTGTATTTTGCTTTATGAATTCATTTGTCACAAAGTCAAGAAAAGTCCAAATCCAAGGCTACTGAAAGTAGGAAATTCAAAATATCAAGTGCAGGAATTAGTGTTACAGAGACTAAAAGACCAATGCAAAGAAAATAAATAGTAAATCACACCACTAGTTCTTTGAAAGAATAAACAAATTAGACAAACTCTTAGTCAACATTACCAGAAAATGACAGGCTCATATTAATGAATTAGATATTAAAACGTTGAAATCACAGCAAAAAACACTGAAATCCAGGTGATTATTAGTAACTACTTTGAGAATGTGTACTGCAGAAAATGAGATAATCCAAAATAAATCAATAGATTCCTAGATACATATGAATTACCAAATTGAACAAAGAAGATATAAAAACCTTGCGTGATCCAATAATAGTAAAATTGAAGCAATCATTTAAAGGAAAAAATATCAACTAAGAAAATCACAAAATATGTACAACTTTGTTTATAGTGACACAGTTTGTAATATTCCAGAAAAAACACAAATACCTATCAACTGATGAATGGATTAAAAAAGATGTGTTTCTTTTATACAATGGAGTATTTGTTAGCCATGAAGAAGGATAAATTGAGACATTTATAACTGAATGGATGCACCCTAAAGCTATGCTCCTAAGCGAAATAAATTGGATACAAGTGTAAATATCCCATTGTCTCTCTGGTATAAGAAACAAAAAATGTAAATAGGGAACAAAGTGTGTAACAGACAGCATGAAATAAGACAAAACTGCCCAAAAGGAAGGGGCAACCAGAATGTGGGGAAGGAGAAAGGAAAAAGAAAAGAATGAGAAAAGAAGAAAAAATGGAATCTGGGCTTTTTAAAATAAGGTGGAGAATAGGGGTTGAAAGGAAGCAAGGGGGATGGAAAACAAAGCAAGATAAATTATGTAGAGGTACAAATTCCCTAAGAAGAATGTGATCATAATATATATATATATATGTATATATATATAGTTATATTTATCATTATATATATATATATATATATATATATATTGTAGCAATAAAATTAAATTTAAAAAGTACAGAACCTGATAGAGTAACTATTGAATTATTCAAATGCTAATACTCCTCAAACACTTTAATGAAATTGAAAGTGAAAGAGTACTCCCAAAATTGGTCCTGGAAGTTAACATTACCCTGATTTCAAAACTGTGAAAGGACCCAAACCAAAAAGAGAACAACAGGTAAATCCCTTTAATGAAATACAAAAATCCACACGATACTGGCAACCAAAATGAAACAAATCATCAAAAAGGGTATGTATCATGGCCATATAGACTTTTCTCCAAGAATACAGGGATGGTTCAACATAGGCAAAGTAATAATTGTAATACACTACATAAAACAAATACAAGTACAAAACTCATGGTATCATCTCAGTAAACCCAGAGAAGCATCAAACAAAATCCATCAATTTATGATAAAAGAAAAACATGAAGAAAATAGGTGTAGAAGGACCTTAACTTGATCTGGCAAAAACTATGGATTAAAATCCACTTTTAACAGCATATTAAATAGAGAAAAGGGGCTTGGGATTTAGCTCATTGGCCCCATGCCTGCCTGACAAGCTCAAGGTCCTGAGATAGATTCCCATTGCTGGGAAAATAAATAAATAAAATGATGGAGAAAAGCAGAAACGTTTCCTTTTAAAATGAGAAAGAAGACAAAGACGACCATTATCATCACACCTATACAATATAGTGTTGAAAATATTAGTCAGAGAAACAGGCAAGATAAAGAAAACAGGGGGGATATCTATTGGAAAAAACAATTGAAATTATCACCATTTGCAAAAAAGTGATCTTTTACATAGAAGAACCAGAAAATGCCACCCAAAACTCCTAAAATTAATAACCAATTAAATAACATAATGGTATACAAAATAAACACACAAAATCAGTGGCCTTCTTATATAACAATAAAGAATTCACTGAAAAATAAATTAGGAAAATGATACTTTTCATAATTGCTTCCAGAAATATTAAATAGAAATTAACCTAACCATGGAAGTGAAACACCTCTACAACAAAAACTACAGTACTCTGAAAAATAAGATCAAATAGGACATCAGAAAATAAAAAGTTGTTCCTTCTTTTAGAAAAATGGCTATAGTTTCAAAAATGATATTCAGATTTAATGCAATTCCAATCAAAATATCAATACCATTCCCCAAAATACTATAGGGGAAAAAAATCCTACAATGTATTTGGAATAAATGTAGCACATAAAAGTCATTCTTGGACAAGAGGGAAAGAGGTGGCCTCACAATCCCAGACTTCAAAGTATGCTACAAAACTAAAAATGGCACATTATTGGAACAAAAACATACATGTAAATCAATAAGACAGGCACATTCAGTTATCTGGTCTTTGATAAAAGGACCCAAAACATGTGGTAGAGGAAAGACAGCTTCCTTTTCAAATGGTGCTGGGGGAACTGGTTATCCACAAGAATATTAATCTAGACTCATTTCCCTTTCCATGTACTAAACCAAAATCAAATTGGATCTAATATTTAATGTTAAAACAGGTATCAAATATGCTGGAAGATAAAATAGGTAAAATGCATAAAGTTATAGGCATAGGCAAGGACCTTCTGAACAGAACCCTGATTGTACAGGATAGAATGCCAAGAATTAACAAATGGGATTACATTAAATTAAAATGAGTGAGCACAGAAAAGCAAACAACCAAGAGAGTGAAAAGAAAACTTACAGAATAGGAAAAATATTTACCTGTTACACATCAGACAGAAGAATAATATCTAGAATATATAATGAACTCAAAATATTATAGTGACCAAAATGAAAGACTTTATAAGAAGTGAGCAAATAAAATGAAGAGAATGTACAGTTGTAAAATAAGTACATGAAACATTCAACATCTCTGGCCTTTAGAAAAATGTGAATTAAAACAACACCAAGGTTCCCCCTTGCTCTAGAAGGAATAGGTATCATCAAGAAATCAAATAATAACAAATACAGGAAAGGCTTCTAGGAAAGGAATCCTTCTTCTACATTGTTGGTGGGAATATACTCTAGAATTACCAATGTAAAATTATGTAAGGAAATTTCTCATAAAACTAAAAAGTTTCATTTAACCCATGTATTCCTCTTCTAGGTATCTTTGCAAAAGAGTTCTTAGACTTCATGTTAGAGTGATACATGTCTACCCGTGTTTATATATTATAATTTATAGTAGCTAAATACTAAAGTAGCCTATGTGTCCATCAATAAATAATTGGTTAAAAATGTCAAATTTATACACAATAGAGTACTATGTCACAAAGAATAATTGGGTCATTTGTAAGATAATGTCAGCACCTTAATACTATAATATTTAGTGAAAGAAATTCTAGATACAAGCAAAAACATCTCATATTTTCTCTTAAACCCAAAGCATAATCAACAATTAAAATAAAAAAATAGAAAAAGGGAGATAATGAGATAGACATTGTGCAAAAGGAAGGGGACAGAGAGATGGAGGAGGGAGGAGGGGAGGGAAAAGAGAACAAAAAAAGAATTGAGAAGTATTGCATACCTATACCAACTTTCTACTAGGAATTTAATCATTATGCTCTGCAAACATGAGCCAATAAAAAAAGTTAAATATATAGATGAATTTGAATGTCATAGGGTGAAATATATTTTTTTCCTCATTGAGTTTATTGGTACATTTTAGGTATACAGTACAGTTACATTCATTATTGGGATCTTGTACCTTTACATGACAGGTCTTGGTTCTCATTTTTTCCCCTTGTCCCTGACCTCCCTTCACCCCTCCCCCCTTTAAACACTTCATTTCCATTTTCTCATTTTTTCTTTTCCCTTATTAGCTTTCCCCTACTCTTCCCACTTTCCCTACACCTTTAGTCCCTTTCTTCTTATTTCACATTGGTCATTTGAGAGATGCAGATGAAAACAACACTGAGATTCCACCTCACCCCACAAAGAATGGCTGCTATCAAGAAATCAAACAATTACAAATGTTGGCGGGGTTGTGGGGAGAAAGGTATTTCCACTGTTGGTGGGAGTGCAGACTGGTGTAACCACTATGGAAATCAATATGGAGATACCTCAAAGAGCTGGGACTAGAGGTTCCATTTGACCCAGCCATCCCTCTGCTGGGTATCTTTCCAAAAGAATTTAAAGAATCATATCACAGAGATATATGACCACCCATGTGTACAGTGGCACAGGCTGTAATAGCTAAAACTTGGAAACAGCCCATTTGCCCAGCCATTGGAAATTGGATAAAGAAGATGTGGTTTTTCTATAAAATGGAATTCTACTCAGCCATAAAGAATGAGAAATTAGATTCATTCATAGGAAAATGGATACATATTGAGGATATACTCCTAAGTGAAATGAATAAGTCACACATGTGTAAATACTGAATAGTTTCTCTGGTGTCAATAAACTACAATAGTACATAAGATCCCAATGATATAATGGACAATGTGAAATAGGGTGAAATATTATTTAAAGAAATTTCTATAGTACTTTACTATAGGTGAAATGGTAAACATTTACTGTAAGGTGAAATATTGTTACAAATGTTACTTTCTTGATCCTAATAATGCATAATTTGAAAAGTAAGAAATGAATTTGAGTATATTATGAAAGCAAATAATACTGCCCTCTATTCCTTCAGAGAACAGAACCACAATACTTCAATAGTCTCTCTTACCTATTTTGGGGGAATAGAAAATATTTAATTATTCTGTAATAAAGAATATATGTTATAGTATGCACTCAAATCAGGAGGTTAAATCTACACATAGGCTAGTCTCAGATTATTTTTGTGAACTGTTGTAGAATCCCTTTTACATTATTCATCAGTGACTCTAGTAATAATAATGATGTCAAGAAACCATTAACTTACATGGACTTGAATATATTTAGGATGTGATGCTTCAACTGACATGGATATATGGAAACCATTTAAAATATAACAGTGGTATATAATTTTATTACATATTAAGGTGTTGTTATGGTTTCATATTTTATAAGTACATAAAATAAAACCATTCAGATGTTATTGTATTTTCTCAAAGTCATTTCAAAAAGTAGAGGCCTACAAATGGAATAAAAACTAAATTTCCTTATTTCCCAATATAAATAATAGTCAAATCTCTAAAAGCATTTCTTCTCACCATAATAAAATATTTTCTCTACAAGGTGCACACTAGAAATAGTCCCCAAGGATGCTGTCATACTTTTAGGCTCTATTGCTCAATTAATCTTTCAGCCAATTTTTAATTTTAAGGGAAAACAGCCAATTTTTAATCACCCATTACCTTCAACTTTTGAAACAAACAACATGCCAATGATGAGTGACTGATCACTATATCCTTTCCAAGAGAAAATTCTTATGTTTCATTCTCAAGGATTGGGCAAGGCTCAATTTGTGAAATAAAAGGGGTAATACTGTGCTTTTATTTAATCATATTTTTATCTATATTTACTACAAGGAGGATAATAATCAATACAGATACATTCTTGTTGCTTCTGGAGAGCTCATAAACAATCAAGGGATCTCTCTTAAATTCACTCTGTGGTTTTATTTCACGGGTGTGTTTAAATCCTATTTGTACTTGACCTAAATGTGAAATGTTCAGACATGATTCTAGGATGACTTTAAACTTGACATTCAGTGCAAAGTTGGCCTGACTTCCTGAAAACTAGAAAATTGTACTTTCTTTTTAAAATATAAGGATGCTTTTTTGTGTACAAAAAATGTGTCCATGGAAAGGTAATTCCTCATGCCTATACTTCTAATTGTGTTTTATTTAATAATCTACTCTTCAAGTAAGGTGAAAAATGTCACCATTCCTATAGTGCTAGCTATCTAATTTTTAGTTCTTCTATTTATTAGATATATGAGAAAAAGTTTGTGTTCCATTTTTCATTTGTGTCTTCTCATTATGGTATGGTTTGAAAAGTTAACATTATTGCATTAACCTTCTACAACTTGTCTTGGATTTCCCCAGGATGCAGTTCACCCTTGATTCCCTTTCCTTGATTTCTTCAGGCTTTCTTCTATCATTCCACTGCCAATTTCACTATCAATCTGGAATGTTTGCAATGGGAAGAAGTATGATCCTCATCAATATGTTTTACTGCTCTTTAATGGTACAAGTACTTGAGAAACTTGGCAATTGAAATTCATATACCTCCTTGGGATTTGAGTACTCACTGAAAATTCCATTCATGACTGGATCATTTTTCTTGCTGTCCCTTCTACCTGCCACCCTAAACATGCACTATTTTCTAGAATCAGCATTTTCAAAAGAAATAGTATCTTTAAACTATTAACTTTGTTTATCAAATTCAAGCTAGTTGCAACCACCATGCCACCATTGTATTATGTATGACAGACCTTCCCCACTGGTAAAACAATCAAAGAGTAACTGGGAGTTTGTTTCAGGTGTTCTGAGTTATTATCTCCCCTTCGTCCTTGTAATGAAGAGGCAGGACCTGGAGTAACCGCATATGCTTAGTCTGGGTTACCTCTGACCACTTGAATCCTATGTGTTTCAGGATGCTATACAGAAAATCATTTTCATTTTCCGTATGTGCTATAATGAGGAAACCCTTGCCAAGCATTGCCTACTTCAAAACAAAATCATCAGAAATTAGAGGATTCCTCTCAAGGCTTTGCATGATCAGTAATCTACAGACAATATTTAATCAACATTATGCTTCATAAAAATCAATAATATTCCTTATTAAACAAAGATTGGATCACTGTTCTGTAGGATGAAAAACTAGGCCCAAAGCTGTGCCACAACTTATTTTCAAGAGCATAATAGGAAATCTGAATTAGCTAATACCAATATACTAGCCTACCTTGGCAAAAGCACTCAAACACATCTTTCTCTTCCCATTTTGTACGATGTTGAGGAGAGTTAAACTTTAGATGGCACACTAAATTTTTTCTTTTTCTTTTGAAAGTACTGGAGATTGAATCCAGAGCCTTCAAACTGTGCTACCTCACCTATCTTTTTTAAAATTTTGAGATGGGGTCTAAGTCACTATGTTACCCAAGCTGAACTCAAACTTTCAATCTTCCTTCCTCAGCCTACCAGAGTGCTGGGATTATAGACATGTACCACAACACTGGACTTAGTACCCTGTTTTGTATGAAAACATTGTGGCCTTTGGGATGTCAGTAAGCACATGACCCCAAATTGATTAGGCTTAGGGCAATATAAGTTTGCTGCAACTGGTCTGCCTCTATTGAGTTCAACTCAATAAACAATTTATGAAGCATTTTTTCTGCATACAGTAAGCCTAACACTATGCAAAATAAAGATAATAGGATATAATCTCTGTCTTTAGGATACTTTTGACTTGGTAGGAGAATAAAGATGAAGACAATTATAATATTAGAGTAATAGAAGTAATAAAAAGAAAAAAATCAAGAGAAACTTCATACAATAGATGGTGATTAACATAGACCTTAAAGATTCACAGAATTATGATTGATAAAAATGGAAAGTAATTGGATGTGGTGCTTTCCAAAGAGAAGGAATGGCAAAACAACAACAACAACAACAGCAACAAAAAACATGAGTAACATTGAGCCATCAATTTTGGCTGACTAGAAACTTAAATAAAAAAGAAGTGGTGGGAAAGATGGGTCTGTTAATACTATTTATGAAGCATATTTGTACAAAAAAATAATCTAAAAATTGTCAAGAAAGTGTATCTTTTGGAAGCATTTACATTTTTTCTCTCATTGAGTTTATTGGTGCATTTTAGGTATATAGTACAGTTACGTTCATCATTGGGATCTTATAACTTTATATGACAGGTCTTGGTTCTCACTTTTTCCCCTTGTCCCTGCCCTCCCTTCACCCCCTCCTCTCTTCCCCATTTACAAACACTTTATTTCCATTTTTTCATTTTCTCATATATTTTTTTCCTTATTACCTTTCCTCTACCCTTCCCACTTCCCCTACACCTTTAGCCCTTTTCTTCCTATTTCACGTTGTCAATTATATTATTAGGAACTTATGTACTATTATAATTTTTCACACCAGAGAAACTATTTGGTATTTACACATGTGTGACTTATTTATTTCACTTAGGAGTATATCCTCAATATGTATCCATTTTCCTATGAATGAAACTAATTTCTTATTCTTTAAATTGTAGAGGCTCTTTTGGTTATTACTTACCTGCCTACTTGACTAGCAAAAACATCATGACCCTTCAATAGAGGTGCACCCAGCTAACTTTGTGAATCGAGCCTTTAAGAGAATAATCTCCACCCCTACCAAAGTTACCAGAGTGCTACCAAAAGCTGCACTTTCATAAAAGTATATATCTGGTGGTGCACACCTTAAATTTCAGCACTCTGGGAGTCTGATGCAAGAGGATCAAAAGTTTAAGAACAGTCTTAGTAAGTTAATAACTAATTGAGACATTTACTTCAAATTTAAAAATAATTATAGAGGGCCTAAGACTGTAACTAGTTTCAAAGGCCCTGAGTTCAGTGTCAACTCTTGGGGGGTAAAATACACTCCTGTGTAGTTGCTGATCAAGATTAATGGTAAAAATCCTCAATGGAGAACAAGGTTAAATTTTAACAATGCAAGTCCTTACAGTTTCTAGTAAGAATGCATTAGAGAATAATTTCTAGGTTCACAAAAGAAAGGAATCTCCTATACTTAGTAGGAGAACACAAAAAGTAGGTTTGGAAATCTCAAAGTGGAGCCGTAATTCCCTTAAATTAATTCATTAGATGTTATGAAGACTCATAAAGTCCAATATTACTAATATTTTAAAGTTTTAAAATGTCTCTGTAAATAGTGATAGTGTTTAAAATTACTTATTAAGAACACCTAATACATTTATTATCAAATGTTAGGCTTGTCCCCAGTGTATGAGTTTTCCACAAATTGTATCGCAAGTTGACTTATTCATAAGCTGACTTTTAAAAACTACTTTTCATATATTTGTCTTATTTTAATTAAAATATGTTATGTAATGATGTAATAAAATAGCAGTAATGTATGTAAAATAATCATTATTGCCAGGTAATATTACAAACACTTATAATAATTTAATTTTTCACAGCCACTCATAAAGTAAGTACAATTTTGTCCCCAGTTAATAGATACTGCCAATCATTAGAGTCAATGGTAGGGTATTTTTCAAAGTAGCTTCTTGATAAGATGAAAAATAGGCAGTTGCATATTTGCACCTCAACTTTTTATTATTTCTAAAAATATTAATAGGAATTGGGTATCTGAAGCCCTAAAACAATAAAAGAAATTGCCTAAGGGCACATCTAATCATGAGAAAAGACTGTGACTGTAACTCAAATATACTTTCACCTAGATGAGCCCGTTTTCTGGATACACTAAATTACCTTATAAGAAAACTTTTCAACTTTATTCATAAATATGTATAAAATGTTAACACATGATTTTTTCCTACTACACATTTCTAGATGCTTTGCCTGTCCCTTCAGCAGTTAATATAAACCCAGTTCCTCAAGAAAAATTGCAGAATGGAACTCTTCAGAACCTCAATCAACTTCTTTCTCCTTATGGGTGATTCAAGAACCTCTCATTCTCTGCGCCCTCCTTAACATGCACAGCTGTCCCATGGGTATTTTTAATCATGCCATCACCCAATATGTATACTTATCTTTCAGGTCCTGGAAATGTTCTCCTCTGTCTTCAGCCAAGATAATTTTCTGTTTTCTTAATTCTCTACTATGGAAAGGATGCTTCATGGGGTTCTGACCTTCAGAAGATTGGGTAAAAGTTATATTTTTAATTTTCTGCCTGATCCTGATAGATTGGGAGACTTAGTTTTAAGTACTCTGTACTCAGCTTTCTTATTATCTGTGTATTTCATATACACACTTTTATATTTCTAATTTGGGAGAAAGTCAGGACAACTTTGTCATTTGTTTGACTTTACCTCACTCATGACCCCCACTCCCTGCTTCCTAAAGTGCTTGTCTGGACTATATATGATTCCTTTACCTAGGGACTGAAGACAATTTTCTTTTGGAAAATTTCATGCTGTCCCTGGAGATAATATGCCTCTCGAAGGCTGAGAAGCCCCAACTCTGATTTTGATCCTATTATAGGAATAGTAGGAAGAAATGAATAACATATTGACTATGATGCTATTTAATTTTTTTGAAGTGGTTTACAATTTATGATTTGCCACCTCACAAACTGTTTTTGTAGTTAAGCTATACAGCAGATTATCTTATTATGATAGCCATTGATATATGAAAATGCTCTCTGGCTCAGAATGAGTACAACTGTTTTACAAAGCAGCTATATGAGATAAAAATTAAGTCACATACCTTTGGGAAGTTCACATTATATGATTCTCCAATGGTGTGCATCTGATACTGTGAGATGGATCCAAAGGATAGATTCCAGGCTTTTGTGTCCAGCAAGAAAAGAATTGCAAGTGTACATCAAATGATAAAAAATAAGTGACTACATTTAGTTTTTATTTATTCATTCATTTATTTATGGGAGATATGCTTACAGCAAGTTAATACCAGCAGAAACAAAAAAAGGTGGAATGAACAGAAAATTGGTGTCAGACTGCAGAAAAATAAGAAGTACACACATAAATCAAGGTTTCGGATTTTATTTCATTTTTCCCCTATTAAGTTTATTGGTACATTTTAGGTATACAATGCAGTTACATTCATCGTTGCAATCTCATACCTTTACATGATATATCTTGGTTCTTATTTTTCCCCATTCCCCTACCCTCCCTTCGCCCCCTTCACACTCCCATATTTACAAAGACTTTGTTTCCATTTTTTTCTTTTCTCATATATTTTCTCCTTATTTCCTTTTCTTTAACCATCCCACTTTCCCTTCTTTAGCCATTTTAAAAGATATGTACCTTACCCCAGGTTCTTCTCATTGAGTTTCTGGATAAGCAGGAATCCTTGACAGGGGGTTGGGTCATCTCATTGGCTTTCAAGATGTATGCCTATCCCAAAGTCCACTCTAATTAAATTACATACCTGAGATGTGGTCTATATTTATGAATCATTAAAGAAGTTTGAATTTGAAAAAAGTTCCTGACATTCAGACCTCTAAATTTAGCATGCATGTGCTCTGGCCTGAGATATACAGGGTATTTGGCTTGTTTTTTCTTCTTCTCTTAAACAATGAAAAGAAGAATGGCCCTGAGGTGTTGTCTAATTTTAGACTGGTGAAGGGGGAGTGGTATCCCAGCCACAATTGTGTTACCTATACTACATCAATAAAGGCAGCTAAGTAGTAGTATACAGAGTATAGAGTAAGATAAATAATTAATGCTGTATTGAGGCTACTTTTGCAGTCCTACAGGAAACTGTAGTGGGGTATGTTTATTTGAAGAGGTTAAGGATAATTCAAGAAAAAGTGAAAATAATAACTTCACTTCTTCAGTGAATCTAGAACTCAGATAGATATGTTGGTATTTTGCATTAGTAACTCATCAGGACTATATTCACCTGAGATAGGAGATTAGGCCATGGCAGGGTGTATGTGAAAGAGGGCATTACCTGTAAATTGCAAAGTTCCAGGACACATGTACTGAAGAGTTTCTGAAGCTCTCCATACATGGACTTCTCACAAAACTCCAGCAACTTTTTGATAGAATGTCCTAGGCGTGACATCAGCCTGAGGAGTCCAAGACACAAAAGGACTGTCTTCACTGAGCTCTCTGCTATCCACACTCACACTGTACAGGATGCTTATTTTCATAATTTTACTTGACCAAAACTTGTTCTGAAGAGCACGGTTCTTTTCTTACATTTAATAAATGTACTGTTTTGTTCACTTCTTTGTTAAAGACAATAATAATTTAGAAACTACCTGTGGAAGGAGATTCTAGCTCCCTAAAACCAAGTAATATATTTGACAGAGCCAGCCAGGAGGTAAAGCCTCTTTGGGCTCAATTTTTCATGTCTCTCTCTCTCTCTCCCTCTCTCTCTCTCTCTCTCTCTCTCTCTCTCTCTCTCTGTCTAAAATCTACAATCAAGAATTTTTTTATGCCTTTCCGTATCTCTCATAGGCCACTGATGGCAAACCTTTTAGAGTTTTCAATGATACAAACAGCATACTCTGGCATGAATGCCATAGGTCCACTACCACTGCCCTAGGCTGTACACTCAGGAAGCTTTATCATGGTGGCAGGAGCAGTTTCCAAGTCTGTCTCATCATGTAGGGGAGAGGGGAAATCACATGGCCTCTTTGCTTTTTTTCCAGCCAGCAAAAGACCCACAGGTCTGCCTCAAGTTTATCTCCCCTTTTCTCTCTTCTCTTTCCCATATTTGATCACTCATTGTGTGTAAGAATCAGTCCTTCCAGAAAGCCTGTGATGTTTTGCTCAAGTTTCTCACTTTTTTGGGAAAAATATCTATTCATAACTTGATCTTTTGCTTGGATAACTGCCCATTTCAGTTTAACCTAATTTTGTACTGAAAGTCTCATCTGCACTTCTTCACTAGATGGCATTTTATCTCTGGATATCATTAGTTAGTTGCTTTTTCATGGCCTCATTTCATTCCAGACCACCTTTTCACCATGATAGGCAGCTGTTTTGGTTCAACATGTGAGTTAGCTACATGGGTCAGCCATTTTGTTTTGTCACATGAGTTTTCCATTTTGGTTCATCAATGGGTGAGGCATATGGATTTGGTCATGCTTGTTGGCCACTTTAGTTGATCATGTGAGTCATTCACATGTTTCCAACACCCTTGTTTACCATTATTTTTAAAATGTTGTTCAATTAGCCTCATAGTCACCAGGAAACCTCAGCCTTGTAAAGAGTAACTAAGCCTCTAATTTTAGAGAACGTATGGGCCTCCTTCCCTCTTCTCTTTTTAATCAGCCTAGACCCCCTCCTTGCTTATCCTAACAGAAATTTAGTAATTTCAAAATATATGCCTGATGGCCTGAACAAAGCAAAAGCACCGTCAATAAAGTTCAACTTGAGTTGCAGTGAGTATGCAAAAGTAGAGACATTTTTTACTTAGAATATTTTAAGGAATTACATTTTTTTTTCTTTTAACAAAACAAGTTTTTCATTCTACTGTTTTAAACAAAGTACCGATTTTTTTTTATCAGGGTAAATGAAAGGGATATTGTTTCTCAGGTGGCTGAGTGCCCAGAAGAGGGGTTTCAATTCTAATCTCTTCAAAGTGTATTGTTTCCCAAGTGGCTATGGGAGTCCCAGGGCAGGAGGCTCTACCCAGATCAAAGGGAGGCCCCCAGAGGCTCCACCCTGATCTCTTAAGAGTTTGCTTTTCTAAGGAAGCCCTAAAGATGTCTTCACCATGATCTTCTTGGCTCAGGTGGCTAACGCAGCCTCATTGAGGGGCTCCACTCTGATCTCTTTGGAGTTTACTTTTTTTCAAGTAGCTAAGGGAATCCAGGGCAGAGGCTCCATCCTGATCTCTTAGAAATTTCTAAGGGAGCTCTTGAGTGGATTCCACACTTCTCTCTAAAAAGCCAGCTAAGAAGGGAGGAGAAAAAAATAAGAGAAAAGGAAAAAATGGAAACACAGTCTCTGTAATTAGGGAAGGGTGGAGGAGTGAATGGAGGGCAGGGGAATAGGGAAAAGTAAGAACCAAGATATATCATGTAAAGTTACAAGATCCCAATGATGAATGTAACAGTTTTGTAGAGCTAAAATGTACCAATAAAGAAAAAAGAAAAAAAATTCAGTTGGCCAATGCACTGTAGGAAACACCTAGCAGATCCCAGAGATCTCAACTTTAGGATGAACTAAGAAATGATGAGAGGTGTGTATAAAATGTCAGTTATTAATTTTTGTTGGATCTTTTTCTGCAAAGGGCAAGGAAAGTGATATAAAAATCCCTTATATTCAAGCTTTTACATCTCTCTATTTCTGTAAAGGCTCAGGAACCATGGTACTAAAAGAAGAAACTACAAATGAAAAGTTGATATCTGTGAGGATACTATCCTCAGATACCCAGCTCCTAGAGGAATATGGGCCTTTCCCATCAGTTTTCACTAGAGCTCCAGAGAGATACAGTAATTTCAAATATGACCCAACTGCTGGACACAGATTTTTCTGTGTTCAAATATCAGGATTGATATTAGGACAAGAGGAAAAGGTCTGAGAAAAAAGTCAAACCAAAATTATGGCTGTGGCAATTGGCAATTCTTTAAACACATTCACGTTGCCCAAGGCGAAACCCAGGGTCAACCAAAGCCAGAAGGAAAATTGGATTCAGGGCACATAACTGTTCCAAGCCACTGCCCAGGCACCGCTCTGTGTGCCAAGTGGGCAATTTGCCTGACTCATGGCATTAGAGGATTGACTGTCCCTGCTCTGAGAGAGGCTAGGTGCGCCACTTTTCCCTCTGATAAAGAGAAATGAGGAGGCCGGGGGCAACTTGTAATGCTTCTGTATGCAGATATATCTGTCTTCTGAAAGAAACCCAGGGTAATACTGGATTCATAAGTAAACAATTTCAATTATTTTGACTTCTGTTTTACATACTTTGCTAGAAGAACCTCCTCTAGTTCTATAGCCATAATTGATGTCTAGGTGAGTCCTCATCAGACCTTCATTATTCCCACTCTGATATGGCATTTCGAATGTCAAATGTTTCATCAGGAGATTGAATTGTCCCACAGCAGCCTACTCCCTTACTAGGCAGGGATTTACTAGCAGAATTGGGGGCAATTATCTAGTTCCAGGAAAGGCCAAGCTGGATCTTATCCACTGGGACAATGTCAGGCCATGTTTCTTAGACACACCTGAGGTGACCATAATGAGTTGCACTACTCATAATTCTGCCTCACTGATGCCTACCAGCTCATAGATTAACCACTCTTGTGAACTGATCATTGTTTCCCAGAACTATGCTGGCAGGCAGGACATCAGTAATCTGTCCCTGTAGGTCTCTGAGGAGGGGTGGTTTACTGATGTAAGTAGCTTGGTCTGGGAAGGTTATTGAAAAGTAACTTATAAAGTTGACAGCTCATAACAGGTTATTAAGGCTAACCCCTTCCTCCAAGGATTTCTGCTCAAAAAGCAGAGCAATAGCTATTACTTAATCATAAATATGAAAAAAGGAAAAAATCTAAGTATCTATAAAAACTCTAAATATGCTTTTTGGTGCTACATTTCATGAAACAATATAGAAAGAAAGGGGCTTGCCAACTAATAAGAAAATTCTACAACTCCTAGAAGCAGTCTATTTTCCAGAGAAGATCACTGTCAATCATTTCAAGGAACACCAAAGAGGCATTTATAAAGTCTCTGTGCAAAATCAAAATGCTGGTAGAGAGTCAAAAAGAACAGCATTAAAGCGTCTCAAGACCTTAGCCTTATTTGTAGCCCCCGATGAAACATTAAAGTGGTCCTTCTTCAAGGGATACAATGGAAATATATAAATACACTACATGGAATATAGTCACTCAAATTTTTACGGGACTAGGGCTAGCAGCAACCACTCAACAGGTCTACTGAACTTGCCTACTCTGTGCTTACAATAACCCTGGCAAGCTCAGACCATGTTCTTTGTTAAAAATCTAGAGGAGACTCACTCAGAGGAGAGAGACAAACTCAAGGGAGGACTAGCAATTGTAAATCCAGCTTCATTTGAACTTTCTGAGGAAAAAGATCACCCAAAGAAAAAAGTTACTCAGTGAACCTCTGAGAGACCTGAGGTTCTTCCTCAAATGCCTTCTCCCATTTAATAGACAAATCAATAGTCACTAATTCTTTTCCCAATGGCTTTTGCCAGACACTTTCTCTTTAACCCTGTTGGTAAGTCACATCCCCCTCCCACTGGTAGCTGAAGAACACATAATCTAAACAGTTAGGACCTACAGTCCCATTTAGCAGGAAGTAGCTACTGAAGATGCAGAGCTCCACACTTTTAGCACCTCATAAATAATTAAAGGATTTGTGTCTCTCAGGGGACAATGAGGCAGGAGAGTAGGATGTGGTAAATTGGCCAAGCAGGCATGACCTATTAATTGCAATGTTCCAGAACAGTTCCCAAAGCCCCACACATGAATTTTTCATGAAAAGTAGAACAAGTTTTCACTAGGAGGGCCTAGACTTGACATCAGACTGAGGAGTAGATGATACAAAATGACATTCTCCATTGAGTTCTCTGCTATAGTCTTCTTTCACAATACTCTCCTCTTGGACTGTACAGTATCCTTCTTCTCCTACTTTTACTTGACCCAAAATCATTCTTTAGGGCCCATTTATTTTCCTGGCTTTAATAAATGTGAAACCTCACTACTTTTTTCACTTGTTTTGTCCAATTATTATTCTTAACAAAAAAAACCCTAAAAACCACTTCTACAAGAGACTCCAGCACCATAAAATCAAGTAGCACATGGAGTACAGAATAAGAAGCTGATGCTATTTTTATGATTCAAGTGATTCTGTATTACACTGAGCCAAATTTACCCTATAGAGAAATAGATAGCAGGGCCCTACTCCATGTGATGGATGTAGAGAGATATTCAAAGTACCCCCAATTCTACACCTTTCTCATCTTGCCATATCATACTAAAAACAATCAAAGGGTATTGTTAATGTATAAATTATATCTGAGTTAGAGAACATGGTTCAGAGTCATCAGCTTCAACCATCTCAACTCTTACTTGAGGAGTGTTCTGAGAAAGTAAAACATTCAACAATCAAATTTTGATGGTGGGAAAGGAAGGAACAGACAGTCATGGTACAAACAACAGTAAAGGTAAGAATATTGCTTTCCAGGCCTGTCTGCCAGTTGGGGAGAGCTTATGCAGGGGAGCACAGAAAACTCAGAAACAATGTGCCAAAAATAAAAAGATAAGAAACAACTATTATCTTACCTCCCTTTTCACATTATGGAGATATTTTTGTATTTGACTAGAATTCAAGACATCTAGATATCTTGTGTAATCTTGATCACAATTGTGGCTTTTTCTGGAAGAGAGATTTATAGAATTAGGTTTTTCTTCCTCTTTTTAACAATGGAAACCTCAATGTGTATGCTGTTGAGCAGCCACAATTTCTTTCTTCCACCTATATCTTGTCTTCATGTTTTGTGTCTTCTCATTGCTATCCAGGGCCTTTCTGGATACATATGTTCAAATTTATAGATTTAACTTGTCTTTGGGAATGACAGGGAATATTTATTTCATTTTTCATGTTTTTATTAATACATGTTTACAATGCATGATATTTACATTCAATTTATGGAGTAGGAACATGGACCTAACATATCTTGATTTTTTATTCCCCTCATCATTCTAGACAATCATTTGCAGGAGACTGAAGTCTAGACCCATGTTTCTCATCATGGATTAAACTGAAGTAAAAATGGATCAAAGATCTATATATTAAAACAAAAACACAACTTACTGAAAAATAAAATAAGTAAAATCCATCAAGCCATAGGTATAGGCAAGGATTTTCTGAACAGAGAACCAGTTGCACAAAATATATCAGCAGGAGTCAACTAATGAGATTATATAAAATTAAAAAGCTTCTGTACAGGAAATGAAACAACTCACAAGATGGAAAGACCACCTAAAGAATCGGAAAAAATGACAGCTATAGCATGGACACAAGATTGTTATATACAATATATACAAAGCTTGAAAAAAAAAGACCAGCCCAAGTGAAATACCCAATAAAAAAATGGGCAACTGAAATGAATAGACTCTTCTCTGAAGAAGAAATGGCCAATAAATACATGAAAATATGTTCAACTTCAATGGTCATTAGAGAAATGTATGTTAAAATAACAATGAGATTTCATCTTACTCCAGAAAGAATGGCAATCATCTAGAAATAAAAAATAATGACAAATGCTGGTATGGCTATTGTGAAAAATAAGCAGATTATTATGAAAGCATATGCATTGCTGGTGGGAATGAAACCTACTACAGCCATTTTAGAAGTAAATATGAAGATTTCTCAAAAAAACAAACATAAAAAATTGCATTTGACACACCTTTTCCCTTCTAGGTATTGTCCTAAGAGTCTAAGATATCATATTACGGTGATACATGCATACTGATATTTATAACAGCACAATTAAAATAGGTATTATTTCTACTACCATATGAATCTTAAGATTTACTTCCAGACTGGTTAGAATTTAAAATGGGTTCTAGGCCTCCCTTTGACTCAGGAGGCCCTGTGGGCATGAGGTGAAATCTCTAAAACCCTGCTGATGTGCCCTCACAGTTTTCTATGCTATTCACATAAATCTTATTTACATCCAGACAGATGAGAGAGTGATATATTAAGGATGATACGGAAGTTTTTATAGCAAGAAGCAAATTGTCAGTTAAGACTTCAGTGTGGACACAGTTGGCAGGGTAAGGAGTAGAAAGCATTTATTCTCATCCTATGATCTAACTCCTTTCACTCTCCCTCCCTGGTGTACTGGCCTGGATTCATACCTCCTGGAAACATTATTATTTCAGCATATTCATTTTTAGAATTCAAATGTCACCTCTTCAATAAGCAAAACATGTGATTCTGAAGGAGGGGTGTGTAGGATGCTTACAAAGGCTTTGCCTTGAGAAACCAAATGACAAGATAATTTGGCTTTTCTCTGAGTTGCTTTGTTTCAGATGAAAGTATGATTCATCGGCCAATTATAGCCAGAAGAAATGAACACATGAGAAAGCTTACATGAGAATAGAACTTCAGTCCAATCATAGCTAGCTAATAAGTGGCTACCTGCTGTCTATCACAGAATGTTGGAAATCTGTGCCTCTTCACCTACGTTCAGTTTAAAACTTTAAAATGAAGATAGGAGGGTCACGGGATGGGTGGAAGGAGAGTAGAATTGCAGTAAGAATAAATTCTGGGAATGGTAGAAATCTCAAGATGTGTTGCATCTAATTGATACCACAACACTTATTTAAATATTTCACAGTGTTAGAGTAGATAGAACCCTATACTTGGATACAGGAGGCCTGAGTCATAGCTCTACTACTGCCACTTATTATGTGAGGCCTTCAAAAAGACTCCTTATTTTCCCCAAGCAACAAAATGAGGTGGTTGTGTAAGAAGATCTCTAGGGAATCTTTCAAATCAAATGTTACTGTGGACATAAGTCTGCACTTTACCAACCAATAAAAATTATAATAATCAAATTATGCTAAAAAAATTAGCTCAAAAATATGTACAGATTTCCAGTGCTGAGGTGTTAGGGGGAAGATTATCTTTCCATTTATTTTCTGCTCTAAGATTTATTCATGCTATTATTTTAATCCCGTATGCACAATAAAACCATATCCCAAATTGTTCTCAAAATCCTACCATACTTACAAACTTAGCCCCAATATTAATTTAGGAATGACATTTTTCTTATGTTCTAAAGCAGGAAATAAACTCTTCATGACGTCTATAACACTGTCTACTTCACAGCACTAATCACAGCTCTTCATCTTAGTTGGATATACCATTTTTCTATATTACACTAAAACAAGAGAAAATATCTCATTCATTTTAGTGTATTCCACACCTTCCTATACCTAACAAATGTAATGTGTTCAATACATAACATATAGAATCTTTACAAAATCAATATTATAATGCATTCCATTTTCCTGAAATGTAAAAGTTAATTAATAAATTAGCAAAAATATCCATAGTATTCAGAAGTATGTCAAATTCAAATTTGTTTTTTCTTTTTACAATTTTGCATTTTAGAATTTCAGATGTATAGAAAAGTTGCAAAATTTGTACAACAGATTCTTAAATACCTATCACTGAGTTCCCTAATCATTATCATTTTATGTAACCATAGCACAATGACTAAAATAAGTAATGATAACAGTAATATCTAATCTAAAAATCTTGTTTGTGTTTGCAGCTTAGAGGATCAAACCTGGGGCCTCAGGCATGCAAGGTAAGGACTATACCATGGAGCTGTACCCTCAGTCCCTTAAAAACCTTGTTTACATTTTACCAGTGGTCTCTCTAAAGTGCTTTTTCCTAATCCAGCATTAAATTCAAGATCATATGTTACATTTTGTCTAATCTTTCCTTAAGTTCCTTAAATAGGAACAATATCTGAGTGTTTCTGATTCTGACACTTTTTAAAAGAGTACTAACAGTCACTCTTTTATAGGAGTGCTATAGTTTTCAGAGTAGAGGTCTGATTTCTTTTGTTAGGTTGCTTCCTAGATATTTGATTTTTTGTATGAGATTGTGAAGGGAGTTGTTTCTCCAGTTTGTCTTTCAGTGAGTCTGTTGTTCATGTACAGGAAAGCTATTTATTTCTGTGTCTTGACCTTCTATCCAGCTAAGTATAGAAGACTTTTGTTGGAGTTCTTGTGGCCTTTTATATAAAGTATCATGTCATCTGCAAATAATGACAATTTGACTTCTTTGTTTCTTAATTTTATTCCTTTTACATCTTTCTCTTGTCTAATTACTGTGGCTAATATTTTGTAGGATATTCCTCAGTTTAAGTCAGTGATTCATGCATTTGTGGTACAAATACTATTGTATTCTTCTCAGTGTATTATTTCAGGAAATATGTGCCTTCACGGATGATGGTAATTTTTATCATTTGGCTAAAGGTTTTTCCACTCTAAAGTGACTATATTATTTGTTTTTTGATAATTACTTTGCTTGAAGATAATCTGATAGTATGCCCACATTCTAATTTTATAATGCTTCTTTCCACTAATTTTGGTATACGTGGGTTATTCTTATCTAAAACAATTATTAATCATTGCTGTGGTGTTTGTGAAATAGTGATTTTCTGTTTACATACTATTTACAAGTTAGAAAATGTTTATAATTATCATTATTCAATGTGGTTCTGAAAAATCTGTCTAAAAATAGTGTGATGTAAACATATTTGTAAAATTAAATTATTACCTTTGAATTGAATGCATATTTTTAAAAATTTTAAATTGTGTTTATGAAGATTATTTATATAAATTACAAATATCAAATAGATGAGTTGTTACCTATGGATTATTATTTTATATGTAAAATGAGTTATAACCCAATACTTTCATTCTTTTTTATTTTAGCCCAATTATAAACAGAAGTTTTCAATTTTGACTTTATTCAAATCTATGCTTCTGACGTAGGACTAGCCACATGAAGCTTCAACTCTTCGTTTGTGGTTCTCTACCCAAAGAATAGGAGACCCATTTTCTCTAAATATCATCAAATCATAGAAGCATCTAGCACAATGTCATGCACCCAATGAGTATACAAGAAGTGATTTTGTTTGTTTTGTGTTGATACAGGAGAGGGTAACACTGAAGCCTCAAGAGAATAAATGCCCAACCTTCTGTATATGACAAGTAATTTTCCTTTGTGGACTATTTTGAGGCAATATTTTGTTTGAGGCACTATTGATACTGAGTACTGAGTCAAGTTCTTTGCATTTAAAAATTTGTGTAGAGACTCTAAATATAGAACTAAGAAATAAATGATGCTGACATTGCTTCAAAATGAATTTATAATATTACTGTTTGATGCATTGTTAAATTCAGCTTGCATAAAACTACTAAATGCATTTATCTCAGCATACATCTGATTAAAAACTGATGACAGAAGGAAAAAGAGAGCTTAGGTCAGGGTTATTACCCTTCCTTTTAATAGGAAGAGACCTTAGAAGTTGGGAGAATGGTGAATTAACAGCTATTTGTATGAGACAGTTCTCTCCCTATGGTTCCAAAAGGCAGAAAACAACCCACAGTGTCCTTTAAAGCATGAAAGTGAAGAGAGTCATACTTTAGATGAACAAAAAAAGGAAGAGGATATCTTCCTTCCTGCAGATTCTGGCCTGGCATTAGAGCCACAATCTTCTTACTTTAAATAAGATATAATAAAAAGAATATCTTTTTGGAACATAGTCCTCAGGGTTCTAATTAGGAACCAGACAATGCTTGTCACATGACAGAATCAGAGCAGGAGCCAGTCATGGTGACACATGCCTATGATCCTGGCACTCAGAATGTGTGGCAGGATTGCTCTGACCTCAAGGTCAGCCTGAACTACATAGAAAGTTCAAGTCCAGCCTGCATAAAAAATGAGACCCTGTTTTTAAAAAAACTAAAACAAAAAAGAAACAAACAGTAAAACAGAAAACAACAACAGAAAAAATGTATCAGAACTGGATTGCAGTTTTGTAAGGACTAAAATTTATGAAATATGTATGCCATTTAAAATACATAGTAAAACAGTTTACAATTTTTACATAAAGTAAGATCATGTGAAAATATTGCTAGGGTACTTTTTAGAGCATTAGAAGTCACTTATACAAGTCAGAGGCACTGAAGCTTTATATTTATTAACTTCACAATAAGGCAATCTCTGGTGGATCCATAGCATGGGCTTCAAGAACAATCTGACATGAGCCAATAGATTTTCTAGCATACTACAATTCTGTATGCTTCATTACTATAGTTGGAACCAGACCTAGATTTGATGAGAAGAGGCTTCATCTTTGGGTTGGGATTGCAAAACCACTACATAGCTAGCTTTCCTAAAAGCTGACTATCTTGTGTAAGATGCATGTATACTGTGTGAATACAGAATAGTTTCTATGGTGTGAAAAACTATAATTGTAAATAAGATCCTAATGATATAATTGACAATGTGAAATAGGAAGAAAAGGGCTAAAGGTGTAGGGGAAGTGGGAAGGGTAGGGGAAAGGAATAAGGGAAAATAAATAATATGAGAAAATGAAAAAATGGAAATAAAGTGTTTGTAAAGGGGGCGGGTTAAAGCTAGGGCAGGGACAAGGGGAAAAAATGAGAACCAAGACCTGTCACGTAAAGGAACAAGATCCCAGAAATGAATGTAACTGAACTGTATATGTAAAAAGTACCAATAAACTCAATGAGGAAAAAAAGAATAATGTATACATGTACACATGTTTTGAAATATAATGGAGTAAGAGATTCGCTATGGCAAAAGTGAGGGGGGGGAGGGTGAATTCAAATGAATTATGTTTTAAAGTAAACAACAAATGTAATTCATTTTGGTTTGTGTAAGTTACAAGGTATGTGAAGATTTAACAAGGAATTAATGTATCTCACAATTTTTTTAAAATTTAACCATTCCTAAGTCATATTTTTGTTTTCATAAACCCAAAGTTCTATGATGTGAAAAAAATTCTTTCACAAATATATTAGTTTCTAGGGGGAATGCTAAAAATAGGGTACAAAGTATTTATTTTAACAGACTGTTAACATTTAGTAGTTACAGAAAATAAAAATATAATAGAAAATGACAGCAATTTATTTTGTTTTATTTTATTTTAAAGCTAGAAAGAGCTTGGGGGAAATAGCTAGTCTTTTATTAGCTTTCTCAGAGATAATGGGTATTTTTTTATAGAGTTGAATTGCACCTAGTTGGAAGATGTAGGCTGATAAAATTTAGATACTAGTTTCACATATAAAAGAAAAAGCAAGTAATAATGTTCCTTACTGGGAAGACTGGTGATTCTCAAACTAAAGAATCACTGGGAGCCTTTGTGTAACCAACTAATTTACAAACACTGATGCTGACATTCTGGTGTGGAAGGATTCTAATTTCTTTTTTTGTTTGTTTTTTTCTTGGTACTTTTTAGGTATACAGTACAGTTACATTCATCATTGGGATCTTGTACCTTTCCAAGATGTAACTTGGTTCTATTTTCTTTCCCCATACCCCTGCTCTCCCTTCACCCCTCCATCCTTCCCTATTTACAAAGACTTTGTTTACCTTTTTCATTTTTCATATTTTTTCCTTTTCCCTTCTTTCCTTTCCCCTACTCTTCCCACTTCCTCTACTCCTTCAGCACTTTTCTTCCTATTTCACATTATCAATTATACAATTTGAACCTTATTTACACTTTTAGTTTTTCACACCAGAGAAACTATTCCAGATTTACACATGTGCCCTCTTTATTTGACTTGAGTATGACCTCAAAGTGCATTCATTAAGGTGTAAATGTCTTTAGTTTCTCATTCCTTGTGATTGAGCTATTCTGCATTTTATAGAAAAACAGCATCTTCTTTATTCAGGTTCCAGTTGATGGGAAACTGGGCTGTTTCTAAGTTTTACCTGTTACAAATTGTGACTCTATAAACATGGGTGAGCATATATCACTGTGATGTGATTCTTTTAGTTCTTTTGGAAAGATACCCAGCAGAGGAATAGCTGGGTCAAATGGTATCTCTAATCCTCCTAGCTCTTTGAGGTATCTGCATATTGATTTCCACAGTAGTTGCACCAGTCTACACTCCCAACAGCAATAGAGAAGAGTTCCTTCCTCCCCACCACCCTCCCAGCATTTGTTATTGGTTGATTTCTTGATAGCAGCCATTCTGTTCTTTTTTTTTTTATTGAGTTCATTGGTGCATTTTAAGCATACAGTATAGTTACATTCATTATTGGGTTCTTGTACCTTTACATGGCAGGTCTTGGTTCTCATTTTTTCCTCTTGTCCCTGCCCTCTCTTCACCCCCTCCTCCCCTCCCCATTTACAAATACTTTATTTCCATTTTTTCATTTTCTCATATTTTTTTCTTTTCCCTTCTTATGATTTTCCTACCCTTACCACTTTCTCTATACCTTTAGCCTTTTCTTCCTATTTCACATTGTCACTAATTTCTCATTCTTTATTGCTGAGTAGTATTCCATTTTATAGTAAAAACACATCTTCTTTACCCAGTTAATAACAGCCATTCTTTCTGGGGAGAGGTGGCATCTCAGTATTGTTTTCATCTGATTCTTACTAATGACCAGTGATGTGGAACATTTTTTTCATATATTTATTTGCTGCTTTTGCTTGTTTTTCTGAGAAATTTCTGTTCATTTCAGATTCCCAGTTTTAACTCAGGTCTTTATATTTGCGGGGTCAGATTTTTTTGTGTTAATATTTTCCCATATTATAGGTTGTCTCCTAGCTCTGTTGGTGGTTTCTCTTGCAGAGCAGAAGATTTTTAATTAGATGAGATACCGGTTCTTGTTTCTTTTTGCTATTTCCCATGCTACTGAGGATTTGTTTATAAAGCCTTTTCTTATGACAATGTCTTTGAGAGTTCTACCTAACTTATTTTCCATCAAGTTCAGTGTTTCTATTCTAATATTACTAATTTAATCCACTTGGATTTTAGTTTAATGTACATATCTAGTTTTAATTTTTGGCAGGGTGAAATTCTGCTTTTCCTACACAATTTACTGAAGAGGATATCTTTCCTCCACTGAGGATGTTTGGCTCCTTTGTCAAAGATGAAAAAGCTGAGTAAAGCTGGCATTGTTTCTGCATCTTTTGATCTATTCCACTGATACTTTGGTCTGTTTCTTTGCCAGTAGCATTTTTGTTTTTGTTTGTTTGTTTGTTTGTTTGTGTTTGTTTGTGTTTTTTTTTTAAATCTTGGTGGCTTTGTTGTATAGATTCAAGTTAGGGATTGTGGTACCCCATCTCATGTCTCTGTTACCTAGAAAAGTTTTTGCTCTTCTAGGTCTTTTCTGATTCCAAATTAATTTTTGGAGTGTTTCCTGATGTTCTGTGAAATATACTGCTGGGATTTCAATTGGGATTGCATTGGATCTGTATAGCAGTTTTGGAAGTATGGCCATTTTCACTGTGTTGAGTCTTCCTATCCAAGAGCAAGAGATGTCTTTTCATTTTCTTGTATCCTCTTCAATCTCTTTTTTCAGAGTGCTATATTTTTCCGTGTAGAATTCTTTTGCTTCCTTAGTGAGATTGATTCCAAGATACTTCATTTTTTGGATGCTATTGTGAAAGGAATTGCTTCCCCAATTTCTTTCTCAGTGAATCTGTTATTTGTGTACAAGAAGGCAATTGATTTTTGAGTGTTGACCTTGTATCCAGCTACTCTGCTAAAAGTGTCAATTAAATCTAGGAGTCTTTTGGTGGAAGTTTCTGGGTCTTCGATGTAGAGTATCATATCATCAGCAAATAATGACAGTTTAACTTCTTTCTTTTCTCTCTTTTTTCCTTTTCTATCTCTTTTCTAATTGCTGGAGCTAATGTTTGCAAAACTATATTGAACAGAAGTGATAATAATGGACATTCTTGTCTCATTCCTGATTTTAGCTTGAAGATTTTCAGTTTTTGACCATTTAGTATACTGTTGGCTGTTGGTTTTTCATAGGTAGATTCTATTAAGTTGACATAAAGACAATCTCTTCCAATTTTCAGCAGAACTTTTATCATGAATGGTTATTGAATTTTCTCAAATGCTTTTTTCTGCATCTATTGAGATTATCATATGGCTTTTGTCCCTGACTCTGTTAATATAGTGTACTACATTTCTTGATTTACCTATGTTGAACCATGCTTGCTTCCCTGGAATAAATCCAACTTGGTCAGGGTGTATGATTTTCCTGATGATTTTCTGTATTCTGTTTGGCACTATCTTATTGAGGATTTTTGCATCTATGTTTATTAGGGAAATTGGCCTGTAATTCTTTTTTGGTTGAGTCTTTCCCTGCTTTTGGAATCAAAATACCACTTGCTTCCAGGAATGAATTTGTGAGTATTGATACTTTTTCAATTTCATTGAAAAGTTTAAAGAGTAATGGCAATAGTTCTTCACTAAATGTTTTGTAGAATTCAGCAGTGAAGGCATCAGGACCTGGGATATTCTTTGTTGGTAATTTTTAATTACACTTTATTTTTTTTTTCTCATTGAGTTTATTGGTACATTTTAGGTATACAGGACCGTTACATTCATTATTGGGAATTTGTACCTTTACATGATGGGTCTTGGTTCACACTTTTTCCTCTTACTCCTGCCCTCTCTTCACCCCCTCCTCCCTTCCCTATTTACAAATACTTTATTTAAATTTTTTTCTTTTTCTCATATTTTTTCTTTTGCTTTATTTCATTTCCCCTACTCTTCCCACTTCCCCTACACATTTAGCCATTTTCTTCCTATTTCATATTGTCAATTATACCATTAGGATCTTATTTAAGATTATAGTTTTTCACAAGAGAGAAACTATTTGTTATTTACACGTATGACTTACTTATTTCACTTAAGAGTATATCCTCAACATACATCCATTTTCCTAGATTCAATGCAATGCCAATTGAAATTCCAACACTATATTTCACAGAACTAGGAAAAATAATCCAAATATTCATTTGGAAGCAGAAGAGACCTAGACTAGCAAAAGCCATCCTAAGCAACAGAGACATGGCAGAGGGTATAAGGATCCCCAATTTGAAACTATACTAGACAGACACTGTGATGAAAACAACATGGTACTGGCAAATAAACAGATCTGAGAATCAGTGGAATACATTGGAAGATAGAGAAACATCTCCAAATGTACTCAGCTACTTCATCTTTGATGAAGGAGCCAACCATCCTCAGTGGAGGAAAGATAGCCTCTTTAATCAAAAACAGAAGCTCCGAAACTGCTGCAAGATAACATAGGGGAAAGAATTGCTGCCGTATGCACGAGAAAGGACTTTCTAAACTGAACTCCAATAGTATACAACATAAGGATGGCTTTTGCTAGTCTAGGTCTCATGTGGTTCCAAATGAATTTTTGGATTATTTATTCTAGTTCTGTAAACTATACTGCTGGAATTTCTATCAGCATTGCATTGAATCTGTATAACAGTTTTGGAAGTATGGCCATTTTCACTATGTTGATTATTCCTACCCAGGAACAGTGGATATCTTTCCATTTTCTCATATCCTTTTTGATCTCTTTTTTCGGAGTGCTGTAGTTTTCAGTGCAGAGGTCTTTTGCTTCTCTCATTAGATTAATTCTAATTAATCTAATGAAACAGTTTCTGACAAAGAAACAGACCTGAGGATCAGCGGAATAGATTGGAAGACGCAGAAATAATTCCACATGTACTCAGCTACCTCATCTTCGACAAAGAGATAACCATCCTCACTGGAGGAAAGAAAGCCTATTTAATAAAACATGTCAGAAAAACTGAATTTCAACCTGCCAAAGATTAAAACTGGACCCTTATCTTTCACCATGGACTAAACGAAAATCCAAGTGGATTAAAGATCTAAATATTAAAAAAGAATGACTAAATTTGGTGGAACATATGTTAGGTAGCACTCTTGAAAACATTGATAGAAGAAAATAATTTATGAACAAATCCTCAGTAGCACTGGAACTAACAGAAAGAATCAACAAATGGGATCTCATCGTATTAAAAAGCTTCTAACTGCAAAAGAAACCATCAGCAGAACTAAGAGACAACCTATAATGTGGGAAAAAATTTTTACCAGCTGCTCCTCAGACAAAGGACTATTATCTAGAATATATAAAGAATTCAAAAAAAATCAGCTCCTCCAAATATAAAGATCTGATTCAGAAATGGGCATCTGAAATAAATAGATATTTCTCAGACAAATAAGTAAAAGTAGCAAGTAAATATATGAAAAAATGTTCCAAATCACTGGTCATTCAAGCGTTGCAGATGAAAGCAACACTGAGATTTCACCTCACCCCACAAAGAATGGCTGCTATCAAAAATCACACAATAACAAATGTTGGCGGGGTTGTGAAGAGAAAGGAACCCTTCTCCATTGTAGGTGGAAGTGCAGATTGGTGCAACCACTATGGAAATCAATATAGAGATACCTCAAAGAACTAAGTTTATAGGTTCCAAGTGACCCAGCCATCACTCTGCTGGGTATCTTTCCAAAAGAATTAAAAGAATCATATCACAAAGATATATGCATACCTATGTTTACAGCAGCATGATTTGTAATAGCTAAAACTTGGAAACAGCCCATTTGCCTTTCATTTGGAAACTGGATAAAGAAGATGTGGTTTTTCTATAAAATGGAATACTAATCAGCCATAAAGAATGAGAAATTAGAGTTGTTCATAGGATGTATATTGAGGTTATACTCAAGTGAAATAAATAAGTCACACATGTAAAAATACCAAATAGTTTCTCTGATGTGAAAAACTATAATTGTAAATAAGATCCTAATGGTATAATTGACAATGTAAAATCAGAAGAAAAGTGCTAAAGGTGTCGGGGAAGTGGAAAGGATAGGGGAAAGGAAATAAGGGAAAAGAAAAAAAATATGAGAAAGTGAAAAAAATGGAAAGAAAGTATTTGTATATAGGGAAGGGAGGAGGGGGTGAAGCAAGGGCAGGGGTATGGCAAAAATGCAAACTAAGAGCTGTCACATAAAGGTACAAGATACCAATGATTAATGTAACTGTACTGTATACCTAAAATGTACCAATAAACTCAGTGAGAAAAAAAAAGAAATAAGCCCAAGAATAACAAAATATTCCTACATCAAATTTGAAAGATCCTACACATCAAAAGAAATAATTCAACAGTGAAGAGTAAATCTATAGAATGGGAAAATATTTTGCAGCTATTAATCTGCTAGATGTATAATATCTAATATACATACAGAGCTCAAAAATGTATCCCTTAAAAACCAAAAACCCATTAAAAATTGCAAATAAACTCAATAGACACCTCTCAAACAAAGCAGCAGCAACCTAACTCTCACTTTTATACCTTTCAGTCCATCCATGTTTTGGGTGGTGTCAACCCCACTCAGAGTATGGCTTCTCATTATTCACAGCCAGAAGTATGATATACCAACCACTTAAATAATTAAGTAATTATGCATTTTAATCCCAGTAGCATCACTTTTTAAACATTTTAGTGTAATTATCATATTCACCATAGTGTATTTGTACCTGTTCATAACATATCTTCATTCTTCTTTTTTCCCCAAATCACTCCCCTCCCTCAATCCCTCTTACCTTCATATTCAGAAAAGTTTTGTTTCCAGATTTCCTTATATGCTCTTATTTCTTTTCCCTTCCTTTCAATCCACCTCCCCCTCCTTTTTACCCTTCCAATTTGAATGCTTTCTTCCCACTTCAAAATATCTATTATATATTTTTAGTCCTTATTTATAATTTCTAATTCTAACACCAAAGAAACAATGTTACATTTAAACATGCATGTCCCAAATATAAAGGCCCGATTAAAAAATGGGCATCTGAAATGAACACACTTTACCAGACAAAGAAGTAAAAGCAGCAAGAAAATATATGAAAAAATGTTCCACATCACTGGTCATTCAAGAGATGCAGATGAAAACAACACTGATATTCCACCTCACCCCACAAAGAATGGTTGCTATCAAGAAATCACACAATAACAAATCTTGGCGGGGTTGTGGGGAGAAAGGAAACCTCCATTGTCGGTGGAAGTGCAGACTGGTGCAACCACTAAGGAAATCCATATGGAGATACCTCAAAGAACTAGGTTTAAAGGTTCCATTTGACCCAGGCATCCCTCTGCTGTGTATCTTTCCAAAAGAATTAAAAGAATCATATCACAGAGATATATGCACACCTATGTTTATAGCGGCACATTTTGTAATAGCTAAATCTTGGAAACAGCCCTTTTTCCCATCAGTTGGAAACTGGATAAAGAAGATGTGTTTTTTCTATAAAATGGAATACTACTCAGCCATAAAGAATGAAAAAATTAGATTCATTCATAGGAAAATGGATAAATATTAAGGATATACTCCTAAGTGAAATAAATAAGTCACACATGTGTAAATACTGATGTGTGAAAAACTATAATAGTACATAAGATCCTAATGAGATAATTGGCAATGTAAATAGAAAGAAAAGAGCTAAAAGTGTAGGGAAAGTGGGAAGGGTAGGGGAAAGGTAATAAGGCAAAAGAAAATATATGAGAAAATGAAAAAATGGAAGTAAAGTGTTTGTAGATGGGGAAGGTAAGATGCGGTGAAGGGATGGCAAGGACAAGGGGAACAAATGAGAACCAAGACCAGTCATGTAAAGGTACAAGATCACAATAATGAATGTAAATGTACCGTCTACCTAAAATGTCCCAATGAACTCAACTAAGAAAACATGGATGTCCAATTTACTTCACTTAAGTGTACAGTCTCAAGGTGCATATATTTAGCTAGTAATGTCTCAAGTTTATCCTTTATTGCAGAATAATACTCAATTTCTTTAGAAAAAAGAATACATCTTTATCCACTCATCCGCTGATGGGCATTTGGGCTCTTTATAATATTTTGCTGTTAAATATTGTGCTGCTATAATCATGGGTGTGCATGCATCACTGTGGTAGGATGGTTTTAATTTTTCAGGTAGACAGCAAGAATTGAAATAGCTGGGTCAACCAGAACCTCTAGTTTTAGTTTTTAGAGGTATCTCCATACTGATTTCCACAGTGGTGGCACTAGTATATGCTCCCACCAACAGTGGAGAAGGGCTTCTTTTTCACTACAACCCTGCCCACATTTGTTGTTGGTTGATTTTTTGATGGCACCCATTCTTTCTAGAGTGAGATGAAACTGACCTGGAACTCACTATGTAGCCCAGGCTGGTCTTGAACTTGCAGTGATCCTCCTTCCTCAGCCTCCTGAGTGCTGGGATTACAGGTGTGTGCCACCACTCCCAGCCTGTATTGTTTTCTTAGTCTACAATTCATTAAATTTTGCTCTGTCCTTTATAATTCCCCCCTTTTACGAGGTTTTGATTTGACTTGCGCTTCTTTTTTGTAGAGGATTGAGGTTCAACATTAGTTTGTTTATTTGAGCTCATTCTCTTTTCCTGCTGTGAGAATTCACTACTATAAATTTCCCTCATAGGACAGCTTTCCTTGTATTCCATAAATTCCAGTATGTTGTAATGGCATTATCATTTAATTTTAGAAACTGTCTAATTTCTTCTGCAATTTTATCTGTGACCTATTGGTTGCTCAGAAGAATATTGTTTAATTTCTATGTGTTTATAAAGTTCTTCTGGTTTCTTTTGCTATTAAACTCCAATTTCATTGTGCTATGATCTTATACAGTGGATCATTTCAATTAATTTTCATTCTTTAAATATGTTCTATGAGCTTGTATTTGGTATATTGTGGAGAATGCCATACATGCAGCTTAGAAGAATGTATATTTTGATATTGAGTGGTGGAACATTCTATAGACATCTATTAATTTTATGTGTTCAAATGTCTGGATCAGTTGTAATATTTAATTACTGTTTTTTGCTAGTTGAACTATTTGTGACAATGAGGTATTGGCGGTTCCACATTGCAATTGTATTAGTGCTTATTTGATTTTTCATATTTGTTAATAATAGCTTTATATAGCTGGGTGCAGTAGTATTTGGTGCATATATATATTTATGGCTATTATCTCTTCCTCTTGGATTGTTCTCTTTACAAGGATGTAGTGACCTTATTTGTTGTTAATTTTAATTGTTAAAATTATTTGCCATCAACCTGGCATGTTGGCTGATTTTCGTGTAGATGAATGGGACAGTAAGAAGCTTCCCTTCAGTGCCTTTTTGTGAACTAGGAAAGGAACTTAATAACAACACCCTTATCCTGAAGGAATTTGTGCAATCAGGCTAAATGCCCCATTAGCAGTTTGATTTGATATAATGTTTTGTTGAGGGGGTGATGGAACCAGGAGTCTTTTGTATGATAAGAAAATGCTGTACCACTAATGTAGACCCCCCACTTATTTTATATTTTATTTTGAGACAAATTTAGATAAATTTCCAGTCTGGCCTCACATTTGTTATACTCCTGTGTCAGCCATCCTAATAACTGATATTACAAGTAGGTTAGTACACCCAGTATATAATAAACTCATTTTATTTTTTTCTTTTTATTGAATTCATTGGTACAATCTAGGTATACAATACAGTTACATTTATTACTGGGATTCTGTACCTTCACATGACAGATCTTGGTTCTCATTTTATCCCCTTGTCCCTGCCCTCCCTTCACCCCCTCCTACTCTCCCCATTTACAAACACTTTATTTACATTTTTTTCATTTTCTATTTTTTTCTTTTCCTTATTACCTTTCCCCTACCCTTCCCACTTTCCCTACAGCTTTAGCCCTTTTCTTCCCATTTCACATTGTCAATTAAGAAATATATCTTTTTTAACCATTTATTCATTGATTGGCATGTGGGTTGTTTCAAATATTTAGCTATTACAAACTGTGCTGCTATAAATAGGGGTGTGCATACATCATTGTGATATGATGATTTTAATTTTGGGGGGAGATATATTTTCGAAGGGGAACAGCTGAGTCAAATTGGACCTGTTTGTTTCCAAGATTTAGCTGTTACAAAATGTGCCTCTATAAGCATAGGTGTGCATAGATCTCTGTGATATGATTCTTTTAATTCTTTTGGAAAGATACTCAGCAGAGGGATGTCTGGGTCAAATGGAACCTCCAGTCCAAGCTCTTTGAGGTATCTCCATATTAATTTCCATAGTGGTTGCACCAGTCTGCACTCCCACCAACAGTGAAAAGGGTTCCTTTCTCCACACAACCCACCAACATTTGTTATTGTGTGATTTCTTGATAGCAGCCATTCTTTGTAGGGTGAGGTGGAATATCCGTGTTGTTTTCATCTGCATCTCTGGAATTACCAGTGATGTTCAACATTTTTTTCATATATTTACTTGCTGCTTTTACTTTTTTGGATTCATCTTTCTAGTTCTGTGAAGCATAGTGCTGAAATTTCAATTGACATAGCATTGAATCTGTATAACAGTTTTGGTAGTATGGCCATTTTCACTATGTTGATTTTTCCTACACAGGAGCAGTGGATATCTTTCTATTTTCTTTTATCCTCTTCGATCTCTTTTTTCAGAGTGCTGTAGCTTTCAGTGTAGAGTTCTTTTACTTCTTTTGTTAGATTGATTCACAGATACTTCATTTTTTTGGGTGCTATAGTGAAAGGAATTGTTTCCGTAATTTCTCTCTCAGTGAGTCTGTTATTTGTGTACAAGAAGGTTATTGATTTTTTGGTGTTGACCTTGTATTCTGTTACTCTGCTAAAAGTGTCAATAAAGTCTAGAAGTCTTTTGGTAGAGTTTTTTCAGGTTTTCAATGTAGACTATCATATCATCAACAAATAATGACAGTTTAAATTCTTCCTTTCCTATCTTCATTGCTTTAATTTCTTTCTCTTGTCTAATTGCTGTGGCTAATGTTTCCAGAACTATATAGAAGAGGAGTTGTGATAGTGGGTATCCTTGTCTTGTTCCTGATTTTAATGTGAAATTTTTCATTCTGGCCATTTAATATGATGTTGGCTGTTGGTTTTTCATACATAGCCTTCATTAAGTTTAGATATAGACCAATATTCCATTTTTTTGCAGGGATTTGTCATGAATGGGTGTTGAATTTTGTCAAATGCTTTTTCTGTATCTATCGAGATGATCATGTGGATTTTGTCCTTGACTTTGTTAATATAGTGTATTACATTTATTGATTTACCTATGTTGATACATCCTTGCATCCCTGGAATAAATCAAACTTGGTCAGTTTGTATGATCTTCTTGATGATCCTCTGTGTTCCATTTGCTAGTGTCTTATAAAGGGTTTTTGCATATGTATTCATAAAGAGATTGGCCTGTAGTTTTCTTTTTTAGTTACATCTTTCCCTGGTTTGGGAATCAAAGTGATACTTGCTTCCAGGAATGAATTTGGAAGTCTAGCTTCCCTTTCAATTTCATTGAAAATTCTATAGAGTAATGGCAGTAGTTCTTCTCTAAATATCTTGTAAAATTCATCAGTGATACATCAGGACCTGGGCTTTTCTTTGTTGGTAATTTTTAACTTATATTTTCAATTTCACTAATTGTAATTGGGGTGTTTAGAATGTTTTTATCTTCTTTATTCATATTTGGTAATTCATAAGTATCTAGAAATCTGTCCATTTCTTCTGTGTTGTCCATTTTATTAGAGTACAGGTTCTCAAAGTAGGTATTAATAATCCTCTGGATTTCTGTTGGATCTTTTGTGACTTTGCCTTTTTCATTCTTGATTGCATGGATCTGAGTGTTTTCTTTCCTTTTTTGATGAGGTTTGTTAAGGGTTTATCAATTTTATTTATTCTTTCAAAAAACCAACTCTTTGATTAATTTATTTTTTGTGTCATTTTCTTAGTTTCCATTGCATTGATTTATGCTCTAATCTTTATAATTTCCTCTCTTGTCTGAGCTTTGGGTTTTTCTTGCTCTTGTTTTTCTAGGAGTGTAACAGTCACTGTTAGGTTATTTATTTGAAGTCACTCTGTCTTCCTAGTGTGGGCATTCAGTGCTATGAATTTTTCACACAGAACTGCTTTCATGGTGTCCCATAGATTCCTGTATGTTGTATTGGCATTTTCATTTATTTGTAAAAACTGTCTGATTTCTACTTTAGTTTCCTCTGTGATCCACTGATTCTTCAGCAGAATGTTGTCCAATTCCCTTGTGTTGTGAAGTTCCTATGGTTTCTTATGCTATTGATCTCCAGCTTTATTGCACTATAATCTGACAATATGCAGGGAATAATTTCAATTATTTTGCATTTATTCAAACCTGTTCTGTGAGCTAGTATGTGATCTATTTTGGAGAATGACCCATGTGTAGCTGAAAAGAATGTGTATTCTGATTTTGTGGGGTGGAACACTCTACAGATGTCTAATAAGTCCATGCATTCAAAAGCTTGGTTCAGTTTTAGTATTTCTTTGCTGATATTTTTGCCTAGATGATCTATTTGTAAAAATCAGGTATTTAGATCCCCCACTACAATTTTATTAGTGCTTATTTGGTTTTTCATTTTATTTAATATTTGTCTCATATAGTTGGGGGCATTTATATTTGGTGCATATATGTTTATGATTGCCATTTCTTCCTCTTGAATTGTTCCCATTACAAGGATGTACTGGCCTTCTTTTTCTCTTTTAATCAGTTTTGGTTTGAAATTTACTTTGGCTGCAAATAAGATTGCTACACCTGTTTTTTCTGGGCTCCTGTCATGTGGAGAATTATTTTCCACCCTTTCACTTTCAGTCTATGGGCTTCTTTTTTGCACTAAGTATGTTTCTTGTATACAACATATTGTTGGATTTTGCTTCTTGATCCATTCTGCCAATCTATTTCTCTTGATTGTTGAATTGAGGCCATTGACATTGATGGTTATAACTGATATGTACTGACTTATTTTTGTCATGTTATTGTCCTTTTGTTGACTCTTTTTAATTTTTTGCCCTCTCCTTTTAGTTTCTTGCCTTGCCTATTTGATTTGCTCTGCTGGGCCTGATGGTGTTGTGATCTTCATTGTGTTTTTCTAGAATATTGTTTAAAATTCCTTGTAGTGCTGGTTTAGTATTCATGAAGTTTCCCAAGTGTTATTTGTTATGGAAGTATCTTATTTCTCCCTCCATTGTGAATGATAGTTTTGCATGATACATCAGTCTAGGTTGGAGGTTGTTTTCTTTTAGGACTTGAAACACCTCACTCCAGGCTCTCCTTGATCTGAGGGTTTGTGTTGAAAAGTCTGCTGTGATTCGGATGGGCTTTCCTTTGCATGTGATTTGTTTCTTTTCTCTTACTGCTTGTAGTATTTTGTTCTTCTGTTGGGTTTCTGGGATCTTGATTATTATATGTCTAGGTGTAGATTTTTTTTTTATCATGGCTAATTGGAGTCCTATATGCCTCACTTTTCTGCATGTCAAATTCTTCCCCTCTGTCTGGGAAGTTTTCTGTCATTAATTCTGTGAAGAGCTTTGTTAAGTCATTTGCATTTTCTCCTGTTACTTCATGGATTCCTATCAGTCTTATGTTATTCTTCTTTGCATTATCTAGGAGTTGTTGGATCTATTTTTCATGATCCTTTACTATTTTTAATAGACCTCTCTTTTCAGGGTCACTGTCTGTGATCCTATATTCTATATCTGAGATTCAATCTTTGCAATCTTTTATTCTGTTTCATACACTTTCAATAGAATTTTTAATCTCCTGGATATCTATTTGAATCTGTTTAATGGAATCCATTTCTTTCCTATGTTGGGCTTTCATTGTTTCTATTTCTTTCTTGTGTTGAGCCTTCATGGTTTCTATTATGTTCCTAAGCTCATCCTTTTTTTTCCCTCAGTTTCTGTTCTAGAGTCTCAAATCATGACTTTCATTTTGCTCACCATTTCTATGGTTATCTGGGAAATTATTTCTGTTTTGAATTTTTCTAGAGCTTGATTGATCAGTTTTGTTGCTTCCTGTGCTGTGAGTTCTGAGTGTGCTGGAGGCTCACTATCAGAATTTTCATCCTCTTTTGCCCTACTGTTTGCCAATGGTGAACTGGAAGTCTGTCTTGTGCTTGCTTAAGTGTTTTCTCTTCTTTATTTTTGCTGTTGGTTTATCCTTGATTCAGTCTCTGGGTCATTAAATCTTCCTGATATCCTTGCATCTCAGCCTTTGATTCTCTAATGACTCATAGAAATTCTTATTTTCATATTAGAGAAAACAACTGCTCAATCAATCCTTATCCTTTATCCCAATAGATACAATCAGGAACACAATAGGATCAATCACCACCCTTTATAGCCAGCCATGCCTCTGGGGAGTGTGTCCAAGGACTGACACAATCAGGGCATCTGGGCTGGGGGGCTGCTCAGCTACCCTCCTGGTACCCACAGAGAAAGGTGTGGCTACAGAGACCTTTAGACAAGGCCCCAGCCTGCTGAGGTAGAGCTGAAGTCCAAGCCAGCTACTTTTTCAAAACTCACCCTCCTGGTGCTGGGTCTGGTAGTTCCACATCACCCCCTTTCAGCAGGAAGTAGCTTAATGAGGACTACTCCCAAATTCCCACAAGTGGGTCTCTAAGGTCCTTGAGAGGGGGGAAATGTAAGGACCAAGTTTTCAGATCAAGGTTGGCTCCCTCTGTGCCCCTTGCACAGAACATAGCTGCAAAAATTCCATTCTGTACAATTCCATTCTGTATGACAGTCTCCCTTTGTTTCTGTTCCTCTTTGTAGGGCATCTCCACCCTGTTTCTATTCCTCTTTTTATGATCTAAAGATTAATTCTTCCTGCTTAAAATAATCAATGCTTTTTAAAAGGAGGACTGATGAAACTGATTTAGCCAACATAGGTACTAGTCACAGCTTATATAGGTAGCCACTGCTAATATAGGCATTAGTCATTGCTTGCATTGTAGTCTTTGTTAATTATAGAGTTTGTTTAATCAGATGTTCTTTAAAAAGAGGAATTGATTCTGTGAATGTAGGCATTAGTAATTTTCCAGTAAGTGCCCTCCCAGTACCCCTCAAATATCCAATAGTAAGCGAGAGCTAAAAATAGGACCTATAAAAAGGAAGAGTCTCCCTAACCCTATATAACCCTTCTTCAAAGATAGATTGGGGCTCTCTGTCTGAAGCCTCTGTGACGGTGACACCCGAAGGTCCAAGCTCAAGCTTGCAATAAACCCCTCTTGCAATTGCAAAACAAACAAACAAACAAACAAACAAACAAAAACAACAAAAAAAAACCCATACCATTGTTTTCCTTTGGTTTAGAGGCATTAAAGGCTGTATTAGGCAGAAGTAAAGAAGTACACACTAAGAAGAATGTACAGGCATTCATACAGTGAGGCAACACAATCCTTTTTAATGTTTTCTTCTAGACACATAAAAATCATCTGGGCAAGGAAAAACAGTAAGAAAAACAAATGATACTTTTTTGAAATTAAAAATCTTCTGCACAACAAAGGAAACAATGAAATGAAGAGATGTTCTATAGAATTGGGAAAATTACTAGATACTTTTCTGCTAGAGGGCTTATATCTAGAGTATATAAAGATGTTTTTAAAAACCTCAAAAAATAAGTGACCTAATCAAAAAATGGCAAAGTGAACTAAATACATGCATCTCAAAAAAAGTACACATGGCCAATAAGTACGTGATACAAAAGCTCATCATCTTCAGTCATAGGTAAATGCAAATCACAACAATTCTGATTTCATCATATCCCAGTCAGAATGTCTATCATCAAGATTACAAAAAGTAGCAAGTGGTGAGGATATAGGGAAAAAGAAACCCTGCTACATTGTTGGTGGTAATGTAAACTAATACAATCACTATGGGAACCAGTGTTGTAGTTTCCTCCAAAAACTATAAATAGAAATTACATTTGACCCAGCCATACCCATGTTGTGTATATTCCAGAAACAATCAAAGCCATCATATCATAGCGATACTGACACAACCAGGTTTATAATCGCACAACTCACAATAACTATCCTCTGGAAACAGCCTAGATGCCTATAAATAGATAAATGGAGAATAAAATGTGGTATATATTTGCACAATGGATGATTACTAAGCCTTAAGGAATATAAAATCATGCCACTTGCCAAGAAATGGACCATAATGAAACCATAAGGTTAAGTTAAATAAGTAACACACATAAAGTTCAGTATTGCATATTCCTCTTATATGAGAAACCTAAAACATAAATATATGCAAGAGTTAAACAAAGTAGAGATGATAGTAAAAAAAGACAAACATGTTGGAGATGGGGAAGAGGATCAAGGGAAGGGAGAAAGGAAGTATAAGGAAGCGTGTTAAAGGGGTAAAAAATAATCAAGATATGCCATATGTACTCATTGATCCCCTAAAATGAATATAAGTATAATGTGCTGAAAGCATACACTAATAAAATTATGTTTAATATTCTTATTCTAACATTTTTCTACACCAGGCTCTGGGAAATTTTTTTTGCAAATGGTCAAGAGATAAATATTTGCACTTTGCATATTATATTGAGTTTGTTACAGCCATTATAGAACAAAAGCAATAAAGGCCATGTATAAGTGAATGGGTTTTGCTGTAGTCCTATAAATTTTAGTTACTGAAAATTCATCCTTGAAATAGAATCAAAATAAAAAATACTGAATCTATTTTGTTTATACACCTACTATATTTTCAGATAATAAGAGCTAAAGCCAGATGAGGAAGTTACAAATAGAGAAAACAAGAGGGCTGGAATGAATTGTTGTTTCTGATTGGAACTGGAGTTGAGAGTTGAAGATGTGAGTATGAATTAATGTTTAATTTAATATATAGTAACAGATAAATATGTACCAAATAATTACAGATATGTGTGCACCTTTATGGGTTAGCATGCATATATAAACTTCCTATCTCAGTACACTGACAGCCTAGAAATATTGATACTCCACTATCAAGGGGTATATCCAATTCTCAGATCTTAATTTCTAGTTGCCATTCTGCAATTAAAAATCCCGATGACATGGAAAAAGGGAAAAAATGAGAACCAAGAATTGTCATGTAAAGGTACAAGATCCCATTGATGAATGTAACTGTATTGTATACCTAAAATGTACCAATAAACTCAGAGAAAAACATCCCTGATGAGATTAGTTTTTAAACACTGATTCTAGGACTGAGGCAGGCCTATAAAAAGATGAATCTGAAACATTTTGTAGTGCTACAACATAATGAATTAGGGGATATCAAAGGACAAAGGAGTCATCCTGAAGAAGTGGTCAAAGCTGGAAGAATGTGAACAAAATGTTAAATAATCATATTATTGTATTGAATTATAACACATAGACTAAAATAAATATCTATGTCTATAATTGTAGAAAAATGATAGAATAAATAAATGTGAGAAAAAAGACAACTCTTCTTTATAGGAAAATTTCAATGCATACCTGTAGAAGAAAGAAGGGAAAGGGAAAGTAATCATTGCATAAATATAAGAGCAAAATAATAGTTTCAGGCAAAATATCATAATAGATGAAAATAAAAGGGTGAAAAATATTTGTCTCATATTGTCTCTTCCACAATATAGGTATATATTAATGGAAAAGGGAAATTATAACTTTACAATGGTAATATTTATATCCATCCATATGGATGGTGGGAGGGATATGCAAAAAAAAAAACCCCACATAATCTCAATCCAATCAAGGCCAAGTTATGAAAGAAAAAAAAAGTAAGATTGACATATTGTCTCAGATCAAAGGAAACACAGAAGAAAAGACAAAACAAATGGAATATTAGATCCTAGAGAAGAAAGAGCATATTCCTGAGAAAATGAGTAGGACATAAATAAGGTCCATAGATTAGCTAGTAGCATTTCTCAATATTATTTTTTATATTATGTATATAAATTTCTCCCATTTAATAGAAATCAAAAACATTTTCTCATTTTTCTATGCTAATTTCCATCCCAAATTTAGTAACTGATTTCCCTCTCACATAATATAACCATTTGTCAAAACTGATAAATTAAAAAAGGAATTATTTTCATTGGTTTTGGCTGAGTAGGGGAAGTGGGAAGGGTAGGGGAAAGGAAATAAGGGAAAAGAAAAAATATGAGAAAATTAAAAAATGGCAATAAAGTTTTGTAAATAGTTAAGGGAGGGGGCGGTTAAGGGAAGGCAGAGGTATGGGGAAAAATGAGAACCCAGACTTCTCATGTAAAGGTACAAGAGCCCAATGATGAATGAAACTCTACTCTATACCTAAAAAGGACCAATAAACTCAATGAGTAAAAAAGGAACTAGCTTGAAGAACTGCTGCTGAAGACTCAAGGAGTAGTAAAACAATATAATAAAATAATCGAGCCCTAAGAACATATTTCTTCAGTAATATAGTCCAAATTGACAATTTCCACATCACTAAAAATTCCTCACATAAAATGTACCCATACTGTTTATATTTTACATTAAACAGAAATAATACATTATATGAAAGCTAATGAAACATCTCACCATTTAGATAAGTCCTTTTATTTTGAACTGTACCTTTAAAAGTGTAATTTTTCATGATAATGGAACCACTGAGGTATAAATTGCTTATGTTTCAACTGAAGAAATAATTTATCTACTTAAGTAGATAAAAAAGAAAATTTAAATGGCAAATTTTCATTTGTCATGCTAGGGATGTATACCAGGAACTTATGCATGCAGTCAAGTGCTCTATTACTAAACTATACCCCCACCCCATAGAAAGCAAATTTATTGTCTTGGAAAGTCAGTCATTTTAAGATGTGAGATTTCTACTGTGGTGTAGGTCATATTTACAATATACCACACTTATATCATTGGTATAAATGTCTACTTGTTTCGGGAATAGTGGAGAAATTTCTGTATAATGAACGGATTCCATTTCGAGAAGTTGCTGATGCCAACAATGTGTAATCATTGATCTTTGAACATATTTGAAGTTCTAAAATGATAATAACCTAGCATAATGCTTGCTAAAAAATATTGGTAGGCTATGTGAAATATTTCCTTGCTCTCTTATGCTCAAAACAAGAGTACTGAATCACTTACATGCTAACAACATAGATGGGCATCGAATTACTGAGTGTGTGTGTGTGTGTGTATGTGTGTATGTTACTATGGATATAAACTAGGGCCTTCACACTGAGCTGATCCCAACACTTTTCTTTTCTGTTTTGAGATAGTCTCCCTGAATTGCCTAGGCTTGGTTCACACTTGGAATCCTCCTGCCCTAGCTTCTCAGAAGGCTGGACTTATGGGCACATCCAGTGATTAATTTTAATTTACTTTCCATGGATGAAATACATAGTCAATCATCACCTCAGTACCTTAAAAGTAAAGAATAAAAAATTAAATGTAAATTTAACAGGACAATTCTCTCCAACGAAGAAGGGACTAGTTGTTTAAAGTCTGTAATTGTCAACTGAACTAGCTAATTGGAACTGTGCACCAGACATATCAACAATACTGTTAGGACCACCATTGAGAAATCAGGAAAATTTCTCCTTTCTGAATATTTTCTTCCCTTGGTGCTATCTCTTTCTCATGCCCTTCTTCTGTACCATCTTCTACAGCAACTTACAGTCTCAATGAATATTAGGCTCACGTGTTTATTGAATGAGTGAATGAGAAATATTAGGGCATTAGCAGTTTAACAGGGAAGATATTTTGAGAGAAAAAAATATTTCTCACTGTACCATGAAACTATATTATACTGGATTCTTCCTCTTCTTTTATTGCATAGTTCTGAACAGCAGGAGAGACCTAAGGAGATTTTAAGTCTCTTGATTTTGACTTTCAAGATATGAGTTTCCTTTAGACTTACGCATGGAAAGGCTACATTGCTGTTTTTTTGTTCTTGGGCCAAGTGCAACATTCAAACTAATTTGAAAGAGTGGTGACATGTTAGCAGATATTGGCTTTTCTTCTTAGTATCAGCATGTATTTTTATATGAATTCCATTAGCCTAGCATATTGTCACACTGGCTTGAATAAGGACAGTGAAAGTCTTGGTTATTGCAAATTCATCCAACAAGTATATCAGTTACAACAGGAACTGAAGTTTCCAAATCTCAGTGGAAGTTACACCATGCTGGCATGATTAACCAACAAGAAAGAGGTATACAGACTCAAGTTACCTAGTAATAATCTGAGATCAGAGATTCATACATACTAACAGGGGTAGGGTGAGAAATGGATAACACAGGTGAATTTTCTTTTATTTAAGATTGCATTTCAGAGTAGGCTGCTTGAAAATGAAATGGTGAAATGTGAGCCACCTTGAATCTCAATGCAAACACTTCTCAAAATGGCCACTTCTTTCATTGGAGTAGTTAGAAGAATCTTTACATTTTTATGTCTTGAGTTAAATACAAAATCTGCCAAAAAAGTGTACATCAGGAAAATAAAAACATGCAAATATTTTAAGAATAAATTTATTGAGACATTGTGAGATTAATACAAGTTATCTTTGGCCTTTATAATTACAATTGGTGCTCAAAGTGGTAGTCATTAGATTCTAGATATTTATTAGTATGGCAAACTGTTGAAGTTTGTATGCACTTTTTTGGGTGAACTCTATTTTTGTTAACCGCTGACCAGACTAGGAAAAGTTGTATGCAGAGCTCTTTCACTTCTATATACAAAGCCTGCTGAATTCTAGGGTAAATTTTTAACCACAGGCCATTATCTAAATGATATCATTTAGATGACACCTTCTTTTTAGTGGAAATCATTGAGATCTGTAATAACAAAGAAAATGAATTTTCTTTTTTTTTAGGTTAAGTGTAGGAACAATTTATTGAAATACAGTTCTGGTCCAAGAGAGACAGAAGGGGAACCTAGAAATTGGGCTCCCTTTTCATTGTGTTTTAATTCATTTTATTAGTAAATGATTATAAATTATTCATCTTACAGTCAACTTGAGGAGGGGTTACATGTACACATTACAGCTTTATTTTTCTCCTTCCCCTTCCTCCCCCTCCTCTGATTCCACAGACATCTTTTTTGTACCTGTTGATACTATTTGTCTTAGCACATGTTGTAGTTTATATAGTTTACATTTGGAGTTATTAGGTTCCTGTACCTAGAATATCTTCCTCTCATTCCTCCTTTCCCTCACTCTTACCCTTCTCATTTTTCCATTGGAGCACTTCTGAATTCTAACAAGCTACCTAGGAATTAGAAACTGGCAGGTGATGCCTGACAGTTATTGCCTGACTGTGGGTACAGCAGGGGATGAAATAATAATAGACAGAAACACAAGGAATAAAGAATAAAGAATGACAGTTTATTACTTGGGGGGACAGGAATTGATCTGATCTTTCTCCTGGCTAAGAGCATCTAATCTTTGCTTTATCTTGGCTAAGAACTGGTCTCTTCATTAGCCAGTATTTGTGATTATACAACAAATCAAGGGAGAAAAAAAGGCAGATGGAGGGAAGAGCAGAATTAATGCACTATTCAGCCAGGCTATAAAAGGGGAGTAATTATTCTCATGAAGGACAGGTCACAGTCAACAAGCTACCTGTGCTATCTTGCAGGTCATAGCTAACAAGCTACCTGCCTTATCCTACTAATGTTTGATCTTGGAGAATGGCTGCACAGAGTTACAATTCCTCAGCTGTAGGGTTTATTTGCTATTAGAGATGTCACAATATCATTAATTATTGAATCTTCATTGTGACTGTTGGTATAGGGAAGTCTGTCTCAATACACCACCCAAAATTTAGCAAGTCACATTTAGGCCTTGAAATCACTCATAATTTTAATCAATAGCCAAAGTCATTAGCTAAATTGATAATATCTAAAGCCTGCTCATTGCAGTTTCAAGCTGGTGTCCTGTAAGACATTTCATGCAAAGAAAGTAAAAGGATGTCTCGTAGAATGTGAGAATACCAGAAAGAATCTCACTCGAAATATGCTCTACCCTACTAACCATCTTATGCAGTTGAAGCCCACAAGAAAATTTCCTCTCTTCCACATATGTTCTTCCATATTCTCTATGATTTGCTATACTAAATTCTCCAAAGGGAGATGATATCAAAAACAGCAAAGGCTGGGGATGAAGCTCATTGTCCTAGGGCTTGCCTAGAATGCATATGTCCCTGTGTTCAATTCCCAGATTTGTAAAAAAAAAAAAAGGAAAGAATTGTCTAAGTAATAAGGTACAAATGGCCCATCAGGACAAGGAATCATTTTACCTAAGGCTGGAAAAGCTTTTTAACAAACCATCTTTAGTAATTCTCCCCTCACCCCTTTTTTTAGCAACCCAACCTCACCGCATGGAGGCACCAAATGCATCTTCCTTACCTGGTAGGTTATGCTGTTTCCTGACATATAAATTAGACATTATAAGTTTTTATTATACATTAAGCAGAAGCAAGATTTCTGCAGTATATGTATTTCATTTTACAGCAGAGAAAAAACAAAACCAAAGGTTGAAGATATTTCAGAAGCAATTTGATGTCTCATATCTTGGATGTGACAATTTTGGTTTTTAAACCTATATCTACAGTTCTAAAGTCTACACAAAGCATCATGGCCATCATCAGTCAACATCCTAGAAATCTGCTTTGAGTCTAGGCTTTGCTTCAATATTCATTATTGTGCCTAGCAGACTCACTTTGTTATCTTTTGAATGACAGTCTTAGGCTAAATTATTTTGGCAAGTTTCTAATTTTGAAAGTCTACATGACTAGCTAACTCATATTTGTAATTAATATGTGTCTGCTCTACATGCTGAAATAGTGAATTAAAAATTATTAAAGTTTTGCTTATATTTAATGAATTCAATGAAGCACATTATCTTTAGCTACCACTAGAGATTAAAATTATTATTTTCCATACAAATGACTATAAGGTCTGGGAGATTTTACTGCTTGGTAAAAGTCCTAATTATGTTTATGTATACAAAGTTTATTGAAAATGGTGTTGCATAATCTGAGATATCTCTTCTGTATAATGACCAGGGCAATTCTATTCTTTTTTTTCTCTGTCTTCCCTCCTGACACTAAGGCACTTCTTTTAGCTTCACCAGACTGAAAAGTTGTGAACCACTTCTTTCTGGATTGCATGCCTACAGACAGAGACATTACTGCTCAACAATTTCATTCTATACAAGAAGTTGGAAACAATATAAACCTTTTTTCCTTTCTAATTATTCAGTCCTATGTGTAGGCATTTAAACTGTGAGGATGGAGTCCCTTTACTAATTCAAAACCAATGAATGATTTGCTAGACTTTTATCAGCAAAGGGACCAGCCAGGAAATTTTCAATGAAGTCCTTCCTTTGATTCACTTTTGTAATCAAGGTGCTTGTTAACTGCCAATGTATTATGAACTAACCTCTACCAGGATCTGAAGGTCTCTGGGATATTGTGAATACAAATTCCTAGAATATTAGCCCCTGATGAAGCTTTGATATTATCTACTTAATCCTTTTGTATTTTAACATATAAATTGTGCTCCAGAGAGATGAGACCAAAAATTATAAAAGAAACTTGTCTTCAGCAATTTTCTCACTCTACCTCATAATCTTATCCCCAAATATTTTCTCTATATATCTTTTTCTAATACATTCTCCCACCTTTGATATCCAGTCCATGAATATTTTACTCTAAGAACCACATCTCATAGCTTCTACTCTAGTTTCTCTTGGACTTCACTTCTACTGAGGGAGAAAATTATGGCTGAGTCAAATTAGACAACTTGGTGAAATGTTAAAAGACATAAAAACCCAGAGGACATGCACAGAACGCAAGACCCCAAGTGACTCCATAGCTCCTGATCACTGTACTTGGAACCAATCAGAAAGTAATATTTTTAATCCCTTATTTGAATCTGGTGTTTGTAGAACCAATTTACAAAACTGCTATTTTCAATATTTCATTTACAACCAGTGGGGAGCAAAGTGAGTCTTTCTATGGGTAGTTTACATCTGATATCAGGCTAAACAAATTTGTGATAGGAAAATTTTCCCTATGTTTTATTTGCATTAGGGAGAATCAAATCTAGGAATTTTGGATAAAAAGACCCTTTACTCTTATCTCAGGGCCATTGTGAGTCTGTTTACCTGCCTACTCTCATCTTATAGAGCATACTTCTTACCCACTTTCAATAAATGTATACTTTTACTTCCTTTTCTTATGTCTTGTCCAATTCTTTCTTCAGTACACCAAGAAACTGGAAAAAATATCCCACAGGACCATCTATCTGGTGACACTACCAGATCAACTTTAAGTGTAATCTAGACAAACACTGCTCTCAGTTTTTCTCAACAATCTCCTGCTCTCTAACCCCCATTCCCACCAAAATAAAATATAAAACTCCTAGGATTTATTTTGTGTCATCAGGACTGCTTTCCAAGCAAACTTACTAGAACTAATCTGAGAAACTAATGAATGTTAATGCTGTGAATTGGTAAATAAGTTACCTCTTTTAAAAAATAATATTTGGATTTTAACTGAAACTTTCTGGAGCCAAATCCAATAACAAAAGATTTCTCTGGGCCTTTTAGACATGTTAATATTCTGGACTGGATGCTCTGACCTAAAATCACAAAAGCCAGTCATAGTACCTCAGAATAATATTGCTACACAGTTCTCGGAAATTTCTGCCTAGTAAATTAGTATATAATTTAATTATATGTAAAAGGATTTGAGTACTTCTTTTCAAAATACAACTATTTAAAAGCAGTTAAAACAGCCTCTGAAATTCAAGAAGAAAGTCATTTGTATTGGGCACCAAGACCTCCCATGCATCATAGTACAGATTAGAACAAAACAAATAAATTATATTTTTGTCTTATGAAAAATTAAGAATTTTCCTCCAAAACATTTACCTAGCTATCTGCTTTCACCCTTCTAGCATTGTTTAATCTCTAAATCTCTGTTCCAATTTTTACATAGCTTGTTTTTCCCTTCTATTTTTTTTTTTTTTTTTTT
>NW_022900951.1:65680814-65681296 GCF_012274545.1 Fukomys damarensis | reverse complement strand
CCTTTTTTTTTTTTTTTTTTTTTTTTTTTTAGTGCAGGCAGTGGAACTACTGAGCTAAATCCCCAGCCCAGTTTTTCCTTCTCTTGTTTGCCTATAAACTCTCCTCTTTTGATTAGTTCCTTTTCCTGACTCATCTGTCACTTTTCTCTTATTTCTTTTCATATTTTTCTTCTCTGATTCACTTTCCATTCTTTCTTTGGCCAGCCTTAGCATTTCAGAATGCAGAGAAGCCCTTGTTGTTTTTGACTTTTAAATTCTCAGGGGGAAAATCTCACTTTTAAAAGGTAAAATTCTATCTCCTCCTTTATAAGAGGACTCACAGCCACAGATGCTAGAAAAATACAATAAGTACATTTATCTCTCCAAATCCATGGGTTCCGAATTTAGTGTAGTCAACCAAGTTCTTACTCAAAATGTTTTTATAAATTGTGTCTATATTGAACATGAACTTTTTGTTATTCTCATTCTTCTCTAAAAAAAAA
>NW_022900951.1:65676841-65680725 GCF_012274545.1 Fukomys damarensis | reverse complement strand
TCTATTTAAATTGTGTACTATTTTATATAAAGGATTTAAGTATCCACAAATATGTTGTGCAGGGAATTGGATGTGGGGACACCAGGGACAAATGTAATCCTTATAATGAAACTGAGATTACTTGAAGATGCTACTACCAGGCTGTGCATAATGATGCATGCCTGTAATCCCAGCACTCTGATAGCTAACACCAGAAAATCACATGGTCAAATCTAGCTTTGGAAACTTAGTAAAACCCTGTTTTAAAATAAAAAAAAGGGGGCTTTGGGGAATTAGCTTAGTGAAAGACCTTGATTCAGTTCCCAGTAGTGTAAAATAGATATGCCAGGGGCCGGGGGTTTAGCTTAGAGGCACTATGCCTGCCTCACAAGTGCAAGGTCCTGACTTTGATCTCTGAAACCAGAAAAAAGAAAAAAATATATATGTCAATGTATCGATCAATGAATGTTACTACTTGTATTCTATACAAGTGGAATATCAGAGGAATTTTAAAATATCAAATATTCAGAATGTCTTGGTATTTTGTTTGTTTTCTTTTTGCTTTTCCATGCTGGTGATTCAACCTATGGTATACTAAGCAAACCCTTTTCTATGGAGCAATATCTCCAGTTCCAATTCTTATGTAATCCTGTACTTGGTTTCAGGTCCATTACAGTCTTTAAATTTCTTGACATTCGTTTCTATAAGTTAGGATTTGTTTTTCTTATACAATTTCCTGACTACTTATAACTCATATACTTTTTTACCTCAGAAAGTACTGTGTTTAAAGCAAAATTTTCCTGCTTTTTGGGGTATCTAATCAAACTATAATCCTGTATTCTACGGGCCTCAAATCCAAGCAGGATTCCGATGTGGTGGTGCATACCTATAAGCAGGGAGGCTGAGGCAGGAGAATCATAAGTTCAAGCTACACCTGTGCAATTTAGGGTGCCCTTGTCTCAAAATTTAAAAAAAACCCTAAATTCGCATTAGAATTATCTCAGGAACTTGTTATTGTGAAGATTCTCAGATCCCACTTATAGAGTAGTTTTTTATTTAGCAGGCACAAAGTGGACCCCATGAACATGCATTATAATAAGCATGCCATGTAACTTAAATAAGGGTGATTTCAGAGTTACACCATTCAAGGTGTTGGTACGTGAGTAATGAGACACTTAGAAAACTCTGAAAGGATGTGTGCAATATCTACAAGTACCAACCAGAGGACCAGGACAGTAGTTACACAATTGGATTTTTCTATGTAATTTTGCTAAGAGACCATGTACAGTTATGAGATAGTAAGACAGCTCACCTGCACATTTGCATATCCTTTGTTCTCATCCACCATAACCAATGGGCAGAATTATATCTTATATTCTCAGGCAGAAGTTTCAATTGATGAGAGCAGAAGAGATTTCAGCTAACTTCTACTAAAGTAATTTATTTTGTATACACATAAACCTTGGCCCTGAAAGGGAATGTGACTTGTGTAAAGAAGTAAATATTTGGGTCAGAACTAGAACTTAGGTCTGCTAACTCAAATTTTATTATTTTATTTTCTAATAACTAACTTTCCATAGTTAAATATCGTGTTTCTCTTTTATGTTCTTTTATTGATCTATGTCAATATGGAACAGTTTGGTGATGTTGAGAATTCCTAGGCAGGCTGGGATGTTGTTAAGGAAGCAAAGAAACAAAATGATAAAAACTGAAACTGTCACCAGCCATTTAATTTCATATGTTCAAGTTTGTTCCCTTGCCACTTACTAAATCAAGGGAGGCCTTTTATTTTGGTATGAAGGAAAAATAATTTATTCAAAGCTAGCTTTGAGACGATGGAAGGGGCCCATTCACCTCAAATTACCATTTTACTTTTCTGCAGCTTCTCTATTTTTTCAACTGGTCAATCATTCACCATTAGCTATTCTTTTAATGAAATGCTTCATCACTCAATAATTGTTACTTTTGCAATGTCTGTCTGTTAGATTTGCATTTGATCTAAACTTAGCTACAATTCTTAAACTGTACTATCTTTTATGATATCATCGATATTTTACAATTATTTTCTAACAATAGGAAATCTGTATGGAAGCTATCACATCAGTAAGTTTTTTCTTTTTGTGTATGGTTTGCTTTCAGTGCTTGGCTGTCTTTTCTTTATTATTTAACAATGTAATCAGGATATAACTTGATTTCTATCTATCCATCAGATTCACTGTGGGCACAGAATACAGCCTGTGGATCTGCAAATTTTTATTCCACTAGGTTAGGAAATTTGTGAACTGATTCATTTTGTAGTGCTTTCTCTATTTCATTTTTATGTTTATTACCTTTTATCATTTATCTTTTTTTTCATTGAGTTTATTGGTACATTTTAGGAATACAGCACAGTTACATTCATTATTGGGATCTTGTACCTTTACATGACAGGTATTGGTTCTCATTTTTTCCCCTTGTCCCTGCCCTCCCTTCACCCCCTCTTCCCCTCCCCATTTACAAACATTTTATTTCCATTTTTTCATTTTCTGATATTTTTTTCCTTTCCCTATTACCTTTCCCCTACCCTTCCCATTTTCATCATTTATCTTAATAGATTATCTTTGTCCTTCACCTCTATTATGTTCTCTCTAACTGAATTTCTTTGTCTTTATCTTCTGTGTTCATTGTGACTATTTCAAAATTTTTCTCTATTCCACTAATTCGATTTTTACAAATTCTACCTTGTTCCTTTTGCTTTCTAGTTTATTTATTTTTCTCTCAATTATTTCTCTAGCTTTGTACAAATATGTATTCAAGTCCTTGTGTTTAATTATTTGTATATATAACTGCAAGTGGAGTTGTTAGGTCATATTTCAACCAAAATGTCATGCCTAGAAAAACTACCTTCAAAAATTAAGAGATTCTCAGATAAATTAAATTTAAGGTCTATTTTCTCTAGTTTATATTCACTGAAAGTAAATGCTAAAAGGAATCCTTTAGGCTGAAATGACAGGAAATTATATGGTAATTCTCATAAGCATAATTAAAGAGGTAAATATAAAAATGAATATTGTATTTTTAGTTTTAAACTCTTTTTTTCTTATATGATTTAAGAGACAAATATATATAAAACAATAACATCTTAATGGACACACAAAGTGCACAGTTTAAATTTGGAACAATAACAACATAAAAGGGAAGAATAGATCAAGAGCTGGAGACAAAGAAGAGTTAATGTATGACTCTTGAAGCTTATTTGGTAACAGTTAAAACTAGATTATTATAAATTTAGTATAATTCATGTAATCCCCAGGTAACTACTAAGAATATAAATGCAACATATATAGGAAAAAAATAAAGAAGAAATCAAAATCATACTCTAGAAAAAACTCTCATAGACAAAAAAGGCTAAGTATTGGAATAATTGAGGAAAGAAAATATGAATTATATAAAATAATAAAAATTGTAAAAAAGTCCTTCAGTATTAATAAGCACTTTCAATATAAATGGATTAAAAGTGCTAATTAGAAGTAAATTTACTAATTTATTAACTAGATTGGTAGAATGGAAAACATGATCCATCTATATATTGTATACAAGATAATTATTTTAGACAGAAAGCAAAAGTAGGTTGAAAATGAAAAGATAGAAAACAGGCTGAATTTTCTTGACTACATTTGGACCTCTAACTTTCTGGACTCTGCTTACCTCTGGAACCAGCCTATGCCCTGTTCCCTAGTTTAGGTTTGCACATTTGCCCAGTTCATGTTGTTGTTGTTTGGTGCTTCTTCTTCTTCTTCTTCTTCTTCTTCTTCTTCTTCTTCTTCTTCTTCTTCTTCTTCTTCTTCTTCTTCTTCTTCTTCTTCTTCTTCTTCTTCTTCTTCTTCTTCTTCTTCTTCTTCTTCTTCTTCTTCTTCTTCTTCTTC
>NW_022900951.1:65659662-65676577 GCF_012274545.1 Fukomys damarensis | reverse complement strand
TTCTTCTTCTTCTTTCTTCTCCTTCTCCTTCTTTCCCTTCCTCCTCCCCCCCTTCTTCTTCCTCTTTCTCCTCTCTCTCTCCCCCACCTCCTCCTCCTTCTGACAGAGTGTATTAAAGAATTTGGATTATATAGCTGGAAAATAAAATTTAACATTTACCAAGTCAGCAGAGTTTAGAGAAGTACATATTGACTGTAAAATTCAAGGGTATATATTTCCCTTATTTATTATTGCTTTTTTGAAAAAACCCCCAAATTTTTATACTCACATTAACAAGATAGTTATTTTGCAACCTAATAAGCATGGTTTCCTTTCTACAGGTAGATAACTTCCTCTTTCCTCCATTGCCTACTGTTCTCATTGGGTCTTAGTCTTCCCCTGTACACTTAAAGAAATATCTGTATAGAAATTAAGCCATTAAAATATGAAAATAAGAATATAAAACTTCATCTATGATAATTTTCAAAGTATTTGATTCAATATGTGAGGCAGTTTAAAACTTTGCATTCTTTTATTATCCCTCATGGATCTCATATCTCAGTTAATAAAAACAATAGAAATGCTATTAATTGATGACTATGATGATGGCCTCATTGACTTTAAAGTTTTTGAAAGTCACTACGGGGTCCTGTGCACATTCTGCTCCACATCTACAAAAGATCCAATCTCTTCCTCAAAGATGATTTTCTGCTTTCTTTTATATACCAATTTGTGAATGTCCTTTTTCAAATGTGTGCACCCACATCCAGATTACTACACATTAGATCTTGTTTAGTCTATTCTCAGAATTTTTAAACTACTTATTCTGGCCTCTAGAGTTTTAAATTGTGCTTTATTTTTTATTTGTTTTTTTATTTTTGGTATTGGAGATCAAACTTGGCTCCTTGAGCTTGCAAGGCAGGCGGCAGAAACACTGAGCTGAATCCCTGGCCCTTAAATTGCATTTAAATTGCATTAACTTTGTAGTTTTTGTTGTTGTTTAGATTCAGAATTTTTTGTTTGTGTGTTTATTTGAGGAATGTAATTATACTGTATACCTAAAATATACCAACAACCTCAATGAGAAAAAATATATGATCATATAGCTTTTGAACTTGTTCCTGTTTAAGTGATGTACTACATTTATTGACTTATGTATGTTGAACCATTCTTGCACCTCTGGGATGAAACCTACTTGATCATGGTGTATGATCTTTTTAAAAATGTGCTGGATTCTCTTACTAATATCTTGTTGAGGATTTTTGCATCTATGTTCATGAAAGTGATTGGCCTATAGTTCTCTTTTTTCCTTAGGTCTTTATCTGGTTTTGAGATCAAAGTGATACTGGTTTACATGAAATTAATTTGGGAGCCCTCCAACTCTGAATTTTATTGAAGAGCTTGGGGAGTATTGGTAATACAATATACTTAAAGTTTTGTAGAATCCAGCCATGAATCCATCAGGTCCTGGGAACTTTTGACTTAGTACATACTCTTTATTACCATGTCAATTTCAATGCTCACGACTATGTTGTTAAGTATTTTTATGTCTTCTTCAGTGAGTTTTGATAGTCCATATGTTTCTAGGAATCTGACCATTTCTTCAAATTTTGCTGTATTTTTGGAATATAATTATACCAAGGAGTTATAATCTGAATTTCAATAGTGTTCATTGTGGTTTAATCTTTGTCATTTCTAATTGAATTAATTTGATTCTTTTCTCTCTTTCTCTTGATGAGCCTTGATAGGGGCTTGTCTACTTTATTTATTGTTTTTGAAGAATGAACTCTTCAATTTGTGGTTTTAAAAAGTTTTTTAGTGTCAATTTCTTTAATTTTTGCTCTAATATATATAACTCCGCTCATTAGCTTTGGGTTGGGCGTGGTTTGTTGTTCTTTTTCAAGTATATTAAGATTTCTCATTAGGTTATTCATTTGCACTTGCTGTTTTCCTGTTTTGTCAATATATAGGCTGTGCCAGATGCTATTGTTATTGTTAATAGTATTTCTGTAACCAAAGTGTCATGCCTGCTCTGATCAATTATTCTTTTTATGCCAACACTGAGATTATCTGGGTGCTAGTCCAAATAAACAGAAACTTGTTATCCCTAATAAATTGGGGAGGTAGGATCTTGGTACAGACTCAAAGGCCAAGAGTCAGCTACACCTAGAAGACATCTCTGAGGAATAGTCATTTCCTAGGGAGGTCTCAATATTAAGCATATCACAAATATCAGCACAGAAAAAATTTGTTTAAAAAAATGAGAAACACAGAAACAAGATGCAACTCCAGACTTCCAGACAAACCTAGTCAAGTCCAGTACATAGCAAGGTAGAAGACTTCATAAGTCACCCATGATTGTCATGTATTAAACCTGCTGGAAAAAAAAGAAGTAACCCACCTGAATTTTCTGAAATGGTAGCAGCAGAAGTAACAAAGCATATGAATGAAACTATAGAAAAAAATCAGATCACAAATAATTTTCTAACTAAGAAATGGTGACAAAAATAAAATATATGATTAGTGAATCTAGAGTAGATACAAGTAAAATTATAGAGCAGCTTAGAAAAATGATGGAAACCATAGATGTCCAACATGGAAAACATATGAAATCCATGAAATAAATTCAAATTCATATCTAGGAGATTCAAAACTCCATTAAAAATATACTAACAAAATGAAGCAATGTAACCCTTACTCCTAGGGAAAGCTGGTAAAAATTTTTCTCCACATTGTGGGTTGTCTCTTCACTGTGTTGCTGCTGTCTCTTGCCGGTGTCTATTGCCATGCAGAAACTTTTTCATAAGAAGAGATCCCACTTTTTGATTCTTTGCGCTAGTTCACATCTAACTGAGGTTTTTTCATGAAATCCTTTCCTAGGAAAATGTCTTCAAGTGTTCTACCTAACCTCTCTTCCAACCAGATTAGTGTTTCTGTTTTAATATTTAGACGTTTAATACATTTTAATTTTAGTTTAGTGTGATGTAAGAAATATAGGTCTGGTTTTAATCTTTGGCAAGTTGAAACCCATTTTTTTCCAGCACTGTTTATTAAAGAAGCTATCCTTCATCCAGTGAGGCTGTTAAGCCACCTTTGTCAAAGATGAGGTGGCTGAGTGTGCCCATAGTTGCTTCTGCATCTTATGATCTGTTCCACTGGTCCTCAGGTCTGTTTATTTGCTAGTACCATGCTGCTTTTATCACAGTAGCTTTGTAGTATAGTTTCAAATTGGGGATTTTGATACTTCCTACCTTGTCTTCGTTGCCTAGAACTGATTTTGCTATTCGAGGTCAATTGTTCCAAATGAATTTTTGCATTGTTTTCTCAAAGTCTGTGAAGTATGGTTTTGGAATTTTAGTTTGGATTGCACTGAATCGATATAGCAGTTTTGGAAGTATGGCCATTTTCACTATATTGGTTCTTCCTACCCAGGAGCAAGGGATGTCTTTGCATTTTCTGATAACTTCTTCTATCTCTTTTTTAGAGTGCTATAGCTTTCAGAGTAGAGGTCTTTGATTTATTTTGCTAGGTTTATTCCTAGATACTTCATTTTTTTGGTTGCTATTATGAAAGGAGTTCTTTCTCCAGATCCTCTTTCCATGAGTCTGTTGTTCAGGTACAGGAAAACTATTGATTTTTGTTTGTCAATCTTGTATCCAGCTACTCCAAAATTAGGTATATGAAATGAACACACATTTCTCAGTACAAGAAGGAGAAATAGTAAATAAACATATGAAAAAATGTTCAACACCATTGGTCACTTGAGAGATGCAAATGAAAACAACACTGAGATTAAAACTCACCCCAAAAATAATGGCTGCTAGCATGAAATCAACCAATAATAATGCTGGCAGGGCTGTGAGAAAAAGGAACCCTTCTACACTTTTGGTGAGAGTGTAGACTGGTGAAACGACTGTGGAAAGCTGTATGGAGATACCTCAAAGAATAGGATTACAGGTCCTATTTCACCCAGCTAGTCCCCTGCTGGGTATTTTCCAAAAGAATTAAAAGAATCATATCACAGTGATCATATGTGTGTCCATGTTTATAGAAGCACAGGTTGTAATAGCTAAAACATGGGAACAGCCCAGTTGCCCAACAACTGGAGATGGGATAAAGAAAATGTGTTTTTTTAAAACAAAATGGAGTACTACTCAGCCATAAAAAATGAGAAACTAGAGACATTTATAGCTAAATGTATGCACATTACAGCGATATTGTTAAGTGAAATAAATAGGACACACACATGTAAATACCAAATAGTTACTCTAATGTGAAAAACTGAAAGTGTAAATAAGGATATAAAATATAATAGGTAATGGGAAATAGGAAGAAAAGTTCCAAAGGGGAAGGGGAAGTGAGAGGGTTTGGGGAAAGGAAAGAAGGGAATTGACCTGATATGAGAAAATGAAAACATGGAAACAAAGGCTTTGTAGATAGGGAGGGATGGAGTGGTTGAAGGGACATCAGGGAAATGGGGAAAATAAGAACCAAGATAGATTATGTAAATGTACAAATTTCCAATGATGAATATCATTGTATTGTATGCCTAAAATGTTCCAATAAAATTAATAGAAAAACCCCAGAGAGGAATGGAAAAGAACCAAAAGCAGGCATATGTATATATATGTGAATATGTGTGTGTGTGTGTGTAAAATCATCAATAATGCTCTAAATACAACAATTAAAAGAAAAAGTTGGTCCAAATTGAGCAAGAAACAAGATCTAACAATATACTCTGTACAAGAAACATATTTAACTTAAAAAAATCCCCATAGATGGAAACTCAAAAGATGGAAAACAATATTTCATGAGATAGGAACCTGAAAAAAGAAGAAAAACTATTCTATTTGCAAACAATGTGAATTTTAAGTCAAGACTCATCAAAAGAGACAAAGAAGGTCACTACATACGTATTAAGGGGACAATCCACGAGAAAGAGACAATAACCATAAATATGCATGCATCAAATACCATTACACCCAACTAAATAAAACAAATATTAATGGACAGGGAAAATAAAATGACACTAATGCAGTTGTAATGAGCTACCTAAATAACACAATAACACAAACTGATAGATCAACTGACAAAAATCGACAAAGAATCATCACAACTAAACTAAACCCATGAAGAAATGTACTTAATAGAAGTCTACACAGTGTTTCACCACACATCAGAACATACTTTTTTCTCAGTTGCACACCAGATATTCTCCAAGAGACTGCATATCAGCTCATAAAATATGTTTAAGTAAAAACAAAAGAATTAAAATTATCCCAATGATATTATTAGACAACAGTCCAATGAAATTGGAAATCAATGGCAAAAGAAACCACAAAAACTACATAAACACATGGAAATTAAATACACTCATGAGCAAACAATGGGTCACAGATGAAATTAAAGAAGAAATTAGTTTCCACAATTAAATGATAATACCAATAGAACATATGGGAACATATGGGATGCAATGAAAGTAGTCCCACAAGGGAAAATTATAGTGGCAAAATCCCATATCAGATAAACAGAGATAGCTCAAATAAACAACCTAATATTGAACCATAAGCTTCTGGAAAAAGAAGAGCAAGTCAGGTCCAAAGTTTGTATGTGGGAAGAAATTATAAAGATCAGAGCAGAAGTTAATGCAATTGAGACTAAGAAAATAATACAAAGAATCAATGAATCAAAGAATTGATTCTTTGAAAGATCAACTAAAACTGAGAAATCCTTATCCAACCTAATCAAAAAAGACAAGAAAATACTGAAAATCATGCAGTTAGGAATGAAAAGGGTAAATTTCATCATATTTTGCAGAAATCGAGAAGATCAATACCTACTTCAAAAAGCTGTATTCAAATAAGAAGAAAATCCTAGAAGAAATGGACAGTTTTCTAGATAAATATGAATTACCAAAGCTGAATCAAGAACATATTCTAAATAACCCAACATCAGTCAATTAAATTGAAAATCTAATTAAAAATCTACCAACAAAGAAATGTCCAGCACCTGATGGATTTACTGCTTAATTGCCCAAGAAATTCAGGGAAGATCTAATGACATTTCTCCTCAAAATTTCAATGTAATTGAAAGGGAAGGAATATTCCCAAAGTCAATCTTAGGAGCAATCATTATCCTGATACTAAATTCAGAGAAAGATCCAACAAAAAAAAAAAAAAAAAAAAAAGAAAGAAAGAAAATTACATGTCAATCTCCCTAATGAACATAGTTGCAAAAAATCCTCGGTATGGGGCTGGGGATTTAGCTCAGCAGTTCGGTGGCTTGCCTTGCAAGCGCAAGGACCCGAGTTCAATCCCCGGTACCAAAAAAAAAAAACAAAAGAAAACAAACAAACAAACAAAAAAACCCAAAAATCCTTTGTACGATGCTAGCAGCATAATACAGCAAATCATCAAGAAGATTATATGCAATGACCAAATAGGATTCATTCCAGTGATGCAAGGTTAATTCAATATATGCAAATCAATAAATGTAATAATATCAGCAGAATAAGGACAAAAAAACCCACTATCATCTAAATAGTCACAGCAAAAACATTGACAATGTACAAAACCCACTCATGTGAAAAAACCTACAGAAAATTATAATATATGGCCTTTATTTCAATCTTATAAAACCCATCTATAACGAACCAACAGCCAATACAATACTAAATGGTCAAAAACCAAAAGTTTTCACTCTAAATCAGGAAAAAATGAGGATGTCCATTATCACCATTCCTATTTAATTGGAAACATTAGTTAGATCATTTAGACAAGAGAAAAAAATAAAAGGGATAAGTATAGGAAAGGAAGAATTTAAATTATCACTATTTGCAGACAATGTGATAGTCTAAATAAAAGACCCAAAAATGCCACAAAAAGACCTCTAGATTTAATAACCAAATTTAGTAGCATAGCTGCATATAAAATTATTTCTCAAAATCAATAACTTTCCTGTACACAAATAACAAATTCACTGAGAAAGAACTCAGGGAAACAACTCCTCTCACAATAGCACCAAGAAAAATGAAATATTTAGGAATTAACTTCAACAAGGAAGTGAAAGACCTCCCAATGAAAACTATGTACTCTGAAAAAGCACATTGAAGAGGACATCAGAAAATGGAAAGACATCCTTTGTTCTTGGGTAGGAAGAGCCGATCTAGTAAATATGACTATACTTCCAAAGCTATTATATAAATTTAATGCAACCCAGTCAAAATATCAACCTCACAAAGTTAGAGAAAAAAATCTTAAAATTCATTTGCAACCAGAAGAGACCTAGAAGAGCAAAATAAATTCTGGGCAACAGAGGCAAGGAAGGTGATATCACAATCACTGACTTGGAATTACATTACACAGTAACTGTGATTTAAAAAAAACACCATGATACTGGGGGAATAGAAACAAATACAAGAATTAATTGAACAGATTAGAAGATACAAAAACAAATACAAACACTCTCCACCACCTTAAGTTTTGACAACATCTTCACTGAAAGATAATCTCTCTTTTTTTTTGCTGATTTTTTTTCTTTTATTGAGTTTATTGGTACATTTTAGGTATACAGTACAAGAACAAGGGGAAGATAATCTCTGATAAATCATGCTGGAAAAAGTGGCTTTCGACATGCTGAAGATTAAACCTACACCCATATGTCTCTTTGCACTAAACTAAAATAAAAATGGATCAAAATCTAAATATTAAGAAAGAACCAAGTCTGTTAGAAAAGAGATTCAGTAGAAACCAAAAAGATATAGATGTAGGCAGAGACTTTGTAAATAAAACCCAAATCACAAAGGGAAATATTACAAAGTCTCAATAACTGGAACTTATCTTATTTAAATACTTTTGCACAGTTAAAGAAACCACCAAGAGTCTGAAGAGACAACTCAGAGAGCAGAAAAAAATTGTTAGCTGTTCCTCAGACAAAAGACTAGTATCTAGAATATATAAATATTTGAAAAAAATCAGACCCCTTCAATTTAAAGACCCAGTCCAAAAATTGGCATCTGCAATGAATAAGCAATTCTCAGATAAAGAATGACAAATGAAAAATAGATATATGTAAAAGTGTGCAAAATCGCTGGTCATTCAAGATTTGTAAATTAAAACAACACTGAGATTACATCTCACTCAAGAAAGAATGGCTATTATCAAGAAATAAATCAACAACGAATGTTGTCCGGGCTGTGCAGAAAAAGGCACGTTTCTCTGCTATTGTAAGAGTGTAGACTGGTGTGACCACTGTGGAAATAAGTATGGAGATTCCTCAAAAAATTGAAACTAGAGGTTCAGTTTGACTCAGCTGTTCACCTTCTTGCTGTCTTCCTGAAAGAAATGCAACCATCATACCACAGTGATGTCTGTGCACCTATGTTTATAGCAGCACCATTTGTAATAGCTAAATATTATAAACACTCAGATGCCCAACAGTGGGTGAGTGGGTAAATACAATATAGTTCAATATAGATTTTTAATATATAATGAGGTACTACTCTGCCAGAGAGAATGATGAGCTTACAACATTTCTAGGTAAATGTACACAACTATTGACCACACTCTTAAGTGAAGTAAATTGGACACTCATGTTTAAATATCACATTGTTTCTCTGGAGAGTAGAAAATTATAAATAAGGATGAAAATATAAAATTGATATAGCAAAATGGGAAGAAAACATGCAAATTGGAAGAGGAAAGAGGGAGGGTGATGGGGGTGGAAGAAAGGGAAAAAGAGGATATAAGGAAAATGGAAACAAAACTTTTCTTAATATGGAGGGTAAAAGTGTTTGAGGGAGAGGAGTGGTTTGGGGGAAAAAAGAAGAATCAAGATATATTATGCAAAAGTAAAAATTCTCCATGTTGAATGTGATCATTACACTGAAATGTATCAATTAAATGAACATAAAAAGGTGTTCTACTGGAATTAAATGTGCATAATTTATTAGTTCACTTTTGGGTGTATCACAGTTCTGGGTGTGAATAATTGGAAGACACATTCTGATTGTGGTTAGCACAGCCGAAAACATAGATGGCTTGAAAGGGATAAAAGGGAGAGGCAGGCTGCTGCTGCTGCTGCTTCTACTTGATGTTTTGCTGTCTCCTGCATTTTCACAGACTATTTCTCCTCGTTGATTTGCTTCTGCCATGCCACCCTAACTTGGAGATAGCTGACTATAGACTGAAATGTCTTCAAACTGTGAGCTGAACTAAACCTATCCTCTTCTAACTTTGGGTGATGAATATTTTTTCTCAGCAATAAACAAGTAACTAATCCAGATGTCTTTAAATTTTTCAGCAATATACCCAAGAATAGCTGGATCAACAAAATTTCATTTTTCTGTTGTTTGAGGAATCTCCATACTGATTTCCACTGTGTTTGTGTTAGGACACCTCCCAAAATAAGGTAGAAGCATTCCCTTTTCCCCATGTCCTCACCTGAATTTGTTGTTTTGCCTTAGCTAATAGCTAAATATGATGAATTTTTTCATATCTCTATTGATCATTTGTAATTCTTTGTTTGAGAGGTGTCTATTCAGTTTATTTGCCCATTTTTGAATGGGTTTTTGGTTTTTAAGGGATTCGTTTTTTTGAGTTCTGCATGTATATTAGATGTAATTCATCTAGCAGATGAATAGCTGGCAAACCCATTCTATAGATTTTTCTCTTCATTGTTACTTTTTCCTTTGATGTGTAGGATCTTTTAAATTTGACATAGCGACATACATTTATTCTTGGTATTATTTCTTGTACTATTGGAGTTCATTTTAGGAAGTCTTTTCTTGTGCCTATGGCTTCATGATTTTCCCCTATCTTATCATGCAGCAGTTTCTGAGCTTCTGTTTTATCTATCCAAGTCTTTGATCCACCTATATTTGATTTTAATACAGGGTGAGAGATTTTAGTGCAGTATTTAATGTGGTTCTAATTTTAGTCTCCTTCATGGGGATCACTAATTTTCCCAGAAATCAAAGAGATTTTCTTTTCTTTAGTGTATGTTTTTGACCCCTTTGTCAAAAATAAAATGTTCAAGGTCTGGGGATTTTGCTCAGGTGTTCCACTGCCTGCCTCGTAAGCATAAGGGCCCAAGTTTGATCTCAGTCTGCCAAAAATAAAGGCCAGTGGTGTGTAAGGGTGTTTTTGCATACTCAATTATATTTCTTTGGCCTAAATGTCTGTTTTCCTCTCACTCCATGCCATTAGTATGGCTACAGCTTTTGTAATATGTCTTGCAGTTGGGAAATATGATAACTCTCCTTTTAATTTTTTTGCCTGGGTTTCCTTTGGCTATTCTAGTTCTCTCCTAGTTCCAAACAAATTTTAAGATTGTTTTGCCTAGATTTGTGAATGACATTGCTGTTTTATTTATTTATGTATGTATTTATTTATTTTTCTCATTGAGTTTATTGGTACATTTTAGGTATACAGTATGATTACATTCATCATTGGGATCTTGTACCATTACATGACAGGTCTTGGGTCTCAATTTTTCCCCTTATCCCTGCCATCTTTCACCCTTCCTCCCTTCCCTATTTACAAATATTTTATTTCCATTTTTTCATTTTCTCATATTTTTTTCTTTTCCCTTATTTCCTTTCCCCTACCCTTCCCAACTTCCCCTACACCTTTAGTCCTTTTCTTCCTATTTCACATTGTCAATCATATCATTAGGATCTTATGTACCATTATAGTTTTTCACACCAGAGAAACTATTTAGTATTTATACATGCATACATGTATTTAGTATTTATACACTTAGGAGTATATCCTCCATATGTATCCATTTTCCTATGAATGACTCTAATTTCTCATTCTTTATGGCTGAGTAGTATTCCATTTTATAGAAAAACCACATCTTCTTTATCCAGTTTCTAACTGATGGGCAAATGGGCTGTTTCCAAGTTTTATTCATTACAAACTGTGCTGCTATAAACATAGGTGTGCATATATCACTGTGATATGCCCATTTTTTAATCGGGCCTTTATGTTTGGGGGTGCTGATTTGTTTGAGTTCTTTATGTATAAGAGTCTTTTGTCTAACGAGAAGCTGGTAAAATTTTTTCCCACATTGTAGGTTGTCTTTTAGTTCTGTTGATGGTTTCTTTTGCAGTGCAGAAGCTTTTCAATAAGATGAGATTCCAGTTGTTGATTCTTTCTGCTAGTTCCTGTGCTACTGTGGATTTGTTCATAAAGTCTTTTCCTATGCCAATGTCTTCAAGAGTTCTGCCTAACTTATCTTCCAGCATATTCAGTGACTCTTTTTTAAGATTTAGATCTTTAATTGATTTGGATTTTAGTTCAGTGCATGGTGAATGATAAGGTCGTAGTTTTAATCTTTGGCAGGTTGAAATCCAGTTTTTCCAAAATTTATTAAATGATATTAAATTAAAGGGCTATCTTTTCTCCAGTGAGAATGGTTGGCTCCTTTGTCAAAGATGAGGTAGCTGAGTACATCTGGAGTTGTTTTTGTATCTTCCAGTCTGTTCCACATATCCTCAGGTCTGTTTCTTTGTCAGTACCATACTGTTTTTAGCACAGAGTCTTTGCAGTATAGTTTCCAATTGGGAATTGTTATACCCACTGTGATATCTCTGTTGCCTAGGATGGCTTTTGCTATTCAAGGTTTCTTCTGGTTCCAAATGAATTTTTGGATTATTTTTTCTAGTTCTGTGAAATATATTGTTGAATTTCAATCAGCATTGCATTGAATCTGTATATCCGTTTTGGTAGTATGGCCATTTTCACTATGTTGATTCTTCCTACCTTGGGAGCAGGGGATGTCTTTTCATTTTCTTATATCCTCTTTGATCTCTTTTTTCAGAGTGCTGTAGTTTTCAGTGCAAATGTATTTTGCTTATTTCATTAGATTGATTCCTAGATACTTCATTTTTTTGGATGCTATTGTGAAAGGAATTGTTTCCCTAATTTCTCTCTCAGTGAGTCTGTTATGTGTGTACAAGAAGGTTATTGATTTTTGAGTGTTGACCTTATGACATTGCTATGTTGATAGGGAATGCATTCAATCTATATATAACCTTTGAAATTATGCCCATTTTAACAATATTAATTCTAGCTACCTAAGGGCAGGAAATTTCTTACAATTATCTCATGTGTAATTAAGTGTTTTTATTCAGAATTATATGGTTTACATAAAGTTATTTTCCTTTCTTGCTTAGGTTGATTCCTAGATATTTGACTGTTATTCTATCATAAATGGAATTTTTCCTAATGTCCTTTTCATTGAGTTCATTATCAGTGTAAAGTTACACTATTGATTTTTTTTGTTTTTGTTGATTTCATATCCTATCATTTTGCTGAATTCATTTATCAGTTCTAAGAGTCTTCTGGTAGAGATTTTTGTTTAACCAGAATGGGAAAATTATTGTTCCTTCATTTATCTTACTGTTGTTTTGTCATTTATCTTACTGTTTTTACTGAATAAAAATGAGTAAAAATCCTCAGATTGATTTAGTGTAAATTTTTCATAACATGAAATCAGTCACTTATTACATTGATTTGCCTTTGTACTATAAATAGTCTGTTAAAATGAAATAGTGCATTCTGTTAAAATGAAATTGGGTACAGTGGTGCATGCCTACAAGTCCAGCAACTCCAGAGGCCGAGGCTGGGGATCACAAGTTCAAATCTAAATTGTGTAACTTAATGAGGCCTTATCTCAAAATAATGCATAAAGGGCTCAGATTGTAGCACAGCAGTAAAGGTCTTTCCCAGCACATACAAACCCATAGGTTCAGTCCACATTAACATGGAAAAAATAAATGAAGCATTTTCTCTCTATATATACTACTTTATAGATTGTCATTGGCACATGATCTATACTCAGGTTCTGTGAATTCATGCTAGTTACCATGCTACTGCCTAGAGTTTTATCCCTTTTTCTGACAAAGGTACATCCTTCTTTATTTGTTTTAAAAGTGTATTGATATGCTGGACATCTGTTTAACAACAAAATAAGAATGAGTTGGAAACTGAAGATTAAGTTTCATGTTCTGGCTCTGTTATTATGTTATTTGGAGTACTTTGAAATCTATGGAAAACAAATATTAAATATTTTCAATGGCAAAGAGTGGATGTTTATGACGGTGTTTTGTAAATTGAAAGTACTGTATGAAGTTTAAATATTAAGTGTAATAGCTACATATGAATATTTAACTGTGTTAAAAGATCTTAATTCATGCCCAAATAGTTTGGCTCTTGGCCAAAATTTATAATTCCATTATATTTCCTCTGTAGTGTCTCATATATTTATAATCAGAATCAGTAACATAATGGTTTTGCCAGTTTTATTTGAAAGCTAATTGCTGGTGAATCATAGAGAGCAGTAACCATAAAATGTACCTTTCAAAACTAATTCTGGCATTATATTGTTAAAATATCATACAAGAAGCAGTACAACATCTCCTGTTTTTTATTGTTATTTTCTCAATATTTTTGTGGATTATAATGATATCTGCACTAAAATGTTTACTTTAAGTGTGACTGTTTGTGTACAATTTAAATTTCCAATATTAATTATCTCTTCTCTATTTTCATATGAAAAGCTATTAGTTCCATTGCAATCTTCTTTTGATACATAAGTTTTGCCTCTTCTCCTTCATGTTGATAATTCCTCTGGCTTCAATCTTTGCCACATAAACCCTTTTCAAGATAGAATTTTGTTGTCTCAACTACTTAGATTCTTAATGATTGCTTAATAAGTACCATGATATTAATAACTGTTGATTATCAAAAAATTAGGAATAATTACATTTAAATTTGGAGGTGAGGGAAAGACTGAACTATACCAGTTTTGAAAGCCTTAAGTGGGTAATTCCCTAACAATGATATTTCAACCATTCCTGAAGGAAGACATTTGGGGCATTGTGCCTTTTCAAATCTGTTTTGAATCATAACTGTATGCCTATTTTGGCTACTTTCAAATTGGCCTTTTCCCAATTTGTAATGTCATTTTGCCACAGTTTTATTGACTATATTTTAGAATTATTCAATAGATAGTAAATGCCCACGTGGTAGAATTTGAGGCAGTGTTATGTAGTGCTTGTTTTTATATTACTAAGAAATATTCATGGTGCTTACTAGAGAAACAAATTTAAGGAAGATATAAAAATATATAAGATTGGCTTACAATGGTCCCATGCAGTGAGGTGTGGAAAAGTGCCAAACAGTGCTGGAGATCCAAAAAAATGTCTAGTTGGAGGACAGGAGCACACTCTAATATCCCATGTGAATTGGTCCTAGAGAAAAGGGGGTTTAGAATAGAAGGTTGAATGGTCTGTGCTACAGGCTGAAAAGTCTACACTGGAAGGCTAAAGATTCTGTTGTGGAAGTTCAGAGATGATATCCCAAGTGAATGTGAAGGCTAGTGCTCTTCTGATGAAAGTGATCTGAACCTTCCAACTTCATATCTCATTCAGGTGACAAGCTTACCCATGGTGGGTCTTCCATTTTCAGTAAATCCTCTTGGCCTCACCCAGAATTATGTTGATCCAATTTAGTTGGGTGTTTCTTACTCAAGTTGACACAGTTAACTAACACAAATATTTTGCTATATATTTGAGTACTAGTACAGGCATATCTTCTGGAGAAATTCAGAGCACTGTATTTTAAGATGGCTAATGTTTTGTTTAAAAGTCACTTGTTTTACTTTTATTATTACATATTTAAAGTATATAATGATTACATTCACTGTAGATAATTGATACATATCTAACATATCTCAGTTCCCTTCTTTTTCAATCTTCCCTCCACCCCCTTTTATGTTTCCACAGTCAGATTCATTTATTTATCCTAGAAGACCCTATGAAGTCAACAATAATATATACAGATTGAAAAATATACTAGTAGGTCGAAGAATATATGACAATTGTCCTAAGTCAAGGTACACATTTAGATACATTGCCTGTGCTAGATTGCAATACCTTTTTTCTTTCCCCTTTTTTCTACTTGTCTTTTATTTGTGCTTTATATGTATTGAAGTTTTCATATGAGAAGACTTCAGCTTGTGTAAAATCCCAGTTTTAATTAAAGTAGTGTATTTAAGATTATTAGTTGATACTTCTTGTAGAGATCTCATAATCTCAACTAATATGGGGCACAGTTTTCTATTATAATCTCAACTAATATGGGGCACAGTTTTCTATTCATAGGCTTTAAGGTATGATATTCTTTATTGGACAAAGCCTTTAGGTAAATACTTTAGTAAAGAATATCTACAGATTAAAATAGGTTCACTGTGCTTTCTTTGGAATACTTATAATATATACATAATGCATATATATATATATATATGTGTGTGTGTGTGTATATGCACATATTGTTTTGGAGGACAGCATCTCTGAAACTTGGTAGATTTCATATCCTTAAATTAGTTCATGGAAACATTAATATCTTTTTCTATTATGTTAAATATTTATAGTCTTTCCTTCATGGAGGCCAATTGATCTTTGTTTTTCTTTAGTCATTCCAAGGAATAGCTCCACCTTCTGAACCATCAACTACAGAAGCTCTTTCAGTTACTGTTTGATTAAATCCCTGTTCTTTTTCAACTTTCTGTTTTATGCCTTTTTATTTTAATTGCATTTATTTTAACTGTAGTTAGCATGTTTTAGTCTACAATGGGCTGCTGCCAATCTACAATATTTTAAAGTTTATTTTCTTTGCATGGGATAAAAGAGAGATGGTGAGAAAAGCTCTGCAGATTCATTGTAGGCCATTTCTTTGTTTCATTTTCCAATCGAATGGCTTAATAATAATAGAATAATACATCTTTTCTATTTAATGTGAGTTCTGGGAATTGTGACTGGATTATTAGTCAACTTTTATTTCCTAACTGTCTGTAAAAGCATTGTCTTGATGGCTCTTAAAATTTCTTTGTAGTACCCAACCACTGGATAGTAACTATTGCCTCACTGTCCACAATGTGAGATTGAATTTTGAGGAAAACAACAATCTTCACTTTTGCCTTAACCCTTCATACTTTGGACACAGTAAACGTGATTTCTGGTGAACAAACCTTCAATATATTTTTAATTACCATATCTGGGATTGTCAAATCATCTCCCCTCTCTCCCAAACATTCCAAGATTAGAAACATTGACATTTAAGTAAAGTTTTGTGATCATTACAAGCATGCAGAGGAGTATGTCACTAAGATAAAGAATAGCCCCCTCCTGAACCATATCATTGCTTGCAATTTTACTCTACTAAACATCTCTGTAAGCTTTAGAGAAGAAAGTATAGTTTAGGAAACTGACCTACATGGCAGCCCTTAAACTCTTCACCTACATGGCTTAGATACTACTTAGGTAAGGTTTTAAGGTAAATCATTATCTAAATGTTTGGGACAGATGATTTAGGCCAACAGGGATACATATTTTAAGGTTGTACTTATTAATATTACTAATAAATAAGAATACTAGTAAGAAGGGGAAAGTAGTAGGAAAAAGCACATGGGAAAGTTTAAAAACCACACTAATTCATTCTGTTAAATCTCCAGCTGCTGTTCTCCATAAAAGAATATGACTGAATACTCCCATAAAAGATCAATAAGATAATACCTTCAGAATCTTTATTGTGCTTTTTTACACTGACCTAACCAAGGTTTCACCCTAAAAATATTTTAAAAGTACTGGAAAATATTGTATTCATCTTATTTAAAATGAGTTCTCAATTCAACCAAACCAGAGTTCCTAAGTTATTTAGGTTAGCAAAGGAGGAGTAAAACTTCTTAGAAGTAAACTATTATAACTTGAAATTACAGATAATAAAATGTATGAAAGTGATAGGAAGCTTTCAACAGTGGGAATAAAGCATAAGAGAGAGAAGTTTATTGCACAACATGTGAGACAAATAATGAAGTTTCCAAGAGCAAAGATAATGAGGGTATGTACGGGAAACTTTTGTCGAAATTTATT
>NW_022900951.1:65654692-65659555 GCF_012274545.1 Fukomys damarensis | reverse complement strand
AATATCACCTCCCTGTATAGCAGTCTTCCCTAAAATAATTGTTTTCTGGAAGAAACACGAAGAAAATAATTAATCTTTAAAAATAGCATAGAGTCATGTGTGGGGTACATGGCTGTAATCACAGATTTCTGGGAAGTTGAGGCAGGAAGATTACAAATTTGAGCTGGGGAAGTAACTCACCATGATGGCCCTGAGTTCAATCCCTAATACCAAAAAAGTGAATAAATAAAAATATTTGAACAATAGGAAAATAATGCATTTCAATGCTGTCAGAATTTGACTGCAGAATAGGGTTCAAACAAATTTAAATGTGAATTTTTAAGAGAAAAATTGTGGGAATGAGGGGGAAATGTGAAAATGAATGGGAAAGGAATAGGATGGGTGTAAAGTTAAAAGGTACCTGACCTATCATGGGTCAAGGCTGGGAAAACAGCAAATGAAGCAGTCACAGTTTTAAAGATATTGTTAGGTAAAGTAGATTTGTAAGACATCTGAAGTCGTTGTGCTAAATGCAAAACTTTATACTTCTAAAGAACTCATCAGATTAACTACTTTTGAAGTTTTGAGTTCTTGGTTTGTGCTCATAGGAAAGTACTTTCAATTTGGTTGTTTAAGAGCAATCTGCCCACCTCCACAGCTTTCAGTTAGTACAACAGAATAGAGAAAGCACTGAATATGAATTGAATAGCTCACATTTTCTAATGACTCAACCCAATATTAATGAAAATGTGTCCTTTTAATAGTTGCTTCAAGTGGTGAATAATGAGCTAACTCTATTCTTTCATAACAGGTTACAGTAAACTGATCTTTCAAGCATGTTCAAATACAAGTGACTCTAGTTTGTGGACTACATTATCCTTAAGTTCAATTGTTACTGCTACATAGGTTTAAGACATATCATTTTTCTTTACAATTTTGGGATTTGGATATGACAGAGTAGATACCAATTATAATTTGAGAAGACAAAGCCAGTAGAACAAACAGTGTTTAGAGCTTGTGATTTCCTTTGATACTTTTGTCAACAAATATTTGTTGAGCCAGGTGTGGTGGCACAAGCCTGTAATCCCAGCACTCAGGAGGCTGAGGCAGTAGGATTGCTGTGAGTTCAAGACCAGCCTCGGCTACATAGTGAGTTCCAGGTCAGTCTTAACTACACAGTGAGACCCTGTCTCAAAAAAAAAAAAACAAAAAACAAAACAAACAAAAAAAACAAATATTTGTTGATCTCATAATTCATATTGGACTTCTTTAAAAAGTATTGAATGAAGATGTGGAACACTTCCTCCTTTGACCAGGTTTTGTTTTGTTTTGTTTTGTTCTTTGGTACCTGGGATAGAACTCAGGACCTTGTGCACACAAGGCAGGCAGTGGCACCATTGAGCTAAATCCCCAGCCTAGGCCAGTTGTTTTTAAAGGTATGAGAAAGTAGATACAGTGAGATAAGTGATTTCTACTATTCTGAAAATAGAGGAAAAGAAGTAGAGTTGTATGATGTCTTAGTTACTTTCTCTTTTCTGAGACAAAGTACACAACACCCAAAGTTAAAGGAAGAAAAGCTTATTTTAGCTCACAGTTTGTAGAGCACTCAGTCCATAAATGGCTGGATCCAAGGCAGAGCAGCATGGCAGAATGACATGACAGAGGAGAAACAGTGCATGGCATGGCAGGAAGATAGCAGTGAATAGTGAACCTTCCTTGCTTTTTTATTCCTTTCAGGCCACAATCCTACTGCCCATACCCAGAGTGGACATTCTCAATTAGTGGTTGACCCTGTTGTCACACCCTTAATACAGTATCATATAACTTTGATCTAGTCACCCACAAAAGCCACACCTATGAATGCATGAGGCTTTGCAAGAACATCTAGATACAAGCTATAAAATAAGGGAACTGAGGAGTCACTATTTGAAATCTAGTATTTCCTCTAAGACGTCTCTGCTTTTCGCTTCACAGTCTACCCTTTAAATTGGCCCAGGGATTGAAAGCATGGAAACAATAAATAAAATCTAGAACCCAATTAAAATAGTATATCTCCCCCTAAGGCAACTATTCTTTCCAAAAGCACAACAGTTTCTGCCAAGCTGAATACTCAAAAGCTCCAAATAAACTAAAAGTTTGACTTGTCCATTTCTCAAATAGATAAACTTGGGGATTGAACTCGGGCCCTTGCACTTGCAAGGCAGGCCACCAAATCACTGCGCTAAGTCCCCAGCCCAAGAAACTCTTGGAATATATACTAGTGTACATGCTGATCATATTGGAATAAAATTGTGAGCAGGTAATTTGTGTGTTTTTTCAAGTATTTGTCAAATCATAGCTTTGGACCAGATTTCTGAGTTTGACTGTAAATCTAAGAGATTTGATAAATAAGAGGAATATTTCTGCAAGAGAGACAACACAATTTACCTTTCTTGTCATAATCTCCCCCAGCAATGTTGAATGTTTTACTCTTTTGACAAGATATTTGGAGTCTAGTAAGTAGACATCAGTAAACTGTTCCACAAAGCCTGAGCTAGTATATACTGTCCAAAGGAGTATTACTCATACATGCATTAGCATTTTCATTTTTACTACAGCAATATATAATTTTCTGTTTTTAGATGCTAAGAAGGGCTGTTACAAGATGAACTCCAAATATCAGGTAAAAACCATTGGCTGGCTTTTTAAAAGCTGCTTATTTAAACACAAATGTCAGCTAACGTCCAACAAAAATAGGCTTCATAATAATTGCCTCTTTGTTCAGCCTCTCCCAGGACAGTTGATACTCTGTGGTTCTTTTGTATAATTACTTATTGTAATTTCTGAATTTTTTTTATTTAGTACTGGGAATTGAACTCAGGGCCTTGAACTTGCGAGGCAGGCACTGTGCCACTGCGCTATATCCCCTGCCCTTATTGTAATTTCTGATGCAGTCCTTGGTTAATAACTAGACAAATGAGTAAGAAAACTGCTATTCCTTCTTATTGACTCTGACGACTCGGAGAAAATGAGGAACATTTGTTACAGCAACTGCAAAGAATGATCATTGAGTATATGATACTGTGGACTGTGCATAAATATGTAAGTATGCACACAAGTGAAAAAGAGACCTAGAGACAGAAATGGGGAGGGAGAGCTAGTAGAGATTTGTGGCAAGTATAAAAACAAAAACAATTTTAAAAGCAATGGATAAAAAACTCTAAAATAAGCCAACTTAGTTTGTTACTGGGAAGAAATTGTTGTGCTTATTGCTATCAAGTGTTTTTTTCCTTTAAAAAGCCTATTTGGATGATTTGTTTGACTTTTCATTTTCAAATTTCTTTTATTGGTGCTATGGAAACTGAATCTCAAGCTACAAAAATCAGAGGTTAGGGAACAAAAATGAATTTAAAAACTATTCTCATCCATTATTTAAGTTAATAATAGAAAAGAGAAAGTGGATTTTCTTCATTTGAAATAAAAACAGCCTTCAGAATTATGTTTATGAATCTAATTTCTCGTTATTTATGGCTGAGTAATATAGGAAAATGGATGCATATTGAGGATGTACTCCTAAGTGAAATAAATAAGTCACACATGTGTAAATACTGAATAGTTTCTCTGGTGTGAATAAACTATAATAGTACATAAGATCCTAATGATATAATTGACAATGTGAAATAGGAAAAAAGGGGCTAAAGGTGTAAGGAAAGTGGGAAGGGTAGGGGAAAGGTAAGAAGGGAAAAGAAAAAATATGAGAAAATGAAAAAATGGAAATGAAGTGTTTGTAAAGGGGGAGGGGAGAAGGGGTGAAGGGAGAGCAGGGACAAAGGGGAAAAATGAGAACCAAGACCCGTCATGTAAAGTTACAGGATCCCAATGATGAATATAACTGTACTGTATACCTAAAATTACCAATAAACTCAATGAAGAAAAAAAAGAATTATGTTTCTGGGAAATAATTAAACGTACTCTGACATGTAGTGCTTTCAATTGAGCATACAAGCAATTCTCAAATGGGTTTGGGTTTATTTGTGGTATTAACATTTTAAAATACCTTCCCTAGCATGTTTGTAAATTTTGGTGTACAGCCCAATGATTTCATTCTTGTAGCATTGAGTGGATCTCCACAATCGCGAGGCCCACACCATTAAGCCTTTCCAAGCAATGCACAAATATTAGTTAGATATTTCATGGAGTATAATACTGAAAACGACAGTAAACCAAAAATGTCCATTTTGTACCTATATGTGAACAATTATGGCCTTTTACTGGTTTAAGTATTCTTTCACTTCATTAGAAATAAAATGGAAGTAAAGTAAAGTGGAGGCTCTTGATTTCATAGGCAAACTTAGTAACAGAGGCCTCTTTGTTGAGGCTCTCCAGCATTTCATAAACAGGAAGAATCACATTTTAAGAATGGATAAGAAAGGGAGGAAATGTTCCTAAGTAATATTGAATAAACCATAAGGATCTTTTTCTGGTTCAGTTCTAACGGGGTCTGGGATTTTATAAATAAGAATACAAAAGAGAGCAAAAAATGACTGTGGCTTCTATCAATGTGTAACAAAAATTCAAGATATGCTCGTTGCTATGTGTGGGATATGATTTAAGGAGTACTAGAAGAGTTCCAATACCTATCTCTGAAAAGGCGTCTCCCCACCATGATGCCCCAAATTATCACACTTGAAGTAAGACAAGAAAGACTCTTATTGTAGTCCTTATTTATTGTCTCAAAGCAGAAATTAATTAACCTTTTATTGCACATTTAATATTATTTTATTTTTTTTTATTTTTTTTTATTGAGTTTATTGGTACATTTAGGGATACAGTACAGTTACATTCATTGTTGGGATCATGTACCTTTACATGGCAAGTCTTGATTCTCATTTTTTTTCCCCTTAC
>NW_022900951.1:65626757-65651946 GCF_012274545.1 Fukomys damarensis | reverse complement strand
TTTGTGGGATGGAGGAATAGATGGTTTGGCATTACCTCTGACCTATCAGGAAGCAATATGTATAAGGACATATGTGGACATATTAGCTTTAGATCAGAAGTGGATGATCTCTTCCATTGTGATTGAGTGAAAGAAGAAACTGAATTAGGAGTCTAAGTTTCATCGTTAAGTTGTTTATTTGAGCCCGCTCTGTTTTCCTAGTGTGGGGAGGGGAGAATAATTATGGTTTGGGATGGAGGAATAGATGGTTTGGCATTACCTCTGACCTATCAGGAAGCAATATGTATAAGGACATATGTGGACATATTAGCTTTAGATCAGAAGTGGATGATCTCTTCCATTGTGATTGAGTGAAAGAAGAGAAACTGAATATTCAGCAGGTATGTTAATGAGTGAGATGGCTAAAAATTTGAAGCATTCTCTTATGGTAGTTTTTAACATAATTATAAGTAAGCTTTTCTGAGGAATCACAGAAATGATGGCTAGAGGCCAGTAGAGAATGTTTCAAATAACAATTGCAAAGACAGGAAGATGGGCAGTTTACTAAGTGACATTGAAAGTAAGTTGAGATTAGAAACCAATAATTTACATTAGATAAACTTGTAATTTCCTCTGACAACGTTCAGGAACTCAACACAGAACAAGAGAAATAAATAGATGACTTGGATTTTATCACTTTGATACTACCTCAGGAAAATGAGTAAGGAAATTAGAAAGAGTATAATTGAAGTAATAGATAATGGAATCTAGGTTAGGCAAAGAAGTTGAGACAATAACCTTTACCCTTATTGGATTTCGAAGGAAGTTATAACCCAAGAAAATAGGTAGAAAATAGAATTACATAACATTTAGGTTCTCAAATATGTTAAAACATCACCACTGGATATGTTATATTGTCTTAACAGTAGGGTAAATATGAGAATAAAGTATTAGAAGGGAACAAATGTTAAATTTAAAATGTTAAATCCTCAAAAATAGAATTTTAGTAGAAGGAATTTTGCAGAGAAAAGTGGTCAACCTGCAAGGATATTGTGTGAAATAATTAATAAAGCAAACACATGGGTTTAAGCTTAGTATGATTGTGAAAGTATCATACAAAGTTCTGGTAATAGCTTTGTGTGTTGTGCCAGCTCTGGGTGGAAAAACTGTGTCCAGTGAACTAAGAGGGATAAGAACTATGACAGGGGAAGAAGTTGATAGGATTTGGTGACAGATTTGGTATAATCAGTGAAGGAAATTGATGAATCATAGATCCCAGATGGTTGCAGTTGGGGGAGGAAAGAATTTGGAAAGGGATGGCTCTTGAGGAAATAATGATGAGTTCTAGTTTGAACTTTAGGAGTCTATGGTAATGATGAATAGTTATGTAAACATATTCAGTAAAATCTATGAGATTATAAGTAGCCTGAAGATCTTTTTTTGGCTCTTATCAAGATAAATATTCAAACACATGAAAATAAAAATTTGAAGAGAAGAACAAAACAAAGAGCAGTAACAGTAAAAGCTGATATCATGGAAAGGTGTAAAAGGAAAAAATAACCAGTCCAATTAATAAAGAATGAATTCATAGGGAGAAAGGAATAGAATCATAATAGAGCTATGAAAACTAAAGAAAGTATTTCAAGGTAGAGGTGATAGGTACCAAAATGCCATGGAGAGATTCTGTAAATTTCAGGGATTTTTTTTTCAGATGTATTTGTTTGTTTATTTTGGTGATGTTTTTTGCAACAACGTCTCTCTATGTAGTCCAATCTAGACTTCAATTTGAGATCCTCTTTCCTCAGCTTCCTAATTGCCACCATGCCTCTGCTGATAATTTGAATTTCTTAACCAGTAGGCCATTGGTATATTCAGAGAACAGTTGCCCTAGTAAAGTAGAGGATAAGTAAAACAAGAGATACATATAAAGAGAGGTTAGATAGAAAGAACAGCAACCTTATTTAGGCTATATGAAAAGTATAACCATGAGAGGAAAAGAGTATAAAGTGAACAACTAAAGAAAGTAGTAGGATTAGATAATAGTTGTTTTCAAGGTTGGGCAGAAGGTATGCAACCAAAAGTTGTGAAAGATAGAAATATATGATTATTATTACATACATGTTCTGGTTGCAAAATCTTCTAGTTATTAATCAAATGCATGAAGACATCTACCAATAAACAGAGCCAATAAATAACTGTAATTGATTGTGGATTAATATTGGAATATTCATGCTACAGCTATATCAGCTCATCATTTTCAAATTACCCTGATAATTTTTTCTGTAATTTTCTTCTTTTTGAATAGATTCTAAAAAGTTTATATTAGGGGCTGGGATTTAGCTCAGTGGTTCTGCGCCTGCCATGCAAGCACAAGGTTCCAAGTTCAATTCTCAGCACACACACACACACACACACACACACACTGATTATAAAAACATGACATAAGTTTGGATTCTTAGAATACTAATGACATTGCTTGTTTGGAATTAATATTTCTAGCCTTTATCTTTAAAACTGATACTTTTGATCTCTATGAACAAAGAATGCAAAACGCTTATTCAATTATTATAAACATAATTTATGTAGAAGTTCTATCATGTAGATGTAATTTAGAACTGAGTAGAGAGCTGTATTGCTTTGTTTTGATTTTGGGAAGAGTAGAAAAATGGAGAAAGGAAGGAATTGCCACTCTGTTGGAAATTAGCTTTTATTTTGTGCCTCATTCTGCATTATATTTCTCCCAAAACCTTAAATTTAGATAGATTTTGAATTTGACCTATGTTTGAGCTATGCCTCTAAATTAGCTGTAGGCACTTAACTTCTTTGAAATTCAGGGTTTTTTTTGTTAAATGGGAATAATTTTATCTAATTTGTAGAATTTTGAGGACTTAATGAGGTAACTTTTGTAAAAGTATTTAACAGTTCCTAATCTGGATTTTTTGCCTTTTTCTTCTTGTTTTTCTGTCTTCTTCAAACTGAGCCACTATTGTCTATGAAATTGCATATTATTTTCATTATTTTTATTTATATAAGCCTTAACATCTATAGATAATGCAGTTCATCAATCATAAATTTAATGGTATTGGAAACTGGTTCCAGAGTTTTCAAAGGGTATCCTCATAGAATAAGGAGAAAAATATACACCATCAAATAATAGTAATGGTATTTACCTCTAAGGGAGAGACCTTCATTTTTTTGTGCTGCATTACATTATTCAAGAGAGCTGCAAATAAGGGAAATTGGGACATGTTATTTCAATGGGGGAAAGTGCTCTGTTACCTGTCCGGTCCTTAGAATGAAGATCTAGCCTCCCAGCAAATTGCTGTGCAATCCCTGTCATCAACAAATTTTCCTTAGAAAAGATAAACCCTATTTTTTTTTTGGTACCGGGGATTGAACTCAGGTCCTTGCACGTGCAAGGCAGGCCACCGAACCGCTGTGCTAAATCCCCGGCCCAATGGATAAAACCTATTTTCAATTTAGTTATTTGAAAGTATTTAAATAAATCCAAGAATGGTGCAAATATACAGAATGTTTCTTAAAATACTTGAATTAAAAGTTATATATGATTGATGATAGCACATCTCCAATTCAATGTCAGCTGCCTTGAATTATTTTAGAGTCAAATGGAGTAAAAATTATAAATGAATAAAATATAAATTAGTCAGACTCCAGCTATATTGTGTCAAGTTGGGACTGTCCAAGTACTTTAAATTGCAAATTAACTTTACCTATGTCACTACTATAGAATCTGAAGTGCCAAGTATCTTTTCAGCTGATACTTTAATCTGCTAACCCCTTAATACTTTGATCTAATCAGTTTTTAAACTTTTGATACAAACTTACATTGGTACAATAATATATGCTAGTTTATTGTCACTTAATCTATGTTGAATACCAATTACATTTTAAATGTTGTCAATTGGATCACAGTCCAAGTTTACTACTCATGGTGATATCTGTAGCATTGATATGTGTATAACTAGGGTTGATCTAATTATTGATAGAAATGACATGGTCAATTGGCAGGTAGTCCTGAAGGTCCTGAAGGGAAAGGAAATATGCTGGGAAATGCATGGCGGTAGAGATAATTTTGAGATGGAAATGTCAGAAATTTAAATAAGAAAACAAATAAATACTACAGGAGATAATAGAAACAAAGGGAATAACTTAAGCTACATTCCCTTTCTGTACCTGAGAGACATGTAAGTCCTAACTTATTAGGGGTGGAATATCATTCATTCTTTTTTCTGTACTCTCTTCTATTGTTCAAGAGAAAGAGCTGACCAAAAATTTGCTAATTATTATATTTTTAAATATCACAATATGCATAAAGCTCTTGGCATCCTCAGGAAACAGGTGTTAAGGTGAGATCTCGTATTCTGGGAACTTCCTCCCCACTTCCTATCATCTTTCCTTCCTTAGGCATTGAATTGCTGTATTTCCTAGCTACACCACTGTTCATCACAAGTCATATTTTTTTCCAGCTGTGCTAACGTGATAACACACTTGAACAGAGAAGTCAATTTGGAGTACAATGGATTCTAGAAAGATACAATGTAGAGTATCTGGCTGTAGGGTTGACTCCAACTTAAGCCTGCATTGCTGTTGCATTCCATCAGAAGAAAAACTGAGAATCAGGTTGGAATGTCTAGAAATAAGGCTTTGGGTTTCTGTTGGTTACTATCTTGTCACTGGGAAACAATTTAAAGAAGGAAAGGTTTAGTTTGGCTCACAGTTTGTAGAGGTTTCAGTTCATAGTTGGCTGTCTCCAAGGCAGGGTGGCATGACAAAGGAGAAAGAACTCAAGGCAAGGGAAGCAGGAAGCAGTGAGATATCATGGGAGTACCAGGACTACAAAACCTTCCAGGCCATTCTTGGGCTTTGGCTGTGGGACAAAAGAATGAGAAATGATGACTGTCTTAGTGTCATGACTATGTGCAGACCCTCAAAACAGGATTTTGAGAGTTTCTCTAAGGAGTTTATATAAGATAAATTAATTTTACCTCTGTCAGCATTGGGAGTTGGAGAGGTGGAATGAAATTGGGATTCCAAACAACTTTGATGAGCCCAAGTGGGTAAAAATAAAAAAATACCACAATTTATTAAAGAAAAAAATTTAATGAGGAACAACAGAATGCAGAAATGAGTACAATGTGGTACTAGATTGATTATATTTAAATATAGCAAATAATTTTGTTGGGCCTGTGAAAGCCTTAGGAATTCCAGTAATAAAATGTCCTGTTTGTAAATGATGAGCATTATTTTATATATGCATATATTAATGTCATGAAGTAGCCAAGATTTAGTCTTGATATATTCTGTTTTAGGCATTAATCAAGTCTTCCATTTGGACTAATGCATTCATTTTCAGCATCTATGATCCAAATGAGATGTGGAGAAAGGACTCAAGGGTAAACTAGGCAAAGTGATATCTTTGAAAGACTTAGAAAATTCCCCTGCTGACAGAAAAAAAAAACACCCTATGTGAACTGAGAGGTTATCGAAAGCACAGGCATACATATAGAGGGATATCACATGACAGTGAAAAGGGTAGATCATACAGTTATTCAACATTTCCACCCAAATCAGAGCAGATGAAAGAAATTGTAATTATATTGGGACAAGTTTGTTTTTTTATTTTACTTTTCTCTTCACACCACAATATTGAAAAGTTAGAGCTCTTTATAAATAATGGGAAGAATGAGAGGTGTAGAGTAGGGGATATAAGGAGAAAAAAAAAGGATTTTAAAAAATTGAAGGAGAAATGGCAACAACAATTACAGTTGTTGTAAATGGGGAGAAGAGGAACAGTTGGAAGGGGGGAGGGAAAGGGGACCAAAAGAAAAAGAAATAAAATTAAAATATTTTACATATATGTACAAATTTGCCACAATGAATGTGATCATTATGTACTGTAAACATGTACTAATAAAAAAGCCAATGTAGATTGGAAAAATCCTCTTTAAAATTCATCTGAATAAGACCAACAGTTATCTTATGAAATTATTTAAGTACCAACTGCCTTTATGGCAAAGTGGTTTGAACTTTAACTATACTTAATTCTAAGTAATAAAATGTATAATATACTGATTCCTGATAAGAATGAAATTGTTTGAAGATAAATATAAATTTTAAACTTTCTTTCTGAGAGCAAACTTAGTAAAAGAAGAAAAGATGACAGATTCTATGCTGTCCCCTGTACTTACTAGTGTAATATCATTTAACAGGCTGTAATAAAGGAAAGGGTGATCCTAAAATTAGCATCTGTAAGACCGAAGTATCAAGTAATACACAGCATATTAACAAGCAGCTACAAACAGGGTTGGCTGAATGATGGGGGGGATTTTTCACTTTTAAATATGTTCTTTATTCCAACATCAGTTAGTGGAAACTATGAACAGAAAATGGCAACAACAGTCTTTTATACATAAGCAGTGCTTTAAAACAATGAAAAGTACAATGCAGTTAAATTTTCATCATTATTTATGAAATTGGAAAACTATTAAAGCAAATAAACCTTGATAATATGACTAGGGATTAATTTGTAGATTCATTTGATTTAGAATTTGAATTGAAAATGTCTACATAACCATAAAAATCTAGATTGTATTACTATTAGAATTTCATCCCATTGTGAACAACACAATGGCAGAATGAATATATATTTGTAGCAATGAACCATTAATATTTCACTTTCTATCCACACTTCTCTTCCCCCTAAAATGCACAGCAGTTTATCTTCTTTAATAATCACAGCTACACTACAAGACAACTTTAATTAAATAAATTTTAAAATTGAAGAAATGAAAGTTAAGAGAATATAAGTAACATGACCATGGTCACACAGATAGCATGTGGTACAAACCATGATTTAAACTAAATTCTGTCAATCGCCATATTATATGGCTACTTATTCTCTAAAGCAAGGACATACAGAAGAAGTGATGAACACAATTTTCAAATTTTCAGTTAATATATGTAACCATTTATAAATAAATTGCTTAAGTTATGAAGATTTAGTTGGAATCCAATTTGGAATATATACTATCTGTGTGACTTTTGGAAGATGTTTGAATATTTTGAAACCAATTTTCTAACATTTATAGACAAAACATGCAAATATGTGAAAATTATTTGGTGATTTCATCTTCACCACATATGTAAATTCATCAAAGTTTTCCTGTTTCAAGGTAGTAAAGAAAAGATATGTACAATGACGTGAACACTAAGAGAGGTATGTAAAAAATAAAGATATGGCACTAAGGATAATCATTATTCAACATTTAATTGTATGGCATCTACTGTATGCTAGTGTGCAGGATGATAGAGATATACAGTGGTGAGAAAAGGTGCATATGGCTCTGTCATCTTACATTTTATTGGGGTAATTAGTAGTGAAATAATCTCATTAATGCATTTACATTATTAATGCTATGAAGGAAAGATATGTGATGCTATTAGAACAAAAAGCAGAGGAATTTTACTTTATCTGTCAGCTCTGAAGTCTCTGGCTAGGAGGGGCTATATAAAATATATTATGATAGAAACTTAACAGTCATTTGCATAGAAAAAAATGAAAAGGAGGATACACAAAAATGCATTATTTATACACTAAAGCACCGTGACAGAGTTGGGAAAATACAAAATATAAAGGGGAAATTCTAAGGCAAATCTGGAGATGTTAGTAGGTACCAGTTCGAAAAGGATTTAAATGCTAAATTTAGATTTAATCCTGGATGTGATGAATTTTCATTAAAGGTTTTTAAGCGAGAAGTTAATATGACCACCTATATCTAATCAGACATATCTGTTAGGAAGATCATTTTACCATTATTTCAAAGTCCAATTTAAGTCTCAAATTCTGAAAAGTTACCTTTATTTTTTTTCCGTATTCTGGTAAAATATTTTAACTTGTCCACGCTGATAGCACACAGTCTGTTTTCTATCAGTAGTATTGATGTATGAGTCTGTCTCTTATAAAAGGAGAGTGAAATTCTGAATATCAAAAAATATCTTGGTTACTTTATAGCACATCTACTTAGGTAAGATATCTGTGATAAATCAAAAGGATACAAATTGGAGAAGTCTTATAAGACTTTCAAGTGGGAATCTCAGCCTAGCTCCAGCAAACAAGTCAAGCAAAGCACTTGGAGGCTCTGAAAATAGTGGAGGTAAGAAATAATGAATTACTAACTTGGAAGCAATAAGAGAGATTTACTCATATAAGAATTTATTATTTTAAAATTCCATCTTACCCATTTTCAGTCTTGTTGTTATTATTAATCTTAGTACATGTTTATGACATATATTTTTTAAATTTATTGAAGTTATTAGTTTCCCTTACATGGCATATCAGGAGTAGAGGGAGGGAGGTGGGTGGGCAGGGGAAGGGGGTGAAAACAAGAAATGAGCTCTATTATGTATATGTACCAACTCCCCAGGATGAATGTAAACTTCATGTACAGCAAATGTCTACTAATAAAATGAAATAAATAAAAAATAAATAAAATGTTCTGTGAAAATGTCAAAAAAAGTTTCCATCTTACCCCAGATATAATGGCCATCATCAATAACTGACAAGGCTGTGGGGAAAAATGAACATTTCTAAATTGTTGGTAGGAATGTAAACTGGTACAATTATGAAAATCAGTATAGATTTTCCTAAAAAAATACCTAAAAATTCCATTTGAATCAACTAGTTCCCTTCTAAGTATCTTCATGAAAAAGTTAAATATATCATATTGTATTCATACATGCATAATCATGTTTATGGCAATACAATTTATAATAGCTAAAACTTGGAAGCAGTCTATATGCCCATCAAAAAATAAATGAAGAAAATGTGGTATTTATAAACAACGGAGTACTACTCAGCCTTATATTTGTTGCCTAGAATTGCTTTTGCTATTCTAGGTCTCTCCTTGGTCCAAATGAATTTGTGGATTGTCTTCTCTGATTCTGTGGCATACGCTGTTGGAATTTCAATTGAGATTGCATTAAACCTATACAACAGTTCTGCAAGTATGGCCATTTGCACAATATTGGTTCTTCCTAACCAGGAGCAACAGATGTCTTTATATTTTCAGATATCCTCTATTATTTGTTTTTTCAGAGTGCTATAGTTTTCAGAGTAGAGGTCTTTTACTTCTTTTGTTAGATTTATTCTTAAGTATTTCATTTTTTTGATGCTATTGTAAAAGGAGTTGTTTCTCCAGTTCCTCTCTCAGTCAGTCTGTTGTTCATGTACAGAAATGGTATTGAGTTTTGTCTTGTATCCAGTTAACCTACTGAATTTGATTATTAAGTCTAGAAGTCTTTTGTTGGAGTTCTTGGAATATTCTATATAGAATATCGTGTCATCTGCAGATAATGACAATTTGACTTCTTAATTTCCAATTTTTATTCCTTTTATTTATTTCTCATGTCTTAATGGTGTGGCTAATGTCTCCAGAACTATATTGAACAGGAGTGGTGATAGTGGACATCCTTGTCTTTTCATGATTTGAATGTGAAGTATTTCAAATTTTGATCCTTTGGTATGATGTTGGCTGTTGCTTTTTCATAAATGACTTATCAAGTTAAAATGAAGACCATCTATTCCAATTTTCTATAGGGCTTTTATCACAAGTAGGTATTGAATTTTGTAGAACGCATTTTTTAATCCATTGAGATGATCATTTTTTTTGTCTGCCTTCATTTATATAGTGTATTACAATTATAGATTTGACTATGTTAAACCATCTGTGCATCCCTTGGATCAATCCTACTTGTTCACAGTATATGATCTTTATGATTTTCAGCATTCTGTTTTCCAGTAACTTATTGAGGATTTTTGCATCTGTGTTCATTAGGGCGATTGGCCAATAGTTCTCTTTTTTATTTGAGTCATTCTCTCCTTTGGGGACTAAGGTGATGCTTGTTTTCAGAAATGAATTTGGTAGCATTACTTCCCTTTTAATTTCATTAAAGATTTTAAACAGTAGTAACAACATCTCTTCTCTAAACATCTAGTAGAAATCATCAGTGAAGACAACAGGATCCATATTTTTCTTTGTTGGTATAGTTTTAATTATGTTTCCAATTTTTTATTGATATTGAGTTGTATAGAATCCTTATATCCACTTTGGTAATTCATATGTATCTAGAAATCTATTTCTTCTATATTCTTTACCTTATTATAGTACAGGTTCTCAAAGTATGTACTGATGATCCTCTGGATCTCGGTTGAGTATGTTGTAATTTCAGCCTTTTCATTCCTAAATGTATGGATTTGAGCCCATTTTTTTGCTTCTTGGGGGGGCTAAGGGTTTGTAAATTTTGTATATTCTTCTTAAGAAGCAACTCTTCACTTGAGTGATCTTTTGTATCATTCTCTTAGTCTCCATCTCATTGGTTTCTGCTCTAATCTTTCTAATTTTCTTTTTATGAGCTCTGAGGTAGTTTTTCTCTTCTTTTTCTACAAAATTGAGGTTCAGCACTAGTTTGTTTATTTGAGCTCCCTCTCTTTTCCTAATAAGGGTATTGACTGCTATGAAGTTCCCCTGTAAGACTTGTGTCATTGTATCCTATTAATTTTGGTGTGTTGTATTGGCATTGTTGTTTAACTGTAGAAATTGTCCAATTTCTTTAATTTCCTCTGTGACACATTAGTTATTCAGAGGGTGTTATTTAATTGCAATGTATTAATGAAGTTCTCCTGTTTTCTTTTGCTATTGATCTCCAATTTTGTTGCACTATGATTTGACAATGTACAGGGATAAATTCAATCCTTTTGCACTTCCTTAAACATGTTCTATCAGCTATTATGTACTCTATTCTGGAGAACAACACGTATGCACCTGAGAAGAATGTATATTCTTTTTTTGTGGGGTGGAACACTCTGTACACAACTATTACGTCCATTTGTTGAACAGCTTTGTTGAGTTCTAGTATTTCATTGTTTATTTTTTTCTTTAGTTGATCTATTTGTAACAGTGGGGTATTGAGATCACTCTGTACAACTGCACCAGTGCTTATTTTATTGTTCATGTATATTAATATTTGTTTTATATAGTTAGGTGCAATAGTATTTGGTGCATATATAATTTTCATCTCTTTGTCTTGCATTAGTCCCTTTGCAATGATTCAGTGACCTTCTTTGTCTCTTATTTAGTCTTTGTTTGCAATCCACTTTGTGTCCAATAGGATAGCTAATCCTGATTTTTTACAGGTTCCTGTTGCATGAGTATTATTTTCCACCCTTTGACTGTCAGTTCATGAATTTATATTTTAATTAAGTGTGTATATTGTATGCAACATATTGTTGGATCTTGCTTCTTGATCCATTCTGACAGCTTATTCTTTTAGTTGGTGAATTGAGACCATTAACATTGGTGGTTATAACTTACATGTATTGATTTATCCTTGTTATGATCTTTTCCTGTTGTTGGATATCCCCTTTGCTTTTAATTTTTTGCCTTGACTGGTAGATTCATTCAGTGGGACTTAATATGGTATTGACACTCATTGTCTTTTTCAAGGATATTGTTTAGAATTTTTCAGAGTGCTGGTTTTGTATTCATGAAGTTCCTCAGGTGTTCTTTGTCATGAAAGTTTTATATTTCTCCATCTGCTGTGATTTCTTTCTTTTCTCTAACTGCTTATAGAATTTTGTTCTTCTGTTGGGTTTCTGGAATTTTAACTATTATATGCCTAAGTGTAGATTTTTTAAATCATGGTTACTTGGGTTCCTCTATGCCTCACTTGTCTATATGTCAAGTTCTTCTTCCCTGCCTTGGAAGTTTTCTGACATAACTTGTGTAAACAGTTTTTTATGTCATTTGCAATCTCTCCTGTTTCTTCTTTCACTCAGATTAGTCTTATGTTACATTCTTTTCATCATCTAGTAGCTGCTGGATTTATTTCTTGTGGTCCCTGTTTCAAGAAATTTTTATTTTCATCTTCACAATTGTAATCTTGTCTTCTATATCTGAAATTCTGTCTTTACATTTACTCATTCTGCTGCATAAAATTTTAATGGAGTTTTTAATCTCTTGGATAACTGTTTTCATCTCTTTTATGGATTTCATTTGTTTCCTAAGCTGGAATTCCATCATGTTCCTCAGCTCCTCCATTTTTTGTTTTATTTCTGTCTGCTCTAGAGTTATTAATCATGTTTTTCACTAAAGATACAATATCTGTTGTTATCTAAGAAATTATTTCTGATTTCATTTTTCCAGGTCCTCTTTCACTGCCAGTTCAGGGAGTCCAGGTGGTTGATTATCAGATTGTTCCATCTCTTTACCCCTTGAGGTTGCCTTAGGTGATCTGGAAGTGTGGTTTTGAGACTTATTTTCATGTCTTGGCACTTCAACAGATGCAGCCTGCTATGCTTTGTTGAAGTTTCTCTGCTCACCCAGTAGGCTTCAATTCTCAGCAAGCCTCAGAGAGGCCTTCTCTCTGCTGCTCACCACTGTTCCAATTCCTGGGTTCAAAATGGAAACCTTCTGGATCCCTGAGCTTCCTTGGTGTATTTGTAGGGCTCTGGCAGAGGCCTGTGCACATTCAGGATCATATCTGGGCATGCCTCTAGCTGTGGCCTGGTGATCTGCACAGTTGTTGTCTGGGAGGGTCTTTAGCTGGGCGCTGTGCAGTGGAGTCACTGGTGTGTGAGTGGTCTTCTGGCTGGTGTGGCACACAAGTACCAATAATATCTTGGTGGGACTTTAGCTTTGGCTTGTGCACACAAGCTGATGGTGTCTAGGTGGAACCCTGGCTGAGGCCTGCAAACTTGCACCACTGTTGTCTTTATGGGCTTCTGGCTGAGCCTGCTTGCACTTAGTAATGCTATCTTTGTTGGCCTCTGGCTATGGCATGGATGCCTGTGCACCTGTTTTCTAGGTGGGTCTTTGGATGGGCCTGTGTGCCCAAGCCACTGGTGTCTTAGATCTGTAGTATAATTTAGAGTCAGGGATTGTGATGCCTCCCTACTTTGCATTTGTTTCCCATAAATGTTTTTGGTATTCTAGGTCTCTTGGTTCCAAATGAATTTTACAAACGTCTCTTCTAGTTCTGAGAGGTATGCTAAGCTATCTTGATTGGGATTAAATTAAATATGTATAACAATTTTGAGAGTATGGTCATTTTCACTGTTAGTTCTTTTCACCCAAGAACAAGGGATGTCTTGCCATTTTCTGATATCTGTCCTCTTCAATCTCCTTTTTCAGAGTATTACAAGTTTCAATATAAAGATTTTTTTACTGCTTTTGTTAAATCAATTCCTAAGTATTTTATGCTATTGTGAAAACTTTCGTTTCCCTAATTTCCATCTCAGTAAGTTTGTTATTTGGGTATGTAAATGTTATTAATTTTTGATTGTTGATATTTAAATCCAGCTACATGACTGAATTTGTCTATTAAATCTAGATTCTTTTGCAGTTTTGGGGGGATCTTTTATGTACAGCATCATGTCATCTGAAAATAGTAATAATTTAACTTCTTCCTCTAATATCTTTATTTCTTTTATTTATTTCTGTTGTCTAATATTTCCAGAACTCCATCAACTAGGAGTGGTGATAGTGGACATCCTTATCTTTTTCCTTATATCAGAGTGAAAGCTTTCAGTTCTTCATAATTTAATATGATGTTCACTCAGTCATGGATGGTTTTTATCAGATTGAGATAAATAAAATCTAGTTCAATTTTTTATCATGAGTGGGTGTTGGACTTTGTCAAATGCCTTATGTACATCAACTAAGATGACCATGTAAATTTTGGCTCTGTTGATACAGTCTATTACATTTATTGATTTGTGTATGTTGAAGTATCCCTGCATCCATGTGATGAATCTTACTTAGACATGGTATATAATCTTCTTGATGATTTGTCACATTCTGTTTGCCAGTATCTGATTGAGGACTTTTACATCGATGTTCATTAGAGAGATTGGCCTGTGCTTCTCTTTTTTGGTTGGGTCCATCTCTGATTTTGGTACCAGGGTAATACTTGCTTCCAGGAATGATTATGGGAGTACTGCTTCCCTTTCAGTTTTATTTAAGAGTTCAAAGAGTAGTGACATTAGATCCTCTCTAAAGTTATTGTAGAATTCAGCAGTAAAATAATGAGAATCTGAGTATTACTTTGTTGGTAAGTCTCTAATAACATTGTCCATTTCATTGACTGATAGTGTATTATTCAGAATTTTTATATTTTCTCGATTAAGCTTTGGTAACTCACATGTATCTAAGAATCTGTTCATTGTTTTCTTCTATGATTTCCATCTTATGGGAGTATAGGTTCTCAAAGTAGATATTGATGATCTTCTGGATTTCTAAGGGATCCTTTGTGATTTCACTCCTTTCATTCCTAATTACATGAATTTGAATCTTTTCTTTCATTTTTTGATAAGATTCGCTAAGAGTTTATCAACTTATTCAACCTTTCAAAGAACCAATTCTTCAATTCATTTATTTTTAAATATTGTTTTCTTTATCTCAATTGCATTAATTTCTGCCCTGATCTTCATATTTTTCTCCCTTGAATGAGCTTTGGCTTAATTTTTTCTTCTTCTTTTAGATGTTTGAGGTTCAATATTAGTTTGTTTATTTGAGCTCACTCTGTTTTCCTGATGTGAGAATTCAGTGCTATACATTTCTCTCTTAGAACTGATTTTACTGAATCCTACAAGTTCCAGTAGGTTGCATCATCATTTTCATGTACTTGTTGATATTATTTAATTTTTTCTGTAATATTATCCATGACCCATTGGTTGTTCAGGAGTGTGTTATTTAATTTTCCTGTGTTCGTGTTGTTTTTGTGGTTTATTTAGTTGCTAATTTCTGATTTCATTGCATGATAACATGCATGGGATAATATCAATTACTTTATATTTACTTAAACACTTTTCATGAGCTAGGATATGGTCTATTTTGGAGAATCTCCCATGTGCTGCTGAGAATAATGTGTATTCTGATGTTGTAGGGTGGAACACTCTGCAGACATGTACTAAGTCAATTTGTTCATAGGTTTGGATCAGTTCTGATTTTTTTGTTGTTGCTAATTTTTTGTCTGGTTGATCTGTCAATTTGTGACCATAGAGTATTAAGTTTTCCCATTACAACTGTGTTAGTGCTTATTAGATTTGTTTGTTTGTTTGTTTTGAGACAGGGTCTCACTATGTAGTTGAGACTGACCTGGAACTCACTATGTAGCCCAGGCTGGTCTTGAACTCACAGCGATCCTCCTGCCTCAGCCTCCTGGGTGTTGGGATTACAGGCATGCACCACCATGCCTGGCTTTATTTGATTTTTAATTTCCATTAATATTTGTTTGATATAGTTACATGCACTGATGTTTGATGCATATATATTGATTTTTATCTCTTCTTGGAGTTTTCCCTTAACAAGTATATAGTGACTTTTTTGGTCTCTATGATCGATATTGCCTGGAAGTTCACATTGTCTACAAATACAATATCTATCTATGATTATTTTGTGTTACTTTTGCATGAAGTATTATTATCCTTTCTTGGTCTTTCAGTCTATGAATATTCTTTTTAGTCACATGTGCTTCTAGTATACAGCATATTGTTGGATATCTTTTCTTGATCTGTATATAGAGTCCTTTTCTTTTGATTGGTGAATCAATATCATTTATATTGATGGTTTTAACTGATATGTATTGGCATATCCTTGTCATATTTTCTTGCTGTTGGTTCCCTGTTCTCTTTTTGGTTGCTTGTCCTTCCTGGGTGGCTGCTTTCTCTTAGTTCCCTTGGAATTATGGCCTTCATAATCTCTTTCTAAAGCATCCTTCATAACATTTTGTAGAGCTAGTTTAGTGGTTATCCATTTTTTCAGTTGTTCTTTGGTGTGTAATTATCTTATTTATTGATTCATTTTGAAACATAGTTTTGCAAGGTACATCAGTCTTGGTTGGAGGTTGTTTTCTTTCAAAACCTGAAATACTTCACTCCAAGCTGTACTCAACTTGAGTTTGTGTTGAGAAATCTGTTGTGATTCTGATGGGCTTTCCTTTATACGTGATTTGTTTCTTTTCTCTAACACTTTTTAATATTCCATTCTTTTGATGAGTTTCTGGAATCTTGGTTATTATATACCTTAGCATAGATTTATTTTGATTCTTACTAATTGGAGTTATATTTGCTTCACATTATTGTATGTCAAATTCCTTTTCCACGTTTGGGCAGTTTTCTACCTTCACTTTTGTGAACAAGTTTTTTATGGCATTTGCACTGTCTCCGGCTTTCTTCTTAACTCCAATCCATCTTATATTCTTCTTTGCATCATCTTGCAGTTGTTGCATTGATTTTTTATGCTGTCTTGCTATTTTGAAGACCATCATTTCATGGTCACTAACCACAATTCTGTCTTCTAGATCTGATATTCTGCCCTTGCCTTCATTCAATTGGTTGCATACACTTTCAATTTTTATTGAAATTGTTTATTCTCCTGGATATTTGAATCTGTTTTATGGATTCCATTTCTTTCCTATGTTTGGCATTAATGGTTTGCATCATTTCCCTAAGATCTATTTTTTATCAATGTCTACTCTAGATTCCTTGAGCATGTCCTTCATCTTGATTGTCATGCCTTTTTTTCAACCCGAGGGACTATTTTGTATATAGCCTCATTTGTCTGTTTTTTTAAAATTCTGATACTATAATTTCAGAAAAATCAGGTGTGTGGCTTCTGATAGTTTATATCTTGTCAACAAGACTTGTCCTTGGGCTTTTGTTCTGGAGCTACATTTACTTCTGCATGCTGTCATTTTCTACTTTTTGGTTTTATTCTGTTTTCTGTGTTGATGCTTGTAAATTCCTTATTGTAGATTGTTTTATTACCAGTATCAAAGCTCCCCTGGAAAATGTCTATTCCTCTGAGATATCTTTTGTGTGTAGGAGGTTCTTGGTCTTTGTGTATGTCCCAAGGTCTTATTTTCCCAATTTATTAAGGATGAGAAGTTGCTGTATATTTGGCCAGCATCTAGTCCTTTGATATAGAACTGTGGTGATGATTATGATCTCAGACAATCACAGTGGTGTTGTGCAAGTGAAAACAGTTTGTTACAACAAATGTGACATCCTGGCTAAAATAGCACAATTAGCAGTAATAATAACATCAAACACAGCCTAAAAATGGAGAAATTGTGATAACTATAATTTGGTAACTTTATCCAGCACAGCAAGATCTACAGTTAGATAACAAAATCCACCATAAACCAGAAACTTGTATGCAATGAGTTTCCCCTTATTGGAATGATTTTATCCTATGGTGGGGGCATTTAAGAGAGATAGTTTACAAAATAGAAAGGTTGATGAAAAGAAATATATAGAAGCAAGGCTGGAGGACTAGTAATGATCACCTAAGCTTTGGGAAACTGAAGAAGGCAAGAAAGAATGTATGAATGAGAAAGCAAGAAAATATATAAGAGAACCAGAAACACAAGAGACAGTATTGATTCATACGAAAATATGATAAAATTATTAAAGATAGTTAAGGAAAAAGAGAAAGAAAAAATGAGTAGAACAAACAAAAAATAAAGACAAAAATTAACCAACAAAAAAAGACAGTAAGGAACAAAAAAACAAAGAAAAACTAATAAAATTCCTCTGGTGTCCACATTTCAGTGGTAGTGTCCAAGTCAGATCACAAAACTCTGCCATGTAACCCTGTAAAGTCTGCAGTAAGTTTAGTGGTGGGTAAGGGGGCTGATCTTGGCCTCCAAGTGTCGGGTCTGGGGGTGGTCTTCAGCCTGCAACTTTATGTCCCTTTTTGGCCTACCCACATCTCCTTTCCTTGATTATGTCTGTATCAATCATTTGCTGTGGTGCTCTCAGGAGGGGACAACCCAGGGCTGCTTCCAGTCCTGTGTACAGTTGGCTCCTTCTGGACTTTGCACAGCCTTCTCTGTTCTACCCACTGGCATGTCTCTATCCTGTCATGCTCCTTTTGCAGGGAAGGGTGCACGTGTGGGGTGGTGCTGTCACTTATGCACATACAGTCCAAGATTTCTAGATTCTCCTTCAATCTCCTCTCCAGCTGATTGAGTGCTGACCTCCTATAGCTATTTAAATTCCACATGTCTGTATCCCTCTCTCAAGCCACTGGTTACCATTCACTTTTTCTCCAACCCCACTGTGCTGCATTCCCTAATTTTGTTGCTAGGAGTTCCATTTAGCCAATAGGGTACATAGCAGAAAAAGAAAGCTGGTGGCCTATCCATCCTATCCATAGGGCAGGGAGCAGTTTCCTGCTAACTCAACTCTGTTGTATCATTGAAATTTGCTGCCAACTGCAGCATCCTCTGTGTGTAAGAATGCAAAAGATGCAAGGGGCCTTGTATTCCAAATCCATCTTATGTGGCTTGAATTAGCTGTGTTTTTACAGTCCATCAGTTTCTTGGGGATTTCCCAGTATGGTAATTCTTACTCAATATGCTGGAGCAATGCCACTGAGCTGGTTCACCATTTTGTAAAGTCCTATGTCTACATTTTGTTTCATCTACAAGTCTCTTATTTCAGATTGATTTTGGCATCAGGATGTATGCCCCTCCCTTTCTTCCAATTACTTATGTTTTTAGTTGATTTTCTGTGAGTAGCTCCAAAATGGGTCCTCCTCTATTCAGCCATGTAGAATCTCCCTCACAACAGATACAATCTTATGAAATTTTATATGATAGTTCCAGGTATTATTCTACCCTCATTTTTATGTTCTCTGTGCACATTATGAGATTTTATTCTTTCTATTTTTCTGCAATGAGGTACGTGAGTTGGACTGTGGAGAATAAGAGATGATTGAATGGTTAGTGTTAGATGCTAAGGGAGATGTTTCAAAGAGGAAGGGGGTAGATGAAAAGGTTCACTTGGGGTCTGATATTCTTGGAGTACTTTTAGTTGAATTGAATCATTAGTATTGAGGGTATTCAGAAGATATTTTGTAGGAACAAAGGTGAGATATAGGAGAAAGTGGATTTACCTTGTGACTGAGGAAGCTATATGATTGTCAGAACTTGCAATAAGGAGAACAATATTTTAGGAAAGATATGGAAGAGCCAAAGACATAGGAAGGGGAAAATTGAGGGGTAGTACTAGTGAAGCTAGAAGTGATTGTGAGGGAGCTAAATATGGGGAATTTAAAAAATCGGGAAGGTGAATTTATATGTTTGGAAAAAGAGTAAAAAAGTATGTTAATATTGTTTGGGAGGGTTGAAGTGAAGAAACTAGCTAGAAAGCTGTGATAATGGAGAATATCTAAACTCCTATTAAATTGTAGCCAATTAGAGAGCATATATAAAAATGTATCAACCTAATAAACACAAGATACCATAAAATAACATTGGGTAACCCTACATTGCAAAATGAATCAAGAAGCATACAAAAACTTAAACCAATCAGATGATCAATGGAAACACAGATTAAATATCCCAATGAGATACTGCATATGTGGTTCCCATGTATCTCCTTTGCCAGAGAGTCTAAGTGATAATACCCGAGTAACACCTCAGATCCCTTCACCACAATATTGAAGTGAATTCAAGAGTCTGGACATTTTTCTGCCACATTGCAGGCATTCTTGCAATCTGATCCAGTCCAAGGTCTTGGGTTAGGAACTCTCACTCTCCCTCAACCCTAGGTGTGATAGATTTGGCAGACAAGTTCACTGGCACTAAGTTCTCTCCTGAGTCAGGATTGTTACTATGCAATTAAATTAACTACAGCATTAACAGGCTAATCTGTTACACTAGCACTTATCTGTGCTAGTTGAGAAATAACATATCATGAAACACTGTTTTAAGTCTTCCTTTATTCTAGAAGAGAACTGCACAGTTATAATATAAGCAGCATTACAATCCAAGTCTTGACCTACAGTTAATGTGCAGTAAATGTAATGGCTGTGTCTCCTCTACTGGTGAAAAGTAGCATTGAACAGTAATTTTACACAATCAGTTATGTAAAGCCCAGGGTGTTGGAATCTGGGTAATGCCATGAAGCGTATAGAAGAGGAAACAGAAAAACTTTTAAGTCCTCAGCTCTGTCGTTTCACATGGAGGAAATAAGAGGACAGAAATAAGAGGGCAGAGGTAAGGGTATGTTATTATATATTTAGAAGGGAAAAATGGAAAACAGCACAAAATTGATAGTGAGAATCGAGGATTGGAAAAGATTCTACAATTGATATGAATATTAGAGAAAAAGTTAAATGGTGACAAATGAAAAGGTGGAGAGGAAAGTAAAGAAAGATTGAGAATGAACAAAACACTGGTGATAGAAGTCAAGCTCAGAGATATGGATGAAATGTGGATGGATACAAAAGGACAAGGGAGAATTTTCTTACCATCAATAAACTATATTGGAAGAAAAAAATGAAAGAGAAAGAGAAGTACACATACACAGACATGCTCATAAAAATGGTAAAATAGTGGAATAAAAGTGTGAGGAAGATGGGAAGGAGGAAAACAGGACGAAGAAAAATGTAAAGCTTTTAAAGGTAACTCTTGGTCACAAGTAGTGTAAGTTGACCTAGTAAAAATGCCCTTCATATTTTACATGCATTTTGTATTCATTTTGTTCATCTAGAGAAGCCTAACTAATACAAATATTGTTGCTAGAAGTGATTCTAGAGAAATAGAATTAGAAGAATGAATTTCTTTAGTTAGTTTAGTGTTGGCTCTCTAGTGTGGTGAGACCTAAATTTACTATGATCTTTCCTATTATTAGAGCATAGAACACTAGTAGTCTGTGGTGTGAGCTGTTCAAAGTACTACATGGCATAGATAAATTTGATTATCCTAATTTACTGCTTGTGATATGCAAAGAATTCAGTGACTCTATGTGATAGTTTGGAACATTTTTTGGAAGAGTAAGAAATATAAAGATGTTGACTAGTTGATCTTACCATTTCTGGACAAAATACTAAAGGAACATCATGAGCTACAGACAAGTATAAAAAATGTGAAGCTTTCTGCTTCCTGAAGGAGAGCCCTATCTCCTTTATCTGAAGAGCTGAAGTAACTGAAAACTACTCAGAAGTCCTCATAATTTGATTGGTTGTGTTACATCCCATAATGTAATTGAGTACACCTTGAAGGGTGCCTGCAGTCACATTGAGGGTACTGATTGGAATAGAATGAGATCACATAAACTGAGTTGGAAATCTTGGGAGGAATGTGACAAAACTGGAGATATTGAATTCTTAAATTCCAATTAGATTATTTTCAGAGGAGATATTTCACCTTCACTTGCAGAATCACCCCTACCCCCACCCACTATGCTGTTGGCATCTCCCCCTATACCTGACATATCTGATTCTGTGCTGCCTATGAAAATAGTGATAACATTCACTGATTACTGTTAATGCCTATGCTCATCGAGGCCCATCATCATCTCTCACTTTTTCCTATAGGCCTAAAAGTAGGCTTACATCTCAGAAGGCTTCTCCAAGTGAGATACAGAATAACCTATGAGAAGGTTCACTACACTCCCAAAGAACTTCTTAAATTTTTGAATTCTTACAAGCAGAGTCTGGGGAACTTATGTGGAAATTGATTTTAAGAGTATAGGATAGTGGTGGAAGAAACATGAATGTGGATGAGAGTGAATTTTTTATAGGAGCATATTAAATATAAATTCTTGATTTAATATCACAGCTTGGGGTATTAAAATGTGCTAATAGTTTATTTTATTGCTTGGCTAAAATATGGATGAAAATAATGCCCACTATAAATGAGTCGGCTATTCCTGATGTTCTTTGTTTAAGGTTCATGAGGTTGTTCAATGACTCAGGAAAATTAGAATACTGGAGAGTATTTTCCAGGTAAAACTTAATCTTCAATGCCAGGAGATCCAGAAAATGTACCCCTCATTAATACTATCAAAAAAATTGTGAGGGGAGCACCAGCATCTTTTAAAAGCCCTGTTATTGTTCTTCAGATGTGGAAACCTTGCAGTGGGGCCAGCAGCCACTCAATTGGGAAACTTAAATTATTGTAGTTTATTTAGATCTTAAAGTGTCAGGCACCAAGTTGCATTGCTCAGCCTTCAAAGGCAAGGTGGACGTGCTTACCATAAGGGACACAGAAGCAAAGCAATGATCAAGGTGGTCTGACATATATTGACATATGCTATTGGCAAAATAATCATAGCATTCCCAGGAGGGAAAGAGATAGCAAGCCTACTAATTTTTTTTTCCAATACTGGGAATCAACCTCAGGACATTGCATTTGTTAGGCAGGTGCGGTACTGCTGAGTTAGATCCCTGGCCCAGCCCACTAAATTTTCATAAATTTATAAGACAAAAAATTTAAAGACAAATGAACAGAAATCTACCTAGAATCCTAGCAACAGAGAATTATGCCCCCTCAACCAGTTCTCAGGCATGAGTCAGTTTATACCTAGGCCCATGCTAGTAAGTGGGCTGCTCTGATTCCAGGGCCATGTGATGCAGCAGAACCAATGGTACTTGAGATGTCAGTGGCAAATAAGAATGTTATTTGCTATTTCTAGCAAGCCCCCATAAGTGAATTATTGCAAAATTCCTTAGAGTTTTAGAGCAAGGCTTTACAATTATCTGAGTGCCACTACTCCCCCTTTGAGAAACAGCTTCTGTCCTGCTGTCGGGCATTATTTGAACCCAAATACTTGACCATGGGACACCAGGTTATAATGTTATATCAGCTGCGTGTCATGAATTTAGTGTTACCTGACACACCAATTCATAAAGAAACATTCTGTCATCAAACAGAAGTGGTATGTATATGATCAAGCCTGAGTAGGAAGGTATAAGCAAGTCAACTGAAGACGTGGTCCAAATGCTTGTGGTAGCTATTCCTGCTATTCTGGCTTTTGTCTACTAGTATGGACTGATAACCTCATGTGGTATACCTTAAGATCAACTGACAGAAAAAGAGAAGACTCATGCTTGGTTTACAGATGGTTTTGTCCATTGTGCTGGCACAACCAAAAAGTGGACAGCTGCAACACTACAGCCCTTTTCCAGGACATACCTGAAGGACAGGGTTGAACTGAAATCTTCACACTGAGCAGATCTTCAGGGAGTGCATTTGGTCATACATTTTGTTCAGAAGAAAAATGTACAGATGTACAATTACATACTAATGCATGGCAGTAGCCAATGGTCTAGCTGGATTGCTAGGGAATTGGAAATAATTTGATGCAGTTGAGGAAAATTATATTTGTGGAGGGGTTATGTGTATAAACGTCTCCATATGTATGAAGAATGTGAAGACATTTGTCTTCCTTACAAGGATGTTAATTAAATATTCACAGGATGTACATCCTCACCAAAAGTTGATCTTAACAGAAGAGGATTTTGATAATCAAGTGGTTAAATGACTCATTCTTTAGATAGTAGTCCATCTCTTTCCTTAGGCACTTCTACCATTGCACAATGGGTTCATTAATGAAGTAGTCATTGGGGCAGGGCTAACGTATCTGTGTTGATTCAGCAACATGGACTTCCACTCACTTAGGCTGACCTGACTGCAGCAGTAGAGACCAACCATGAATGACTGACATGCAATCATTCCTAAGGGGATCACTCTGCAACCTGATGGCACTGTGATTATATTGGATTGATTCTATCATAGAATGGGCAGAACTCTGTCCATAATGGCACATACACTTATTCTGGATATTGATTTGCCTTCCCTGCATGTAATGCTTCTGCAAAAATTACCATCCATACAGCTATAAAATGCCTCATATACCATTGCTTCTAGCCAAGGAATGGACTTAATTGCCAAAGAACTGTGGCAATGAACTACATTTCATGAAACTCACTGGTGTCACAGACTTTCCCACCAACCAGATCCAGTTTACTGATAGAAATGTGAAATGGAGAGTTGGAGATAGAGATCAGTGGAAGAGCACTTGTCTAGAAATGTGGAATGGCCCTTTAAAGATGTAATTATAGTACCAGCTAGGTGGCAATACATTTCAGGGTTGGGACAAGGTACTGCAGACAGTTGAATACTCTCTTAATCTGTGTTCAGTACAGGTACGTTTACCCCCATAGCTAGAATGTAAAGTTCCACTTATCAATGGTGGAAATGGGGACTTTACCATTCACTATTACCTCTTATAACCCAGTAGCAAAATGTTTGCTTCCTGCTCCAGTGATCTCATTCTTTGCTGGCCTAGAAGTCATAGAACCAGAGGTTGCAATGCTCCTACTAGGTTACACAACAATGACTCTATTGAACTAAAAACTAAGACTTTCTCTTGATAGTGTTTGGTTTTTCACTCCTCTGAGTCAACAAACTAAAAAGGGAATTGTACTGTTAGTGATTGATCCAGAGTACCAAGAAGAAATTGGACGATTACTCCACAATGGACGTAATAAGAATATGTTTGGATTGCAGGAGATCACTTAAGGTGTCTCCTAGCATTACAATGTCCTTTCATTAAGTCAATGGGAAACTATGACAACCCAATCCAGGCAGTATGAGATATGGCCAGAACCTTCAGGAATGAAGGTGTGTGTTACCTCTCCAGATAAACAATCAAGATCTAGTGAGATATTTGTTGAAAGTTGATGCAATGCAGAATAGGTAGTAGAAGAATGTAGTTATAAATACAAGCTACAACGTAATGACTTGTTTCTGAAATAAGGATTGTAATTGTAATGAATCTCTTTCCTATATAATTAACATTCTTGTGCATATATACACTTATGTTAAGCAGATATTTGTTTTTGTTTTTTAATATGTTAATTGACAATATTGCTACTTAAATATTGTTAAATCTACATTATAATATTTATATTATGGAATGTCAGGAGAACAGTAAGCATCACCCAAAGAAAAACTTAGCGTTCTATTTGGGGAGGAAAATTAGTGCATTCCTATACGCGACAATTTTATGTTATCATCTTATTTTTTAAATTTGGAGATTAAATATGGTTTAGGAGATGTGTTTGGTGGTCCACAACAGCTCGATTATGATCATGAATTGTGCTATATCATCTTTACTTGAGTAAGAATCATCTAGTACATTAGTATATTTCTTAGTGAGTGTGTAGATAATTGATATATAGTTCAGCAAACTGAAAGAGAAGACCAATACTCTGTTATAGGTAACACCAACCAATAGGTATGCAGCCTAGTTAGAATAAAAAGGGAAAGAAAAATTAAGTGTCTCTGTTTTGGAAGGGTATAGGTGTGTGCATCTATATATCTATATATATTCATA
>NW_022900951.1:65609276-65626682 GCF_012274545.1 Fukomys damarensis | reverse complement strand
TATATATATATATATATATATAGTACTTCTAAGGAATTCTAACTAATACAATAAATATAAATTAATAAATCAAAGGTAAGAGGTCTGAGTATGTCTGAAGGAAATATTAATAAATAACTCCTGTGACAATAGGAATTTACCTGGAGAAATGAGAAAGAAGAATGATCCAAATGCTATTTCTAACATAGATGATTTTTTTTTGGCTAAAATATTTTGGCAAATATTGCTGCCAACACAGTGACTATGGAGTTCCCTTGGCATATTACTCATCAAGTGAACTGTTCTGGCTGTAAAAAGCCTCAGCATTTGGGACAAAAGTGAAAAACAAATATGACATAGAAAAAAGTATTTGGGAGATTCTGACAAGATCTAGAAGAGAGTTAAAGAACCTAGGAGTTACCATGTGCTTAGCTATCTTTTGTGGCCATGCAAATCTTTTCACTATTGCGTTTGACCATGATGTTGAGAATTTAGCCTCAATAGCAAAAAAGTAGTTGTGACTTTAAAAAGTTTCATATTATAATATTTTGTTTTAATTCTATTAATTATACTGACTGGGACTTTTAGTCCCAGAACAGTCTAAAACAGGAAACATTAATAAATATTTTAGTTATTAACAAATTTTATTACCAGTGTTTGGGGAGAAAGATAAGGAAGAACCGACATCAATGATTATATACAGTTTATTTCTATAGTGATTATAAATCAGATTGATTAAATATTTTTTGAAAATTGAATTTAGTTTTGTAATCAAGATGTTATTTATTATGATGAATTAATAGTTCTCAATCATTACATTATCTTTGTTCATATAACAAGACATACCATAGCCTATGAAACAATACTAATTTATTTTTACACATATAAATAAAAATGCAGATTATTTTCAGAAATATCAGTAGAAATGTAAAGTAATATGCTGTTAAAATTGCAAGCAAATTAGCTTCTATGCTAGATAGACATCAACTGATATAAGCAGAGTCCTGTGATTCTGATAAAGGTCTGAGTGTTGGTTCTAATCAATTTGAGATTGTGTGTGCTATTTCCTTTCTATAATGAACATGAAATGAACAAATGATAACACTTTAGTCTTAAATAAATAGAGAACCATATCTGAGTAAGCCAATTAGATTGAAAGGTGTCATCATTAGAGAAACTAACATAGATGCAGGCTAAATAGGTAAGTTCTAAAGACTCCGCTTATGTATCCAATAATTTTTGTTGAGCTTTCAAAATAGCAGGGCCTTAAATCTTTCTGTAATAAAAGGAGAAATTTAGCATGCCAAGACTAAAAGCATACAAAGTTTGAACAAATGGTATGAGCCTTCCTATTACTAATAGGAGATAGCCAAGGGTAGACCATTATGCTGGCTTCATACCCTTGTGGCACCTAAAAATTTGCTGATGTCAAGATTAAATTTCTTATGAAAAAGATGTACTCTATTGACTTTTTAGGTTACTGAAGCTCAGTATTGCAAAGATGAGTGATTTATTGGGGATTTTATGGTAATCACTATATTTTCAGAGGTTTGCAGAGAGAGTGATCTCAAAGTTTTTCTATTTACATAAATTATTGATGATTGATATGATTTCTATAATTTAATTGTCATGAATTCTTCTCCCCAATATCTAAAGGTGAATTGTATTTAGATTTCACAATAATGTCATTAATAATAGATTATTATAGATACTACATTATTAATTATATAATAGATTTCACTTGCTTAAGTGAAATAAATAAGACACACCTGTGCACATACCAAGTAGTTTCTCTGGTGTGAAAAACTAAAAGTGTAAATAAGTTCCAAATTGTATAACTGACAAGGTGAAATAGGAAGAGAAAGGCTAAAGGTGTAGGGGAAGAGGAATGGGTAGGGGAAAGGAAATAAGGGACAAGAAAAAATATGAGAAAAATTAAATTTCACTTGTAATGCAAATAATTATCCTAGAACATGAGTAAAAAAGAAAGACTTTTATAAATAAATAGATATTACATGACTCATTTATTTATTGGAATCAAGAGTCTTCAGGTGTGATACTTTTCTTTCCAAAATCCCTCTGTTACACTCATGCTTTTGTTCAGCAAGGATATATTAATTTTACCACATTATGAACTCATAAATAGGATTTTTAATACCTATTCTAAATAATTCCTTATTCATGTTATTAAACATATTTAGTGTTCTTAGTATTCCTTTATGAATGATATTCATTGTAAGGAGAATAACATTCAGAATGTACATTTTGCACTGGGAAGTAAGTGAAAAGCACATGTGTCATATTGAAATCTGAGTGAGAGTTTGACATGCCCAGTGGAGTAGGATAGCCACTTTAGAATAAACTTAGCTGCAGGAAATAAAAAAGACAAACAAGAAAACAAGTAGAAATATCCAGATGTCATAGTGGCAACTAATAGGTGGCTGTGTTAATCAGCTTTATGTTGCTTTGAAAAAAATTCCTTAAATAAACAAATTGAAAGAAGGAGAGATTTAATTTGACTAATGGTTTCTCAAAGATTTTAGTCCAGGGTCTGCCAGCTGCATTGTTTAGGCCTGTGCACATTAGATATATCATGGTAGAAGGCATGGCAACCAAGAAAAGACAGAGGGGGTGAGGGAGAGAGAATGAGAGAATTAGGAAAAAAGAATTTGCTGGGGACAAGATTTATTTCCCAAGGACATGCCCTCATACACCAGCCAACTGTGTCCCACCTTCTAATAGTCCATTCAGCTATGAGCTCAAGAATATATTAATCCATTGATTAGGTTGCTGCCCACATGGTCCACTCGCTTCCCCAAAAGCCCATTAGCTGGACATTAGGGGACATTTTAGATCCTAACCCTAAGAGTTAATAGAAAATAGTTAATAGAAAATGCTATCCAGTAGGTAACTCGATGTGTGTTCCCCAAATCAGAGGATAGACTAAAAGTGCAGCAGATAGGAGAGTGGAGAAGGCAATGAAGTGTGAATAAAAAAGGGACATGAAGGATTGATCTGGTAAGAAGGGAAGGAGGTAGTAGCCATGGAACTTAAAATGGAGGAGGGGTGATTCTTGAAGGAATAAGAGTGGGACAATGAGATTTAGAGGGAGTGCAAGAGGATAAAGGAGTCTGAATTTAGAAAAGAGTGAGAATAAAGTGTGAAGGCAGAAGTGAAAGAGGACTGGGGAAGACAAAAAGGAGGCTGGAGCAGGTAGGGTATTGTGGTGTTACTATGGAGACAAGCAATAAATTATTAAAATTTGAGGTATTCTAAGGAAAAAAGAATGTATGACATCTGAAGATGAGTTAATTCATTAATTTCATGGCATGAATATAAGTTAATTAATCTACCTTCTATTTTGTTATTTACTGAATTTTCATTTCCTTACTCCAGTGAATATAAACAATGTGAATATGAAGAGTGAATTTAAATAATCTAAATCCTCAAATTAGTTTTGGGCATAGGTGGGTAAATAAATTATATATGTAAAATGTATTAATAAATAATCCTATCCCTTCCAGTACTGATTAAATTTCCATAATATGTATAATAAAGATTAAACAATAGCAATGATTAGCAATAGAACGCAGCAACCTGTTTGGGAATAGGTATTAATTACTGAACGAACTGGCACTATGGCAATCATTTCTACTTGAGGAAATTTATGGTGAGATAGAAGATGGCAACAGGTAGGGCGAGTGTCTCCAAAAGAGTGCTGAGAAGGGCCAGGAATTTACCTCTGTGGTTCTGCCGCCTGCCTCACAAGCACAAGGATCCCCAGTACTAAAAACAAAAAACAAAAACAAAGGAGTGCTGAAGCAAAACATTTACCATGAGGTTGGAGTGAAAGATAAAATCTGATGTGGGAGGATAAATGAAAATAAATCAGCCAGATTAAAATCCAGTGAGTGGAAACAGACCACTCATGGATTTTGCTACTTATTCTCACTCCAGATCCGGCATACAGATTGTCTTAGGAAAGGACTGGACTGAGTGAGAGAGTGAGATGGCCCTTTAGTGTTGGTCTAGTGATAAATAGAAATACAGTCATGTTGCTCTCCTGAATGGGTGCAGCAAAGTGAGAAATTTCCAACCCAGGGATTCAGAGAAGCTTAAAACAAATAGGATAGAATTAATTTCCGTATACCCATGCACCTATCACCAGGGCCAGCGGTTGACACTTCAGTGTCAATGAGTGGCAGGACACAGATGATGATGACAATGATGATGATGATAATGTTACCCATTCCTCCCACATACAACAGGAATGCTCTATGTGGAACACTCAGTGCCAATTTATGAGTGTGAGGGCTACCAAAGGGGACCACCAGCAACTCCCACCTGAGAAATGCAGAAGGAATGGGGAAACTCACTCTAATAAAATTATACAGAACAGAGTCAGAGAGTGACCTACTGGATGCTACTGCTCCTGTGAGAAGGGCTGGAATAAGTAGACATTTGCCCTTAGAGAGAAGGGGAGAGGCTCCTGTACCAGTGACATTTTTGTCACATAATGAGTATGAAAAGGAAGAAATGGAGATGTCTATGATATTTACTCTCCTAAATGGATTTAGGTAATTGGTGCACACAGGTCCTCAAGGATAACAACTAGTGCTCAAAACCAGAACACATGTTTTCAGGGACAGTTCTCAGGCTTCAGAGAGGTAATTGACAAGAGGAAACTTGTAGCTACTTACAACTAGACAGTGATGACAGTGTAGAGGGAGTTGGGGGTAATCTCTGTAACAACAGTATCAAGATTTTTATACTTTTTGATATTCTTATTTTGTTAATTACACTTTTTGTAGTTTTGCTACTTTCTTAAATTTGGGCCATCCCGGAGGTTTTTTTGCTTTGTATTCTCTGTGTCACTATTTTGCTTTCTTCTTTGGGTTTTTACTTTTTATTGCCATTGGTTTGTTATTATAGTTTAAGCTGCAAGAGTTTCCACTTTGACCTTTCTCCATTAGTATTTCTACCTTCCTATCTTTTGACTGTTTCCCTTCCCCATTCTTTCTGTTCTACTCTTCCTTATTATCTTGCTTCCTTGCTATATCAGTCAGTGCTCACAAGAAATCAAGAAACTAATTTCAAATTACTAAGGGAAACCATATTCCAATAAATTGTAGAAAGTTGAAGAATGGAAGAAATTCCTAGAAACAAGTGCATTACAATGACTTAAGACAAAAATGCTAAAAATAAAATAAAAGGAAATCAAATCTAGTCAGTAGCATAAAATCTACCAATAAAGAAAATCAAAGGGCAAAAGTGGATCACTGCTGAATTCCATAAGTCTTTCAGGGAGTGTATTAAATTCTTTAATGAAATTAAAAAGGAAGGAAGTTTTTTACAAATTCATTCTCGGAAGCAAGCATTACCTTGACTCCAAAATCAGGAAGGACTGAACAAAAATCAAACATGTTAATTCCATTCCCCTACCCCTCCCACTTCATTATATTGTATACCTAAAATGTACCAATAAAATTAAAATAAAATAAAAACAAACAAAAACCTATAGACCCATCTCTGTAATGAGTATAGATGCAAATATCCTCAACAAGATTCTGGCAAACAGAATTACACACATCATAGAAAAGATGACATGCCCTGACTAATAGAATTCATACCACAGATTCAAGGATGGTTCGATGTAAGCGAATGAAATGTGATACATCATATAAACAAAAGCAAGAACAAAAATCAACACGATCATCTCAAGATGCAGAAGTAGCCTTTGACAAAATGTACACTTGATTCATGATAAAAAACACAAAAACAATAAAAGTACTGGAATGTAAAACAGGTATAAAAGGATCTTACCTTAATCTGATAAATGCTATTTATGATAAAACTACTGTCAATATCATATTAAATGGAGAAAAGCTAAAACTTTATTTCTAAAATCAGAAATAAGAAAAGTATAGCCATTATAACCACTCCTGTTTAAAATAATACTCAGTAAAGGACAATGTGAAATAGGAAGAAAGGGGCTAAAGGTGTAGGGAAAGTGGGAAGGGTAGGGGAAAGGTAATAAGGGAAAAGAAAAAAATATGAGAAAATGAAGTAATGGAAATGAAGTGTTTGTAAAGTTGGAGGGTGGAGGGGTGAAGGGAGGGAAGGGACAAGGGGAAAAAATGAGAACCAAGACCTGACGTGTAAAGGTACAAGATCCCAATAATGAATGTAACTGTATTGTATACCTAAAATATACCAATAAAATCAATGAGGAAAAAAATAATACTCAAAACATTAGCAAGAGAAACAGGCAAAAGAAAAAAATAAATAGGGTGTATATAGGAATGGAAGAAGTCAGATTATAAGTATTTGCAGGCTAAGTGATCTTTAACAAAGAAGATCCAAAGAATTCCACCAAAAGACACCTAAAATTAATTAAATTCAGCAATATATCAGGATGACAAATCTACACACAAAAATCAATAGCATTTCTTTACACCAATAATGAAACCACTAAGAAAGAAATGAGGCAAATAATATTATGTACAAAAATAGTAAGAATAATTAAATACTTAGGTATTAATTTAACCAAGGGAGTGAAAGAACTCTACAAAGAAAAAACCTTCAGTATTCTGAAAAAGGACATCAGATATAGAAAAATAGAGAGTAGCAGGCCTTAAGCAGGGTGCAGGCCCCACCAGAGTCCCACCAGGAGCAGCATGGTAGTGTGGAGATCCAGACCTCACATGGAAGAGTGCAGAAAGGCCATTTTCTGAGCTCAGGAAGATGGCACAGTGTTAAGCAGTAGAGAGAGGGCCTCTCTGAGGCATGTTAAGAATTGAAACATACTGGGAGAGCAAAGACAGTCAGGGCAATAAAAGGTGAAGTGGTCAGGAGCGGTTGGTGATTTGGGGTCATCACCTCCTTCCAGAACACAGACTCTGTGGGGGAAGGGTGGCTTGAAACTGCAGTATAACCATGCAGAGTTCTAACTCACAGGAGGTCACAGAGCTAAATTCCAGCCTCATAGCCAAAAAGCACCCTTAATTTCAGTGGATTACAGCTGGATCACTGAGATTAGACAGCTCAGATCTGTACATTGCCCACACTGATGACAGCAGAGGCACACCTTGAAAGAGATATTCTTTTCTCTTCTCTTCACTTTTTTGTTCTTCATTTCTCTCTTTCTTGTTCCTGTTTTCTTTTTTCTTGGTTGTTCATATATTAAAGGAGTGTGAATATGGTTTCTAGTTTTCCTGTTGCTCTTAATTTGTTCTGTTCTTCTTTTCACTTGTTCATTCTTTCTTTTCCTCCTGTCCACCAGTTTCCCAAAACTTGCATGATCTTCCTGTGTCTTCTAGCCTTACTTCTAATCTTTCCCTCTCCTACTATTTCTCTACCCCTCAACTCCTGCTAAGTCCCCTCTCCAGAAAGTAAATTCATGATATTAAAGGGTTTATTTACTGAAAACATATTTCTGGTTGGTTCTAGATTTTGATACATAACTATGAGTCTACTTCATGCAATTAAAGGTGGCAGATTAATGGTAAACACAGTTTGTCATTTTTAGACTGCTTTTGTTAATATTGTTAATGCTGATTGTATTACTTTGATGAAGGTGAAACGATTGTTTTATTCAATTGTTCCTCCTGGTATAACCAGACTAAGATTGCCTAAAAGTCATTGCAAACTCAAAACCCAAAGGACAGCCATGCCTGGGATACAATCTGAGAAGTCATTCCCAAAGTGTTCTAAATACTAGAGGAAAGATTCTCGCAATAAGCAACATGCAAGCCTCAACCTGTGGTGGTCCAGCCATCACAACACGAACATGCCTGAGTTGGGGAGTGAGGATTGAGAAAGGAAAGAATGTTCAAATGTCAAATGCCAGTGGGCCATGACTGGCCCCCACACAACCCAAGAATTACACAAAAAAATTAAAAAGTAAAAAATAGAAATGAGAAGACATCTAAACAAGATGTAAACCCAGACTCTCAGCTCACCACCAAATCCAGGGGGCAAGGAATAGTAGATAGAAAAAAGACAAAAATAAACTTTTCCCAGAAGTGATCACAAAAATTTCCCAAACAGAGAGAAATAATTTGACGTGAACATAAGTGAGGCTTATAGAACTCCAACTAGCTGTGATAAAAAAATCTACACTTAGGCATATAATAGTCAGGATTCCAGAAATAAAACACAAGAACAAAATATTGAAAGCAGTTAGAGAAAAGAAACAAATCACCTGCAAAGGAAAGCCCATCAGAATTACAGCAGACTTCTCAACATAAATCCTCAAGTCAAGAAGAGTCTGGAGTGAAGTATTTCAGGCCCCAAAAGAAAACAACCTCCAACCCATATTGATGTATCCTGAAAACTATTTTTTGAAATCAATGGAGAAATAAGGTACTTTCAAGACAGATAAAACATGAGGAACTTCACTCCAAAAAATTCCAAATATATTCTAAAAAAAGACAGTGAGGGTCACAACTTCATGAAGTCCAGAATAAGTCCATCAGGCAAGGCAATACATTAAATGGAAAGGCTAGAAAACAAAAATATTCAACAAAAGGAAAAGATCTTCAGAAGGATGTCAATATGTATTCGTTATAACCATCATTTTTAATAGTTTCAATTCACCAATCAAAGAAATAGACTGGCAGAATGGATTAAAAAGAAAGATAAAAATATATATTTCATACAAGAAACACACTTAATTCAAAAAGAAATTCATAGACTGAAAGTAAAAGGATGGAAAACAATATTCAATTCAACAGGAACCCATAAAAAAGCAGAAGTAGCTATGCTATTTGAAGACAAAGTATATTTAATAACAAAACTAAGAGAGACAAACAAAGTCACTATATAAGTTTAAAGGGGAAGATTCTAGAGGAAGAGATGACAATCATAAAAATATATGCAACTATACAAACAAATATTAACCAACATGCAAAGTAAAATATATATTAATACAGCTGTAGTTGAGAACCTCAATATCCCATGGTCACAAATACACCAATCAACTAGACAAAAAAATCAATAATGAAATACAAGAATGGAACCAAACTCTTGAACAAATAGACTGAGTAGATATCTATAGATTGTTTTACTCTGCAAAATCAGAATAGACATTCTTCTCTCCACATGGATCATTCTCCAAAATAGATGACATGCTAGTTCATAGAACATGTTTTTGTAAATGCAAAGAAATTGAAGTTGTCCTCTGTATATTATCATATCATAGAAAAATGAAATTGGAGATCAATAGCAAAAGAAACCACAAGAACTTCAGAAACACATGGAATTGAATAACACTCTCTTGCGCAAGCAATGGATCACAGAGAAAATTAAAGAAGAAATTGGGCAGTCTCTGTAATTAAATTATACTATCAAAAACCCTGAGAATATATGGGACACAATGAAAGTAGTCCTACAAGGGAAATTCATAGCACTGAATACTCAGGAAAACAAAGATAGCTCAAATAAACAACCTAATGCTGAACGCAAGATTCTAGAAAAAGAAAAAGACATACCCAGAGCTTGTACAAGGGAGGAAATTATAAAAATGAGAGCAGATATCAATGCAATGGAAACCAAAAGAATGATACAAAAAACCTAATGAAGCAAAAGGTTGCTTCTTCAAAAGAATAAAAAAAAAAAAACCCTAAGAAACCTTTAGCCAAACTTATCAAAAAATGTAAAGAAAAGGCTCAAATTCATGCAATTAGGAATGAAAAGGGTGAAATTATAACAGATCCAGGAGAAATTGAGAGGATCATCAATATCTACTTTGAGAACCTATAAGATAGAAAACACAGAAGGAATGGGTGGATTTTTAGATAGGTATGAATTATTAAAGTTGAATGAAGATATTAAAATTCTTAACAAACTCAATATGAATGATTGAAATTGAAAATATATTTACCAATAAAGAAAAGCCAAGGTGCTGATGGCTTCACTGCTGAATTCTACAAGAAATATAGAGGAGAGCTAATGCCACTACTTCTCAAACTCTAATGAAAGTGAAATGGAAGCAACATTCCAAAATTCATTCCTGGAAAAAAACATTAACTTGATTCCAAAAGTTGATAAAACCTAATCAAAAGAGAAAACTAGAGGGCAATCTCCCTCATGAATATAAAAGCAAAAATACACAATAAGATACGTTCAAACAGAATGCAGAAGATCATAAAGATCATATACCTTGACCAATTTAGATTCATCCCAGGGATGTAAGGATAATTTAATAAACATAAATCAATAAATATATTGTACTATATTAACAAGGTCAACAACAAGAAAACCTATGATCATCTCAATAGATTCAGAAAAAGTGTTTGACAAAATCCAACACTCATTCACACTAAGAACCCTGCAGAAAATTGAAAGAGAGTCTTTGGGCCAGGGATTTGGCTCAGTCGTTTTGCTGCCTGCCTTGCAAGTGCAAGGGCCTGAGTTCAATCCCTGGTACCAATAAATAAATAAATAAAATAAAAATGAAAGAGATGGTTCTATCTCTACCTGATAAAAGCAATTTATGAAAAATCAACAGCCAACATCATATTAAATGGTCAAAGACTGAAATCATTCACACTAAAATCAGGAAAAGACACAGATGTCCACTATGACGACTCCTGTTCAATATAGTTCTGGAAACATTAGCTATAGCATTAGGACAAAAGGAAGAAATAAAAGGAATGATGATAGGAAATTAAGAATTTAATTGTCATTATTTGCAAATGACATAATACTCTATATTTAAGGACCAAAAACCTCCACCAAAAGATTTCTAGACTTAAGAAGCAAATTCAGTAGAGTAGCTGGATATAAGATCAATACTCAAAAATAAATAGCCTTCCTGTACATGAACAGGAGTTTCTGAGACAGGTATTAGGGAAACAACTTCTTTCACAATGGAATAAAAAACAAAATATGTAGGAATCAATCTAACAAAGGAAGTAAAAGACTTCTACTTTGAAAATTACAGAACTCTGAAAAAAGAGATTTAATAAGACCTCAGAAAATGGAAAGACATCCCTTTTTCTTGGGTAGGAAGAATGAATATAGTCAAAATGGCCATACTTCCAAAACTTCTACATAGATTTAAATCAATCTTGATTGAAATTTCAAAGCATATTTCACAGAACTAGATTTTTTTTCTTGTATTGAGTTTATTGGTACATTTTAGGTATACACTACAGTTACATTCATTATTGGGATCTTGTACCTTTACATGACAGGTCTTGGTTCTCATTTTTTCCCCTTGTCCCTGCCCTCCCTTCACCCCCTCCTCCTCTCCCCATTTACAAACACTTTATTACCATTTTTTCATTTTGTCATATTTTTTCTTTTCCCTTATTACCTTTCCCCTACCCTTCCCATTTTTCCTATACCTTTATCCATTTTCTTCCTATTTCACATGGTCAATTATTTCATTATGATCTTATGTACTTATACCTTTTCAAACCAGAGAAACTATTCGGTATTTACAGAGGTGTGACTTATTTATTTCACTTAGGAGTATAGATTAACAATCCAAAAATTAATTTGGAAGCAGAAGAGATGCAGAATAGAAAAAGCAATTCTAGGCAACAAAGACATGGTAGAGGATATCACCATCCTCAACTTGAAACCATACTGCAAAATTACTGTGATGAAAACAGCACGGTACTGACAAAGAAACAGTTCTGAGGATTAATGAAACAGATTAGAAGATGCAGAAACTACTCCAGACATACTTAGCCACCTCATTTTTAACAAAGGAGCCAAACACCCTCACTGGAATAAAGATAGCCTCTTTAATTAATGGTGCTGGAAAAACTGAGTTTCAACTTGCCAAAGATTAAAATTAGACTATATCTTTCATCCTGCAGTAAAATAAAATCAAAATAGATAAAAGTGCTAAATATTAAAACAGAAACAATAAACCTTGTAGAAGATAAGCTAGGTAGAACTCCTGAAGACATTGACATAAGAAAAGACTTCATGATTGAAATCTCAGTCACAAGAGAACTAGAACAAAGAATCACCAACTAGTGTCTTATCCTATTAAATAGCTTCTGCACAGCAAGAGAAACCAGCAACAGAGTGAAGAGAACCCAAAATGAGGGAAAAAATTTACCAGCTTTTACTTAAACAACGGGCTACTATCTAAAAATATATATAGGACTTTAAAGGAATAAGACCCCCAAATTGTAAGATCCAGTCAAAAAATGGGCATCTAAAATGAATAGACATTTTTCGGATGAAGTAAAAGTAGCAAATAAACATAAAATTATGTTCAATATTATTTATTATTTATTAGAGAGATGCAAATGAAAACAATGCTGAGTTCCACTTCACTCCAAAAAGAATAGCTGCTATCAAGAAATAAATCAATAACAGATGCTGGCAGGGCTGTGGGGAAAAAGGAACCCTCCTTCACTGTTGCTTGTATTGTAGACTGCAACCACTTTGCAAATCACTGTGGAGATTCCTCAACAAACTAGGATTAGAGATCTCATTTGACTCAGCTCTCCTCCTGGGTATGTTCCAGAAAGAATTAAAAACATCATACCACAATGACATATGTTCACCCATGCTTGTAACAGCACAGTTTTTAACAGTTAAATTTTGGAAATAGCTCAAATGCCCGTCAACTTGTGACTGGATAAAAATAATGTCGGTTTTGAAAAATAAAGTGGAGTACTGCTCAGCCATAAAGAAAGATAAACTAGGCACATTTATAACTAAATGGATGCACATTGAGACCATACTCTTAAATGAAATAAATAGGACATGCACGTGTAAATGCCAAATTTTCTGGTGTGAGAAATTGAAAGTATATATGAAGACTAAAATGTCTAATAGACGCTGTGAAATAGGAATAACACTTTCAAAGAGGAACCAGAACTATGGTGGTGGGGTCAGGGAAAGGAAAGTTGTGAAAGAAAAAATGAGAGAAGCATAAAACTGAAACAAAGCTTTTATAAATCGGGAGGGGTGGAGGGGCAAATAGAAATGAACTTTCCGGAATGGTAGAAAACAAGACTCAAGGTATATCATGTATAGTTACAAATTCTCAATAATGAATGTGATCATAATGCATTCCTAAAAAGTACCAATAAACTTTATGAAAAAAAGAAATAGAAATATATCCCCTATTCCGTGACAGGCAGAATCAGCATTGAAAAATGACCATATGACCAAATGTGTGTATATATCCCAATCAAAATATTAATATTTTGATTAAAATTTATAAGAAGCCAGAAGAGGTCCAGAATAGCAAAAGCAATCCTAGGATACAAGGCAGACCAATGGAACAGAATAGAGGGTACAGAAACAAGCCTCAACACATCGAGTCATCTGATCTTTGACAAAGTAGACAAAAACATATGCTGGATAAAAACTGTTCATGCAAAATTTATTATCTACATACAGAAGATTCAAAATAGACCCATATCTCTTACCACATACTAAACTACAATAAAATGGACAGAATAAAATAAGACAGAAGGGAGGGCAGGGGTATGGGGAAAAAATGAGAACCAAGACCTGTCATGTAAAGGTACAAGATCCTAGTGATGAATGTAACTTTACTGTGTACCTAAAAAGTACCAATAAACTCAATGAAAAGAAAAACAGAGACACTCAAACTATAGGAAGATAAAATAATTAAAGCTCTTGAAGTTAGAGGCATAGTAAATAACTTAGCTAACAGAATCCCAATGGCACAAGAAATAACAACAAGTATCAAATTGGGTTGTATCAGATGAAAAACATCAGTATAGAAAAATAAATAACCGACAGAGTCAGAATGATAACATATTTTTGCCAGCTACACCTTTTACAGAGTATTAATATCTATAATTAAAAAAATGTCAGAAAACTAGACCCTGTATAACAAAAGGTCCAATCAATAAATGGGCTACCAAAACGAATAGAAACTTTTCAAAAGTAAAAATGGTTAATAAAGACATTAAAGAATGATTGACATCTTTGGCTTTGGAAATGCAAGTCAAAACTATCCTCAGGTTCTATCTTCCTCCAGGATGAATAGCTATCATGAAAAAAAAATCAATAATAAATGCTTAAAAGGCTGCCAAACAGACAAACCCTTCTACATCAGTGGTGGTTATGTGAGCTAGTAAAACCACTTTGTAAATTACTATGTAATTCCCTAAAAAAAGTGATAATAGAAATTCCCCTTCATACAGGCATTCCCCTTCTCAATATCTTCCAGCAAGATTTAAACACATCATATTACAGTCATACATGCATATCCATGTTTATAGCAGCACAACTCATAATAGCTAAATCTTGGAAAGACCCTATGTGTCCATCAACAGGTGACTGGATAAAGAAACTGTGGTAAGTATACACAGTGGAGTACTATTCTGCTATAAAGAACAATACATTTTAATCATTTTAAGGAAGAGGGCTGTACCTTGAATTCATAATATTACATGAAATGAATCAGAAAGACAAATTTAAATATTATTTGGCTTTACTTATACAAGGAACTCAATATGTAAATAAATTAAATTGCATAATAGTGACAATAAGAAATAGGGACATAGAACTTTGGCAAATGGGAAGGTGACCAAAATATGTTCGGTGCAAGGGGAGATTAGAAGTAAAAAAATTTAAAGTTTGTCACAAGCATGCACCCTCTGGACATAATGAATGTATTCACTATACTCAGTGAACATGTACAACACTAATAAAAATTAGTTTGAAATATCATTTGTTTTTCTGCAAAACTATCATCATTAATTTATTATTACATAAAACTGTTTTAATGTGATAATTTTAAAGCTAGTATCATAGGTCAAAGTTGTCATAAGAAACTGCAAAAAACACATTATGTATGGATCAACATCACTGTTTATTGATTTTTCATTTCTTTTTAAAACTTTTTTTATTAGTGTATATTTGTCATATAAATTGATCCTAATCATCATAGAGAATTTGTTCCTCTACATAATGTCTTAATTCCTTTTTACACATTCTCCTCCCCTCTCTTCAACCTTTCTTTCACTCTCTAATTTACAAAAGCTTTTTCTTTTTCTTTCATTCTTTTTTCCTTTTCCCTTTCTTCCCTTGTTCCCCTTCTCATTTTAAGATGTTCTTACTTCCCAATATCTATGCTTAATTTTGCTCTAGATTTACATTTTGTGTTTCTCACACAAGCGAAACAACTCAATATTTATACTTGTATGCCTGATTTATTTCAGTTAAGATTATGGCATTGAGGTGCATCCACTTTTCTACAAATTTTGTACAAAGTTTATCCTTTTTATAGTGGAGTAGCACTCCATTATATATAAATGTTCTCTAGTCATCTTTTGATAGGTGTGTGGTCTGTTTATAAGACTTAGCTATATAAATTGTGTTGCTGTAAACATGGATATGCATATGTCACCGTGGTATGATGATTTTGACTCTCAGTAAGATACCTAGGGGACTAGCTGGGTTAAATGGAACTGCTAGTTTTAGTTGTGTGAAGAATCTCCATATTGATTTCCATAGTAGTTGCACAACTTTACATTCTTGCTAGCAATAAACAGGGGTTTCTTTTTCCACAGGGCCTCTCCAGCATTTGCTATTGGTTGATTTCTTAATGATAATCATTCTTTCTGGAGTGAGATAGAATCTGTGTTTTTTTATTGAGTTTATTGATATACAGTACTGTTACATTTATCACTGGAATCTTGTACCTTTACATGTCAGATCTTGATCTCTTAATTTTCATTTCTCAAATGACCAGTGATTGTGAGCTTTTTTTCATATATTTATTTGCTGTATGTATTTCTTCACCTGAGAAATATCTACTCACTTCAGATGCTGATTTTTGAATTGGATGTTTAAATTTGAGGAGTCTGATTTTTTGCATTCCTTATATATTCCAGATGTTGGTCCTTTGAAGAGCAGCTGTAAAATGTTTTTTCCAATTCTGTGAGTTGTCTTTTCACTCTGTTCATGGCTTCTTTGCAGTACAAAAGCTTTTTTATATGAGTGTATCTAAGTTGTTGATTCATTTCATTATTTTATTTGTGATTGGGGTTTTGTTCATAAAGTCTTTGCCTACACCTGTATATTCTATAGTTTTACCTATTATATCTTCCAGCAGATTAAATGTTTCTATTTTTATATTTAGATTTTTGATCCCTTTCAATTTCAGTTTAGTGCATGGTGAGAGATATGGATCTAGGCTCAATTTTCAGCATGTAGAAGGTAGTTTTCCCAGAATCATTTATCAAAGAGGCTATCTTACTTCCAGTGAAGTTGTTTGCTCCCTTTGTCAAAGATAAATGCGCTTAGAAATGTGCTTAAAGTTGTTTCATATCTTCTATTTGGTTCATTGTTTTTTTAATCTGTTTTTATTTATTTATTCTTTGCCAGTACCATGATCTTTTGGTCATGACAGCTCTGTAGTATAACTTCAAAATGGGGGTTGTGATGCTTCTTGCCTTGGCCTTTTAGATGAGAATTGCTTTTGCTATTCTAGGTCTTTTCTGGTTCTAAATGAACTTTAGGATGCTTTTCTCTAGTTGTTTGAGGAATGTCATTGATATTTTGATTGAGATTGCATTAAATCTATATAATAGTTTTCAAAGTATTGCCATTTTCACTGTATTGGTTCTCCCTATACAAGAACAGGGGATATCTTTCTTTTTTAATATGCTCTTTGATCTCCTTTTTCAGAGTACTGTAATTGTCAATATATATGTATCTCACTTCCTTTGTTAAATTGATTCCTAAATATTGCATTTTCAATATTTAATTTTTAATGCTATTGTGAAAGGTATGGTTTCTCTAATTTCTCTTTTTGTGAGTTTGTGGTGCTGTACAGGAACATTATTGATTGCTGAGTATTAACTTTGTATTCTGCTATGCTGTTGGATTTGGTTGTTAACTCCATGAGTCTTTTTGTGTAGTTTTGGGGGTTTTCTATGTAGAGCATCATGTCATCAGCAACTGATAATAATTTAACTTCTTTCTTTTCTATCCATATTCCTTTTATTTATTTCTCTTGTGTAATTGCTCTGGCTAATGTCTTCAGAAATATATTGAGCAGAAGGTGTGGTTGTGGGCATCCATGTCTTGCTCCAGATATAAGAGTGAAAGCTTTCAATATTTGACCATTTAGTATGATATTGCCTGTTGTTTTTTCATAGATAGCTTTTATCAGTTTGAAATAAAAGATGTCTCTTCCAATTTTCTGTAGAGTATTTATCATGAATGACTTTGAACTTTTTCAAATGCCTTTTCTGCATCTATTGAGATGGTAGTGTGGTCTTTGTCCTCGGTTCTGTCAATGCTTTGTATTAAATTTACTGATTTGCCAGTATTGGTCCATTCCTGAACTCCTGGGATGAATTCCATATGATCATGGTGTTTTTTGATAATTCACTGCATTCTTTTTTTTCAGCTTTGAGTTTATTGGTACATTTTAGGGATACAGTACAGTTCCATTCTGTTGGGATC
>NW_022900951.1:65606466-65609186 GCF_012274545.1 Fukomys damarensis | reverse complement strand
TTGAGTTTATTGGTACATTTTAGGGATACAGTACAGTTCCATTCATTGTTGGGATCTTGTACCTCTACATGACAAGTCTTGGTTCTCATTTTTCCCCTTGTCCCTGCCCTTCCTTCACCCCCTCCTCCCCTCCCCATCTACAAACACTTTATTTTCATCTTTTCATTATCTCACATTTTTTTCTTTTCCCTAATTACCCTTCCCCTACCCATCCCACTTTCCCTACACCTTTAGCTCCTTTCTTCCCATTTCTAAATGTCAGTAGTCTTATTAGGATCTTATGTATTATTGCAGTTTATTCACACCAGAGAAACTATTTGGTATTTACACATGTGTGCCTTATTTATTTCACTTAGGAGTGTATCTTCAATATGATAATTTACTGCATTCTGTTTGCCAGGATGTTACTGAGGATTTTTGCATCTATGTTCATTAAGGAAATGGTCTGCAACTCTCTAGTTTTGTTTGGATCCTTTTCTGGTTTTATTCCTGGTAATGCTTCGTTCTAGGGATGAGTTTTTGGAGTGTTGTTTCCCTTTCAATTTCATAAATGAGTCTGAAGTTCAGTGGCATTAGACCTTCTCTAAATTTCTTGTAGAACTCAGCAGTGAATCCTTCAGGGACCTGGGCCTTTATTTGTTGGTGTTCCTTATTACATTTTAAATTTCATTAGCTGATATTGGGTTATTTATAATTTTTATATTTTCTTGATTCAGCTTTGGTAATTCATATGTATCTAGGAATCTTTCCACTTCTGAGATTTCCATCTTATTAGAGTACAGTTTCTAAAGTAGATATTGATAATCTGAATTTTTGCAGGATCCATTTTTATTTTTTAAATATATTTTATTGGTACATGTGAGGTATGCAATACATTTACATTCATCATTGCGACCTTGTACCTTTACATGATGTATCTTGGTTCTTATTTTTTCCACATTCCCCTGCCCTCCCATCCCTCCTCAACCCTTTCCTATTTACAAATACTTTTTTCCATTTTTTCCTTTTCCCTTCTTTTTTCTTTTCCCTTCACACCTTTCCCATACCCTGCCATTTCCCCAACACCTTTAGACCTTTTCTTCCTATTACTCAGATTCGATTTTTATTTTGCCCTTTTCATCCCTAATTGCATAAATTTTGGTCTTTTCTTTCCTTTTTTATAAGGTTGGCTAATAGTTTGTTTATTTTATTTAACCTTTCAAAGAATCAACTCTTTGATTTATTGATTCTTTGTATTTTTCTCAGTCTCATTTGCGTTATTTTCTCATCTGATCTTTATAATTTTCTCTCTCATATGAGTTTGTGTGTAATTTGCTCTTCCTTTTCCAAAAATTTGAGATTTAACATTAGTTTATTTCTTTGAGCTCACTCTATTTTTCTGATATGTAATTCTCTGCTATAAATTTCCCTCATAGGACTTCTTTCATTACATTCCAAAAGTACCAATATGTTGTACTGACATTATCATCCTGTGATAATGTATAAATTTTTTCTTTATTTTCATCTGTTACCCATTGGTTGTTCAGGAGGATGTTAATATCCATGTGTTCATGTAGTTTTTGTGGGGTTTTTTTGCCATAAATTTCCAATTTCTTTGCACTGTGTTCTGACATAGGCACCCAATTATTTCAGCTCTTTTGCATTTACTTAAGCATTTTCTATAAGTTACTATGTGACCAATTTGGAAGACAATCCCCTGTGCTGCTATGAAGAATTGTATTCTGTTGTTGGGTAGGACTCTGTATATATCTCTTAAGTCCACTCGTTCAAGGGTTTGGTTCAGCTATGATACTTCTTTGTTGATTTTTTTTTCTAGTTGATCTATTTGTGACAGGGCTTACTGAAGTATCCCATTACAATTGTATTAGTGATTATATGAGTTTTCATGTACCTTAGTGTTGGTTTTATATAGTTGGGTGCACTGGTGCTTCGTGCATATATATTTATGAGTGTTGTCTTTTCCTTTTGGACTGTTCCCTTAAGTATGTAGTGATTTTCTTTTACTCTTCAGCTCAGTCTTATCTTGAAATCCACTTTGGCTGCACATAGAACATCTACCCTGGCACTTTTCGAGGTTCCTGTCACATAGAGAATGGCTTTCCATCCTTTGACTTTCAGTCTATAAATGTCTTTTTGCGTTAAATGTGCTTCTTGAATGCAGCACATTTCCAGATCTTGTTTCTTGATCCATTCTGCTAACCTTTTTCTTTAGTTTGGTGAATGAGACCACTCACATTCATGGTTATAACTGATATGTATTGAGTTATCCTTATCACATTATTTTCCTTTTCCTGGTTCCCTTTCTTTTCATTCTGTTTGTTTTCTTGCTGGTCCTTCCTGATGTATTCTTAATATTTGGACTTGGAATTGGTGCCTTCATTGTCTTTTTCTAGAATATCCTTTGAAAATATTTGCTGCACTGGATTTGTGGTCAAATTCTCCAAGTGTTCTTTATCATGGAAGTATACTGCCAATTTCGAAAGATAATTTTGCAGCATACATGAATATGTTTTGGAGGTTCTTTTCTTTTAGGGCTTGAAATAGTTTACTCCATATTCTCCTTAACTTAAGTATTTGGGGAGAAAAGTCTGCTGTGGTTCTGATGGCTTTTCCCTTATTGGCAATGTTTCTTTTCTCTAACAATTTTTACTATTTTGTTATTGTGTTGAATTTCTGGAATCTTGACTATTATGTGCCTTTGTGTGGTTTTTTAAAAAATC
>NW_022900951.1:65584937-65601412 GCF_012274545.1 Fukomys damarensis | reverse complement strand
ATGGGAGGAAAGGAGCTAAAGGTGTAGGGAAGGTGTGATACGTAGGGGAAGAACAAAAAGGGAAAAGAAAAAAATGTGAGAGAATGAAAAGATGAAAATAAAGTGTTTGTAGATGGGGAGGGGAGGAGGGGGTGAAGGGAGGGCAGAGGTAAGGGGAAAAAATGAGAATCAAGACTTGCCATGTAAAGGTACATGATCCCAACAATGAATGTAACTGTACTGTATCCCTAAATGTACCAATAAACTCAATAATAAAAAAAAAATCCTATTTGGATTTATATGTGCCTTGACTTGAGTCACTCATCAGCTGTTGTAGAACACAGCATCTACTGCTCTGTTCCATTGGTGTGTTTTTCCCTGGAGGCCTCTGGAGTCATCCACCTTCACTGTGCCTCTGTAGATTGATCCTCCTCTCACACCACTAACAATGAATGTAACTGTACTGTATCCCTAAATGTACCAATAAACTCAATAATAAAAAAAAAATCCTATTTGGATTTCTATATGCCTTGACTTGAGTCACTCATCAGCTGTTGTAGAACACAGCATCTACTGCTCTGTTCCATTGGTGTGTTTTTCCCTGGAGGCCTCTGGAGTCATCCACCTTCACTGTGCCTCTGTAGATTGATCCTCCTCTCTCACACCACAAACTGATAGGCAGGAAGTGCAGATTTCCCCATTCTTTTTCTATGTGAAGGTCTGTCTCTTCACATTCTTTGTGGCCTTCAGTTTTCTTTTCAGATCTTTCCTGAGTCCCAGGGATCCAACTCCCTCCTCCTTTACTTACCTAAATTGTTATCTTCCAGTGTCTGGATTCTGAATCTTAGAGAGGTTGAATTGTTGCTGCCATCTTCCTGGAAGTCTCACACATTTTACTTTAAAAATATTTCAAACATCAATATTTTTGTATCCACACAAATAGCTAGTTTATTTGTGGTGTATTAATGTGAATATTAAATTATAAAGAAACTGTTTTACCTAAATGCACATATTTAGTAAAAAATAATTAAAACACATTCCAAAAAAAAAATAAAAGGTATCTCAGAGAATTAAAGCATTCTCATTCCTCTTGTAGAATATATTTTTAAAATGTTAACAACATGTATTTAAAAGGGTAAGCCACTTTCTCCTGTATTATTGTAGTCTAAGATACATTGTGACCACATCCAAATATATTTCTGATCCCTTTTAAATTAATCTTCATATATGTTGCAAGCAATGGATCCACATTCATATTCTTCAACATGGATATCCTATTCAGTACCTATTCTTGAGAAGGTTATTCTCTCTCCACTGACTTCCCTTTCAAGTTGTTGTCAGTTACCAATTTCTGAAGTCTGTATTCTGATCCATTAGCTTTATGTCTATTTTTCCTCTAATTAACACACTCTCTTGACAGTATGAAAATCTTAAAGTCTGATAGTGGAATTTTGTTGTTTATAATATTTGTTTTGTCTATTCAAGGCTATTTTTTTTCATCAAGAATCAGCTTATAACTTTGCATAAAATTATATCACTACGTTCACTGGAATTACACTCCATCTACAGATCACTTTGGAGAAAATTAGCATGTTTTGGTTTTTTGTTGCTGCTGTTGCTATTGTTGTTGTTCCAGCGATTGAACTCAGGACCTTGCACTTGCGAAGCAGGCAGTGGCAGCATCACTGAGATAAAACCCTATCTGGAAATTAGCATTTTAATACAAATAATTTCTGAACCTGAATCCGTGAAGATTGTACCTCACTGCATTTGTTTAGGTGTTCTTTGGTTTCTGTCATGAGTATTTTGGACTTTTGTCACATAGGGTCCTGCTGATGTTTCATTAGGTTTAAATATAAATATTTCATGTTTTTAATACTATTTTAAGTTTTTTTCATTTAAAGTGAATATTTCATTGTGTTTTGTCATATTTTTGATATGTATATTACAACCACCACTACATAATACTACAATATTTTCCTTACTCCAAGAAAAAACAAAGTATCCACTAGTAATCAGTCTGGTTTCTTCCTTTATTCAAGCCCTAGAAATTAGTAATCTACTTTTTGTTGTTATTGATTAACCTTTTTAGGCATTTTATATTTTATATAGCATGTCTTTTGTGTATGGTTTCCTTTATTTGGTATAATGTCTTCAGGATTCTTCCATCTTGTAAAATACATCTGTAGTTCATTAATTTTATGGCTGTATGATGTTCCATTGAATATCTATTTATTTTTTTTCTTTTGTGGGGGAGCTAAGCACATGCCTTTATTTTCTTTTGTTCTCATTGAGTTTTTTAGATACATTTTATGTATACAGTTACATTCATCATTGGGATCTTGTACCTTTGCATGACAGGTCTCTGTTCTCATTTTTTCCCTTTAACCCTGCCTTCCCCTCACCCCCTCTTACCTTTCCTATTTACAAGTACTTTATTTCTATTTTTAATTTTCTCATATTTTCCCCTTATTTCCTTTCCCCTACCCTTCCCACTTCCCCTACACCTTTAGCACTTTTCTTCCTATTCCACATTTTCAGTTATACCATTAGGATCTTATGGAAGGTGGAGGTCGGGGGCAGCCACTCCGAGATCCGTTCTCCCTCTGGCCTTCCTGGGCCCAATCGGTGTTTCTTTAGTTTTGAGTGTTTTTTTTTTCACTAGTGGAGCTTGATCTCAGGGAATTGAACATGCAAGCAAGCACTGTACCATTGAGCTACATACACAGGCCTTTTGAAAACTTACTTTTGAGTAATCAGGGTTTTACTACATTGCCCACACTGGCTGCAAACTTACAACCTTGTTTCAGTCTTGTGGCTTGCCTGGTTCTTGAGTGATATTTCAATGATTGGTTATTTCAAGAAATTGGTCCCTATATTCAAGTTGTTGGGTTTATGTGTTTAAAATTGTTTTTAATATTTTGTTATACATTTCATATTCATAGAGCTTGTAATAGCCTTTCTTTCATTTTTGATATTAGTAATTTGTGTCTTCTCATTTTTTTCTTGATTGGTGTAAATTATAGTTTGCTAATTTTATTTATATTTTGAAAGAAGCATCAGATTCTATTTAGTTGATTTTAATATTTCCTTCCTTTTCTTATTTTGAACTCATTTACCTCTTTTTCCATTTCCTTAAGGTAGATTTTTAGTTTATTGATTTCAGATTTGTCTTCTTTCTTGATATATTCATTTAATACTATTAATTCCTATCCAACTATTTTGCTGCATCCTTCCAATTTTGATGCAATACTTTTCATATTTATTCAATTAAAATGTTTTAAAATTTCCTTTCTGACTCCCTATAATCATTGGTTTACCAAGAAAAGTTTATTTAATTTCCAAATATTTGGCGGATTTTCAGATATTTTTCTGGTACTGATTTCATGCTTAATGATATTGTGGTCTGAGAATATAATTTGTATTATTTTAACATTTTAATTTTTTAGGATTTGGTTAGTGACTTAGATCAGTGGTGGCAAAAGCTCTAAAAGGCTTACCATCACTTAGTTAGATAATGGTCCATCTTTGTGAATATTCTATACATAACTGGAAATAATGCATGCAATTTTCCTGATTGTAGTATTCTATAAATATCAACCAGTTCAAGTGGATTGAGGGAGTCATTTGAATATTCTGTATTCTTGCTGATGCTTTCTTATTTGTTCAATCAATTACTGAGATAGGAGTCCATTCCTCCTTTTAAATAATGAGTTTTAGTCATATATTGCAATGTTTTGTTTTTAGATATGTAGAGATTTCAGAATTTTTTTGCACTTGCCAGGCAGGTGCTGTGTTCCTGAGCTACATCCCCAGCCTGAATTAAACTTTTGACTTTTATGTTATCTCTCTTTTTATCTTTGTTTACATTATCTGATTATGTTATAGTTACTCAAAGTTTCTTTTTACTACTGTTCTTATGGAATGCCCTTTCATATTCTTGTAATTTTAATCTAGCTATATTTTTATATTTTAAGTGGATTTCTTATTTTTAAAAAAGCATGTAGTTAGTTGTTATGGCTTGTGTTCAGATGTCCCCCCAAAATTTCATGCACTCATAGGTGAGACATTTTCAGAGGTGGCTGGATCTAGAGTGTATCACACTGGCATCGATTCATGGTGCAATGCTAGGGTTAAGGGCACTAGGATTAAAAGTGTGTGTGCTCCCTGTCTTCAGTATTCTAGACAAGATAAAAGGGGTGGAAAGACACTGTTTTTCAATCTATAGGCTGCCATGAACACTTTTTCCTCTGGGACACCTGTCTGCCAAGCTACCCTCTCTTGGAGCCAGCCAGTTATGGACTGAAACATCTACAAACTATGATCTAAATAAAACTTTCCTTCTTTAACTTGTGGGTGTTGGGTATTTTATCTCATCAATGACAGAAAAGTAACTAAGACATTAGGCTTACATTTTCATCCTGTTTGAAATTTTTCATGTGGTGTTTTTAGATGATTTTCATTTACTGAATTTACTGTTTTGGTTGGAGCAACATTCTCTGAATTGTTTTCTATTTGATTTTTCTCCTGTGAATCTTTCATTCGTATTTCTCTAATGATAATACTTTATATAAGCCTAGTATAATAACAAAACCAGGAAATTAATATTGTGTCATTCTTGATTGAAGTACATATTTTTGAAGTTTTAACTTTATCATCTATCACCTATAAAAATTTATCACACATAATTTTTAGTAACAAAAACATAATATTAAATGAGAAATTATACAGAAAAGTTTTTCTTGTGTTCCTCCTTTACAATTACATTCTCCCCTTAGCTTTAACCCTTGACAACCACCAATCTTTCCTTCATTTCTCTAATATCCATTTTAAAAATATTGTATAAGTAGAATCCTAAAATTGCTGCATGTCAGTAGTTTGTTACTTTTTATTTCTGAGTAGCATTCTATTATATGGATATACTCCAATTTGTTTACTCAATGAAGGTTTATGTATTAATAGTTCATTCCTTCATATTTCTGAGTAGTGTACCATCATATGGATGTACTACAACTTGTTTTTTTCAATCAAAGGTTGTGGGATAGTTGACTTTTGTCCAAATTTTTCATATTATAAATAAAGCCTCTTTGAACACTGTATACTTTTTTTTGTTCACGAGCATAGGTTTTGATTCTCTAAGATAAATAACCAAGGTTTTTATTTCTGGGTCAGATGGTGAGTATATGTTTATTAAAAAACTGGTGAAATTATTTTCCAAAATGGCTGGACCATTTTGTTTTCCCACCAGCAATGAACAATTTTCTATTATTTTATATCTTGGCTAGAATTTGTTCTTTTCCAATGTTGAATATATTTTCATGTGCTTCTTTCCAACATATGTCTTATTTGGAGATGTTTCTGTTCCATGATTTTCCCAATTTATAAATGCATTGCTTATTTCCTTCTTCTTGAGGTTACAGAATTATTTATATAATCTATTATTTTTAGTTTATAGGTACATTACATTTTAGGTACACAGTAGACTTACATTTATTATTGGGGTCTTGTACCTTTAGATGACAGGTCCTGGTTCTCATTTTTTCTCCTTATCCTGGCCCTCCCTTCAATACAAGCCCTTTTTCAGACATATGACTTGCAAATATATTTTCCAACTTTGGAGTTTATAGTCTCAAGCTCTTAATGAGATCTTTTGCAGAGCACCTTAAAAATTCTTTGGTATGGTTGAATTTATCATTTCTAATGGATCACTCCTTTGGCATCATATTAAGGTTTCTCCATTGAAGTCTGGCAACCCTAGTTCAGAAAGATTTTTACTGTGATTTTTCCTAAAATCTTTATAGTTTTTCATTTTCCAATGTGATTCTTTTTATTTGGTACTTGGAAGCATCAAGAAGGGACAAGGGGATTTTTGTTGCTTTGGTTCAACCTTAATCTTAGGCCCTGCATTTTTAGTTCTCAGGAGTGGAGTTTTTGCAGTAATATCCTCTTCATGGCATCTAAGTTCTGTCATATTTTTTTGGCTGGCCTCTACCTTTGACCATTGGTAGGAATCCTCTAATTGTGTGGACCTAGGGATATTTTCTGCCCTTCCCTTTGGGAATAAAGCTTTCTTCTTCTTCTGCCCTTACTAAACCACAGCCTGCCTTCATGTTTCAGAAAAGGGGCAAGACTGTTTTCCTTGCTGCTCATTCTGCCATTCCATAGCATTTGTGAATAAATTTTGTCTTTTCTGAAATACTAGCTCTCTGTACCACCCCTCCAACACTTCCAGGATTGCAATTGTTACGGAGTCTTTTTCTGGAATTCTATTTTTCTGCCTATCTTTCTCATGATCAACAATTGAAGCTGGTGGTGAACATCCTGAGAGTGAAAATTGGCTTATCTTATCTCTGCAGCTACAAGAAGGTCTGTAGGGGCATGCTATTCTACAGGCCTTCAACAATTGATCAATAATTTTCATTTAACTTTAAAACTTATTTTTACAGATCTCTTATCCCTATGTAATGTTACAGTTGAGCTAGTGCTTGCATTCTTTTTCTCTTTGGAAGTCTTATCTTTCTCTAAATTTTAATCTATTTATATGCTCCTGTGTCCTTAGCTCTTTAGCAGGATCAAATAATATTATGATCTTGTTGCTTACTTGCCTTTTCAATGTTATATTTCCATCTTTCCAAACCCTAACATGCAGTGGAACTGTAGTTGATAGACTTCTAAAAAAACTATTTGATTATAGGAAGCTGAGACAACATACATATTGGAAGCTGAGCAGACCCCCAATCACCTGACCAAGGGCATGGTGGATGGATTAAAAAAGACAAGATCTAATGCATAAATGGGGGGCCCAGTACTGTCAAATCTGTTACCTGGCTAACACACCACCTCCTGTAGCTTGCCACCATTTATTAATCATGCAGCTTCTAGAAGGGGTAGGGGCAGTGCAAGGAATGGTGAGGTGGAGAGCACTGACATGAGCAGGGTCCTAGCAGCAAGGGAACAAATATTCTAGTAGGAACAGATCACTGTTTAATGGAAATGTTGTTTCTTCCCATGGATTAATTTTTGCCTCTATACAAATTTTCTGTATGAGTCATGCTGCCCTTAGCTGCACTATTATCTTGCCATCCAACACATCACAGCTTCACAGATCATTGAGACCGCCACTGTGACCAGTGGTGTGGAGAGTTGTTCCATTCCCACACACTAAGTGCTGGCTCATGAAACAATGCATTGTCAGCTAATAGGCAGACTCAGACTTTTAATATCAAAAGCCAGTTTATTAATTTGTAGCTCACTTAGGGTGGTTTTCCTTATTTCCATAACTCCTTGTGTATATGTATAGTTAGCTATTCTAGCTCTAAAATGTGCTACAGTGCTGTTTCATTATTTTTAAAAAACATGCTAAGTCTGTCAATTTAAGGTGTTTGTGTTTTTAGTGATAACTCACTCCATTGTCATATAATAAATAAGAAATTCCCTCAAATATATGCTATTAAATTCATTGTTAGTTAATAATTAATAATTATTAATTTAGAAAAGTTAAATTATACTCTTCATTTTGACTAAAATTTGTGATATCAGACACTTTTGGACTTATGATTAAGAGTTTGCTTTAATCATAGTTTAAATTTTTGTTCAAACATACTAAATCATACTTAAAGGCAAAGATGTTAGAAGCTATTTGCTTTTGAATAACTTTTTGTGGTTAAAAAGGGTTCATTTTCTAGGACTACATTAAGAAATTACAAGGTTAATTTGTATAATATTCACATGAAAAACCTTTTGAACCTAAATTTTATGTCAACTCAAAAAATCATTGAGAGTCTGGGTGCATAGCACGGTGGTAGCGCACATGCGAAGGAGGTACAAACTACCATACACACGCATACACACACACACACAAGTGCACACACACACACACACACACACACACCAAACTATGAATCACTAAGTCCTAAAAGAAAATAATGAACATAGTTTTCAGTTTTACAGTGGTAAACCAATATAATTGGCTCTTTGCATTCATGGGTTGTGCAACCATAGATGTAGTGAACCATAATCAAAACCATAATCAAAATTATTTGGAAAAACTTTGTGTCTCTACTGAACATGTACTGTTTTTTTCTTTTTTCATTATGTCCTTAAAATACGGTATAACTATTTATATAGCATTTACATGGCATTAGGTATTCTAAGTCATCTTAAGGTGATTTAAAGTATATGGGAGAATTGAGTATCTTATATGCAAATATTATTTCCTATAAAGGACTTGAGCATCCTTAAATTTTAGTATCCGGATAGGAGTGGTGGGAGAAACAATCCACTTTGGATACAAAAGAACAAGTGTATTCAGTTTTTAAAGTCTTTTTTTGTCTATGAATCTTAATATAGATCTACTTGGGATTATAGATATCATTATATTTCTCCAAAGTTGGCCAAAATGTGTACTTTTTGTTTGATAGGAAATATGAATGTTACTTGGGAAATTAAAATAATCCTTAACTCTACTTCTCAATTTTATATAAATATGTGGGTTCTTAACATTCAGAATTCTAACAAAAGGTGGGGTTCTGAACAGAAAAGGGCTTACTTAATGAGGCCAGGCTTAGACTCTAAATTATTTTCCAGGGAGCTATCCAGGGTACTAGACTTCCTCTGCCTGAAGTAACACTGAACTATTGAGCAAGATCCAGCTGCCCATATAGATGTTGACCTATTTCCCTAAGGTCAGCTTGTTTATCTCTGACTTGTTTACCACACATAATCTAAAAGTTGTCACCCGCTTCATTTATTCTCAGTCTGAATGCATATATATCCTCTTCTTTAGACATGTCCAAAATTTCCTGCATTCAGTTGAGTTCCTAAACAGGGCATCAAGAAAGTAAGCATTTTCTTATGTTCAGCTATGTATACTAATAATAAGATATTATTAGCATGTCAACTCTTTTTATATAGTGGAGTCTTAAAGTGCCTCAAATGTGCTTGCACCTTATATAAGATTTCTTTTATAAATTCCTTTGCAGTTTTAAATTACATTTAATTCCAAAATTTTTATTCATTTTTTCTGTGAATTTAAAATATATAAAATAAGAATGAATTATATAGGCTTTATGAACAAAAATATTTCCCTAAACATTTTACTTGTTTTCATTAGTTAGAGCAGAAGTTCTCAAAGTACAGTTTCCAGACCAACAGCATCAAAATTATCTGCTGAGTAGCATTGCAATTGCCTAGTCTGCAACTAAGATTTCCTTAACAAGGATCACTGGGGATGGGATTAGCAAGCTGGGTTTTTACAAGTTTTATACATGATTTTGATGCATGCTTACAGGTGACTTGGAGTAATATATTAACAAGACCATAATCATAATTCTGAAATGATCTATTTCAGTTTAACATGAAGCTTAATTAAAAACCTTAGAGTCTAGTGAACAGGTAAGAATGGGCCCAAGGAAATCTTCTATCATTACTTCAGTGGTAGAAATTCTAATCATATGCTTTAAGTGATAAGATTTAATTAATAATATTCGAAAGAAAATCTGAATTTAGGCAAATTGGTGGGTACACATTTTACTGCTAAACAGATTTAGGAGTATGTTTGAAAATTGAGTAGAGAAACATAGGTACTCACATATCCTTAACTAAAAAATGTGGTTCACATATATCTCAGAAGGAATTGTCCTAAACAAAGTTCCCAGATTTGGAAGAGATGCAAACTGAAGAATTGTGAGCTACCCAAGAACTTGGCTGATTCGACCTTGGCTAATAGTGCTATGACTTATAAAGTGGCACCTGTTTTTTTAATTATGGTGACTATTACACTTATTCATATCATCCTTAAAATTCATATCCTGTCCGGTGGAAACAGCATTCTAGCATTATGAAATCCTACATTTTCCAGAATGTGGAATTCTAATAAAATATTGTGACCAATTTAATGATATTTAGAAATATAAAGAAGACAAAGGTTGCTGTTCATACTCCTTTGGAACAGATATGGTTACTGAAATGGAATAATGTTGTGATTTTAGCTAAATCATGGAGTATGAGTACCTTTCATAGAATTCTTAGGAGTCAGACTAGACTATAAAAAATGGCTACTCATTTTCCACTATCACTAGTATTATTAATGGATTTGATTTTTTATATATTATGTGAGCTTTAGTTACTGTCTGAAAAGGAGAAACTATAAAATTAGTATTATAGTTGTCATTTATTTGAGACTTAACGTCACTCATTTCAGTATAGAAGAGATAGCTTGCATTTTACAAGTATATATGAATTACTTGTTTTTCTGCAATTGATTTGCTTGGTTTTTTTTGTTTTTTTTTTTGTTGTTGTTGTTTTGAGACAGGTTCTCACTATGTAGTTGTGACTGACCTGGAACTCACTATGTAGCCCAGGCTGGTCTCAAACTCAGAGATCCTCCTGCCTCAGCCTCCTGAGTGCTGGGATTACAGGAGTGCACCACCAGGCCTGGCTCTGCAATTGATTTGTAAGAGCCAAATGTTACATAGTATTATTGAAAAATGAAGTTCTCTTAAACTTCTAAGATATTATTTAAAGATAATATGAGAATACTGATTGCTACTTAATTAAAATGTCCTTGTTTTTATACATGAATTTCATATTTTAAAACAGGATATCTTTGAAATAAGATATTCAAATATTTTCTAATAAGGCTTTCATTGTTCTGTTGTTTATCAACATTTTCAGATTATTTGGATTATAAGCTTTGGGGAAATATGTAGAAAATACTGAAAGATTATGTGTTTCTTTTTTATAATTATACTCCAAATATTAATCACTTTGTATTTGTCACAGTTCAGAAATCAGACCCAGAGTGAAGAAACTGTCAGTAGTCTGTGATCTGCTGCTCAAAGGCCCTTGGTTCATATTTCACATTCCCTTAGTGGGGCTCAGATGGGTCAATTAACTTTTTCACTTATATTACATGGCCACTCATTTTAACTTCCAATCCTGGTCACGCATTGTGTCTATTTGTCACTGGGTAAAATTTCAGTGTGGAGTTTTAAGTGTATCCTTTCTCTAGTCCTGGAAATGCTCAGAACGTGTGTTTTTATAATAGTGGAGAACATGGCATTATCTTTTATGATGACCAGTATATTGTCCATAAACTAGATTGCATCCTAAATCCGTTATCAATAAAATATTTCCAACTATGACATAGTTTTTAATATATTATGCTTTAGCAATTGAAAATTCAGAAATGCATAAGCAAATAGATAATTTCAGCATAAATATTTCTTGAAAACTGAAGAGAAAGCACAAACCTTTGCTGTGTATAAAAGTCTTCACTAGCAGTTGCTTCTCTGCTTGAATATGAAGTCATCATATTTTCCACCAGCTGTCCAAGTTTCCTGTGGGCTAGCACAAATGAGATTGAACAGGCCACAATTACTAGCAACTTAAAATAAGATAACATATATTTGACATATTAAACACAGAACAAACAAGCATTAAGCTCTTCGAAGTTGCCTTATCTATTTTTATATCTTCCCACAGCTTTACTACATCTAGCTGCAGTTGTATTGTTTGTTCACAATACAAAGTATATTGAACACCAACCTAGTGCTGTGAATGCAGAGCTTAATAAGTTAATTAATTCACTACATCAAAAAATCTCGAAGTTTTCTAGTAAGGCAAAATTAAGAAATACTATTGTAGGGTTATAGAAAACATGGAAATATGGAGAATTAGGCATCTCGTTTTCTGTAAGGGATGAGTAGAGGGAGCACATGGAAGGGAAATATAAATTCAAAAATGCTTCAGAGAATTTCAAGTGGGGTAGAAGATTTGGCATTGAAAAGGCCTAGTTTTAATTCTAGGTTTCACATTTAATAATCATGAGGTCTTGGAGAAAACTTCTGTACCTCTCTAAGGCTCAGATTCCTTGTCTGCAAAAAATATGTGTTATGTTTTTTTCTCCCCTTCTCTCAAGGGGCTACTGTTCTTGGAGGTACTGCAATATAAGTCATTGTGTGGAGTGGAGAGAGCAAGCTCCTATTCCATCTCCTGTCTCCAAACACCCATTTAATGTATTGCTCTTGGATAGAGGACATAGCAGATATCAAACTAGGTATTATAGATACAACACTTGATCTTAGCCAAAAGGTTGAGAGGTGATAAGGTGATACAACTTTTGACAAGTTGACATGAAGGCTGAATGAATTCATGAAGGATGTATGCCTAGCAAATATTAGGCTCTGTATGCATAGTAGCCATTTTTATTGATTACTATTAAGAACAGATTGCACAAGGAGGCCTAGGAAAGGTAAGAGTCTTTAATAAGGGCATTGATCTTATTAGAGTGTGTGGTGGTAGATAGTAAAGATGAAGCTAGAAAGATAGAAATTGGATCACATCTTCATTGAGAGATAAGGAGTTTGAATGTTTTACTGGATATGATGGAAAATCTTTCAAGAAGTTGCAACACTGTGCTTACACTGGGGAAAATGATTTGGCATGTGAGAGAAAGCATAAGTTTAGGCTCAGAAAGACCAGGTAGGAAAGTGTAACATTAATTCAAGCAAACATTGTAAGAGTTGATCTGAAGCAATGGAGAATGAGTAGACATTTATTAATGTATGAGATAAGAGTTAAGAAGTCTAGTTAACTCATCAAAAGTCATAAGAGACCAGAGTGTAGTAAAACCATAGAGTCAAGCCAGGCATGGTAGCTCACGCCTGTAATCCCAGCACTCAGGAGGCTGAGGCAGGAGGATCACTGTAAGTTCAAGACCAGCCTGTGCTACATAGTGAGTTCCAGGTCAGTCTCAACTACATAGTGAGACCCTGTCTCAAAAAAACAAAAAAGAAACCCATAGAGTCAAGGAAGGGTTTTAAAAATTTTCATTATTATTTATTAATTAATCATTATGTTCAATCAATTAATTTATTAATATTATGTAATATTTTGTTGCAATAAACAATAAATATATTCATCATGGATATTGGTGCATCTACACAACACATCTTGATTCTTTTTACTTCCCCTTCCCCTCTTCTACCTCTCATCTCCTTTCACCTCTTAGTCTCATTCCCATTTGAAAAGATCTATCTCCCTGTTTTCTATTATCTGTCTTTTATTTCTCTATTTTCTTTATTAATCTTTTAAATTTATTGGTACATTTTAGGTATACAACACAGTTACATTCATCATTGGTGTCTTGTACCTTTACATGACTTATCTTGGTTCTTATTTCTTCCCTATTCCCCAGCCCTCCCTTCATCCCCTCCACCCTTCCCTGTTTTCAAAATCATTGTTTCCATGTCTTTCCTTTTCACATATCTTTACTCTTTTCACCTTTCCCCTACCCCTCCCACTTTCTCTATTCTTTTAGACCTTTTCTTCCTACTATACAGTATTGATTATACATTTTGATCCTTATTTATACTTTTACTTTTTCACACCAGAGAAAGTATTTGATATTTACACATGCGTGACTTATTAATTTCACGTAAGAGTATGACCTTGGGGCCAGGTATTTAGCTCAGTGGTTCCATGCCTGCCTCACAAGCAGAAGGATCCAATTTCTATCCTAGGTACAAACAAAACAAAACAAAACAAAGAGTATGGCCTCATAGTGAATCCACTTAGCTATAAATATCTATAGTTTCTCATTCTTTATGGCTGAGTAGAACTCCATTTTATATAAAAAAAGAAACACATCATCTCTATCCAGTCTCCAGTTGATGCGCAATTGGGCTGTTTACAAATTTTAGCTATTAATCTGAAGTTATTTATACTTTCAGTCTCTCATATAAGCAAAACCAGGCCCTATCTATCTACCTACCTATCTATCTATGCCTTTTCTTTATCCATTTGTTGATGAGCTTATGGACCTCCTCTGTAATTTACCTATTAAATTTTTTGCTGCTACAAACAGAGGTATGTATATATTAATATAATATGATATATTTAACTTTTAAAGAAGATACCTAGAAGAGGTATGGTTAAGTCAAATAGAATTTTTTAATTTTAATTTTAATTTTTCAGTTTTTTGAGGAATCTCTGTAGTAATTACGAAAGTTTTTGTACTAGTTTGCATTTTCACCATTAATGAAGAAGGATTTTTGATGAAAAGTATTATTATTGTTATTTTAAGATGGAGAGATGTAGCCAAGTTTTGGTGGTACATGCCTGTTATTCCAGCACTCTGGAGATTCAGAAAAGATCATGGAGAGTTCAAAGCCTGCCTGGCACATATGTTCTTTGATTGTCTCAAACAAAACAAAACAAAGCAAATCAAAACAAGTGGAGCAGATGTGTGATGGAATATATGCTAAAGAAAATCAATGGGTGAGTGAATGAAAACATGTGAAGGTTAACTTTTCTTTAATCATTTATTGGTGTATGGGACTGAACCCAGATTCCTGTGCATGCTAAGCATTCACTGTTTCATTAAGCTATGCCCTCAGCCTCAAAGTTAATTATATGTGTAAGAAAATCAATATGTACTCATTCTTAGAAGCTTCTTATAATAGATGATGCAGTATTTATCAAATGCACAGCACAACAGTAAAGGACATATTCATTTGGAAAGCACTTACTCGGCCCTGTTATGTTCTGTAAATTATGCTAGGTGCTAAAGAGAATAATTAAGCAAATATGTAAGGTGTTCATTGGTGTTATGAAGAAAAAAAAAGGAGAGCGAGAGCAGAGAGTTATGGGTTGTGTTTTCGGTAGGCTGATGATGGAAGGATGTTCTAAAATAAGATATGAGCAGAATAGGTGGATGGTAGGTGTCATTAATTGCCCCGGAGAAAACTCGGGGATGAGTAGCATGGTCAGGGTCAAAGCAATAGTTTAGTTTGGAATAGGCTAAATTCGAGAGATCTCTATATTACTAATGCAAGTAAAAGTGCTAAATAAGCAGGTGCAGGTATAAATCTTGACTTAAAGAAATAGCTTTTGGCTGGAGATAATTTTATACACACTCAGTATACAGATGAAATTTAAAACATGGATCTAGATGGGATATAGAAATGCTGTGCTTAGAGTGTTGGGGAAGATCAACGAACTAAGCCTTGAAGTTCAATAGTCAGAGATTTTGAAGATGAACGATGACCCAGCAATGGAGACAGGGGAGAAATCATCAATGATGTAGAAACAAAACAAGTATTGTTTTATTTTGGAGACCAAGAGAATATATTTAAAGGAAGAGGAAGTGATGAACTGCACCACATGCTAGCAAGCTGAAGTCAGTAACAGCATTCTTTTGTTGATGGGAAATAAGGAAGTAGAAGGAGGAAAATAACAAAGGCGACGACGACGACGATGATGTGTGTAGGTGTTCCAGAACAAACGTTCTGAGCAAGCAGGAGGGGAATGATTTTCAGAGTGCAAAATGATTGTCCTTAATCACAAACACTTCCAGCCTGGCCAAACATGAATTCATTCAATTTCTTATGCAATACAATCACACATTTTCAAGATTTATAGCCCTATGCATAACTCCTTTCAAAGGTTTCACTTACAGAATTATATTCCTAGACCTCACATTCTCCCTGCATTTTAAGCAGAGCATGGAAGCACCATTAGTGATCCTTGTCTCCAAGCCGCTCCCCTTCCCTTCCCCCTCGTCTTCCTTAGGGCTCAAAGCCTGGTGGTGAAATAAATAGGAGGCACGTGAAATGTTAGAAACCTCTCCAAGGTACTGAGCTGTCTTAGTCGCTCTTACAATTGCTTTTATAAATCTTTTTGAATTTTGAGTTCTACAGTATTTGATGAGGCTTTTGATCATTCATTTCCTGTGTGACAGACTCTACTTCATCACCACTACATTGTTAGATTGGTGTGTAGTGTGTGGCTTAACGTAGCAAAGTAGAAAATCATGATTTGGAGAAAATATAAAAGTTATAATTATTTTCACTATGGATCCAGTATTCTCATAGCTGTATGAGAGACGAGTAAGCATCGGACACCCTGACTTCCTTGCCACAAGAACAGTCCAATTAGAGGCCTCTGCGTTTGTATGGGTACACGTGTGTCCACTAGAAACGTGCTATCATAGTGGGGGAACCATTGGAGCATTAGAAAGATAGCAAAGGGTTGGGTTAGTAATAGCAGAAGTATGTCAATATCTTTTAAAAACTTTTTCTTTTTTCTCTAGCTTCTAGGAGGCTCACGTATAATGGACAAAAAAAAATCCCAGCCCAAGGATTCATTGCTAAGTATTGAAGTAAGCGTGGTTTGGTATAGGACGACTGTTTTTCCTGAGCCCGGAAAGCAGGTACTTCTGGAGTCCTTCCCTGGCCTTGACTCTGAATTCAGCCTCTGGAGGGGAGGTCGCTTGGTTCCCGCATCCCTTTTGTGAATTCTCCCGCGAACAAGACAGCTCAGTTGTCTTGAGAGAGCCTGCTGAGCATGTGTGAAGAGCGCTGCGCATGCTCGGTGGAGTGGGCAGGTTTACCGAGACTCAGCAGTGTCTTTTACTACTCTTCACCCGCCCAGCACGCCTCCTCCCTTCTTTCCCACCATCACCACCACGCAGTCCCCCACATTCACCCCGCCCC
>NW_022900951.1:65563613-65584843 GCF_012274545.1 Fukomys damarensis | reverse complement strand
CGCCCCTTTATTCCACCCCCCCCCCCCCCCCAGGCTGGGGAATCTCCATTGACGTTCGGGTGACGCTGCTGTGCTGCCGCTGTAGGGGGTTCCGAGCGCCGCACAGGTAACGCCGTGGCCGCCATATTGGCAGAACGGGGAGCCGGGCGCTGGGAGAGGCGAGGGTGCCGGAGGAAACAGGGGAGCTGGGCCGGGGGAGTAATTTACTGTCTGGCCGTCCTCAAGTCTGCGGCAGTGGCGAGCCCGAGCCCAGAGGCAGCTCTCTCTCAGAGACTCAGCACAGAGTTGACTTCTGTTTGGGAGCGGCAGCGTGCAGCAGAGATTCCCCGCTCCCACCCTCTGAGGGACTGTGAGCACGGGCAGCGGGCGCTGGAGGCAGGGCTGGGGGCAGAGCGGCGGTTGCGGCAGCCACGGCAGGAGCGGTGAACTAGTTTATTAGACGGGATGCTCGGCTGCCCTGACGGTCGGTAGCTTCACTTCGATTTTTCCTGAAGGGGCGATGCTGCCGTTCGCTCCTCAGGACGAGCCGTGGAACCAAGAAATGGAGGTGTGTAGCAGCGGCACAAGCGGTGGCGAGGTTAGTGTGGTGGTCGAGATAGGCTGGAGCCAACTACATGCCCTTTTTATTAGAGCCCTGGCGGTGGCCCGAGAGTAAAAGCGAGAGGAGCGCGAGGGCAAGCCCCCTTGAAGCTGCCGGGTGGCTGAGCAGTTGCTGCCCAAACTGTGCTAACGTTGGGGAGGCAGCGGGCTCCAGCGTGCAAAATGAATGCAGCGGGGTCCCGGCGTGGCCTCACGGGCCACTACCTCATAGACCACACTGGAATTTAAGTTTCTTCACTGCAGTTTCAAGTGGAACTGGGGTACGCGCAAAGTGCTATGGTTGACTCCGCGAGTCCTTCTTTCACCATCGCGCTGGATTAGCGCTCTGGGAACCCTGGGAGGTAGTGGTGCTCTACAGGTCACTGTTGAACCCTGGGCCAAGCCTAGTGCGACAAAAACACCAAGCTGATAAAGTGAAAATGGGGACATGTACGTATACAGGACCAGTGTTCTTTGGTAACTTAGCTTTCTTGTATCTGTGTGGCTCATTGTAGTTTTTAACACAGAAAGTGTAGACTAACTGGAGGCCAGATTTATGTACATTCAGGTGATGGTCTGTTGTTCTTTTCCTCCATTCCTTCCTCTTTAACACTTGCTGTCCCCTCCCCATTCATTGGTCGGTAAAAGAAGAGGCAAAGTAAACCCCAACCCTCATAGAACGGATATTTAATAATACTTACAAGGTTCAATCAAAATATGCTAGTTTCTTGCTCTGTTTTTTTCAGCTTTGGTCCACTGTACCATGAGAACTTAGATGTTCACAGGAGCTTTGTTGTTGTTACAAAACTTGGAGAGCATTTAAACACAAATACATATCTATTGTGTTAGAGTGTTGGATCCTTTTATGGCAACCTAACAGCATACTACTCTAGCAGACACCAGTATACAACTTCTAAAAATATTTGGTGAATGCTGCCAAATTGATTCACAGTAGGATATTTTGAGGTAAGACACCCACTCCTTGACATCTCAAGGGTGCAACTTTGTGTTCAAGTACTTGTTCTATCTTTAAAATCTCACTTTAAAATTTTGTATGGCTATCTTGTTCTATTTTGAAAATTTGCAACTAAACTGTGGTTAGACTAATCTTAGAATAACATGCAAGAAGTTGAATCCTCTATACTTACAGGAAAATTATAGGAACTATTTTATAAGTAAACGGAGCAGTTCTAAAATGCTTTTTAATCTATATCGCTTTAGAATAGGAACAATGAAGATGGGTTATGTTTTGAAATGTGTGAACACTAACTTATTGCATGAATTTCTTAGCAAGATTGGCCAAGGGAAGAGGGAGTTTATTTTACGTATATAATCTGTTGATTTATAGTCACAGGAACTTCATAAAAACAGTTAAATGTTTTAACATAAAGGTGGAATGAGAGGTGGGTAGCTTTTCACATGTCTACTATTTTATTATGTTTGTTAACTTTGAATGTGGTATGTTAAATCGTAATTACCAGATTTTGTATTGTTTGCAGCATATTTTAGGTATTGTAAAGATTTAACAGTGAGTCTCTTTATCTCAGCAATTTGGAACCATACTCATTTGGAAATTGTTAATCCTATGGAAAAAAAATGAAAGGAAAAGATAATGTGGTTTAGGTAGTCTTTTTGCCTTCTTTGTCTAAAGCAGTTATTACTGGTTAGATTTACCCTGAAAGTGACTTAAAACTACTGTAGGTGAAAATTTAATGCTACATTTGACAGACCAGTTGAATATTTAATTTTTATTTGTTTTTAAGGATAGTTCATTGATAAGATGCAAGCAGTTTTACTTCACAGAATTTTACATGCTCATTATGTTGACTTTGGAAATGCTAAGTTTTGAGTTTGAACTTTATAGCCTTCCAGTGTGGTAGTTTTTAGGACTAAGTGTTTTCATTGTATGATTTTTATTTTTTAAGTGTAGTAGAATCTTTACAGAAAATGTAGGTGACAATCAGTTAAATTTAATGTCATAAGAAATAATTGTCAATTTGTGTGTGTTGAATCTTGGTAGCACTAAATATTATAGACATTATCACATATTTTGGAGTTGTTTTGACTGTCTTTTACCAATCTGGTTTGCGTGGTGTTGTGGTTTAGATATAAAAGTCTCCTGTTAAGAGGTGAGGATTTTGAAAGTTTTTGGTATCATGGAGCTGCTATACTCATCAGTGGATTAGATGATTGATGAGTTTATAGCTGACTGTGCTGTTCAAAATTGGGACCTGGTCAGAAGTGGCAGGTCTCTGGGCACATGACCTAGAAGGATATATTTTCATTTCTGATTCCTCTCCCCACCCCTCTGCTCCCTGGTTGTCATGCATTAAACAGCTTTCCTCTGCCATGCCTTCCACCATGCTGTTTCTACCTTGAAACCAGCAAACAGTGGACTGACTCCTGAAAATCATAAGCACAAAGATAAAGCTCTCCATCTTTAAATTGTGAGTATCCCAGTGATGGAAAAGTGGCAAATACAGGAAATTGGTACCAGATATAGAATCATTACTGTGACTGTACCTGACCATCTAGTTGAGAAATGTTTGGAACTGGTTTGTGGGACGTTTGGAAGGGTTTGGTGATGTGGGCTAGAGAAGCCCTATTCTTAGTCACTTTCTTGTCCTGGAGCCACAATATCCAACACTCATAATTTAAAAGAGAAGAGGCTTTTTTTTGTTCATGTCTTTTAGTCTATAGTTGGTCTGCTTCAAGGTAGAAAGGGCATGGTGAAAAGGCCTGAGATGGAGGGCGACTGCTTATATCATGGCATCCAGCAAGTAGAGACTGAAGGGAGAAGCCAGGAAGGGTCATATACCCTTTCAGTTCTCAACCCAATGATCTACCACTTCCCACCAGCCCCCACTTTCCAATAGAACATTGAACTCTGATTGTTATTCAATCATCCTCCAATAGCATTATCTCTAAATATATGAGGTCTATCTGGGACTTTCTATATCTAAACTATATCACCCTAGAATGATGTAAACAGAATTTAACTAGTGATTCTGTGTAGTGCTCAAAAGACCAAAGGGGTACTGGGAATGTGAATAATAAAGGCCAGGCTTGTAAGGTTTTAGCTAGTAATGAGGACTCCGATGGAAACAACTAGAGGCTGTGCAGATTTCATTTTGGCAAAGAATTTGTCTATGTTTTGGCCATGTCCTAAGACGTCACTGAATTTAAGGTTGGTGACCCAGTTAATCTACTGGAGGAACTTTCAAGGCAATCCTAATATTAAGGCTGTAGCATGTGTACTGCTGGCTGCTTTTAACCAGCTTCTGTTCTAACTTGTGGCAGACCTTGATACCATCCACTGATACTAATTTTTCAGCCATGGAGCATGAAGTGCTGTAGCGTGATTGATGGAGGTTTCCACCTAGGTCTCAGAAGAAGTCTTGGGAGGCCATACAGTATGCCTGTGAGAGGGCACTGTGTAGAGCTATGAGAGTGAAGCAAAAAGTTCAGTGGAAACTCAAGGAAGTTAGAGATGTCAGGAATGAGGAAAGTCTGCTGAGTCAAACCACAAGCAGCAAATGGAACCAGCCTGAGAGGGGCCATATGGACTGAAACCTGCATCACCATAGCTCACCACAACTTGCCTTGGGTGCTGGACATGGAGCTACAGGATTTAATGTTGTCCTGTGCTTCAATCTTGCTTTGGTTTAATTTCTTTTTATTCCCCTATTCATACTTACGGAGTGGAGATTTTACTTTGTGCCATTGTATGCTGGAAATATTTTTCTTTTTGATTTTTACAGGAGCTGACAGCTAAGACTTTGCCTTGAATATCAGAGGGAACTCTGCACATAGGCTTTTCAGCTGTGCTGGAACTGTTAATATTTTGGCAACTCCTAGAGATGGACTAGATTCATTTTGCAAAATGAGATAGAAATGAGTCTTTTGGATACCAGGGGTAGAATGTTATAGTTTAGATGTAAAATACTTCTCAAATGTCTTATGTGCACAGTTGGGGATTTTGGAAAGTGACTACATCATTGAGGTGCTACACTCACCAATGTATTAGTCGATTGATGAATTTATAATTGATCTTGCTGTTTGAAAGTGGAAGCTTGATCAGAAGAGGCAGTTCTCTGGGGACGTGGCCTAGAATGATGCATTCCTGTCCCTGGCTCCTTATCCTTTCTTGGAGCTGACTACTATAGATTGAATAGTGTTCCTCTGCCATTCCTTCCACAATGCTGATTCTGTCTGCAGGCTAGCCAAACCTGACCTGATTCCTTGGAAAATCATTAGCCATAATAACCCTGTCTTCCTTTTAAGTTGTGGGGTTTGGATATTTTATGCCAGCAAAGGAAAACTGACTAATACACATAGGCAATTGTTAACATTTGAAATAAAATTCATAAATGTGTAAAATGGTTGTTTTGAGTCTCTTAATATCTTTTCCCACATTAAGAAATTACTTTGGATAAATTGCACTTTTAAACAAGTGCATATAAGCAAGACAATTTTTATAAGCCTAAACCTGTTAAAATTTTAGTATGGTAAAGTGTGTTAAGGTTTTCACAAAGAAGTAGTTTGGTTCTAGGGAAAAGTACAGAATTGATCTTAAGAAAAGATGAACTCCTTTGGCTTCTGGTGAGAGATTTTTTGAAAAAGGGGCAATAGTGTCAGTTGGAAACTTTGGTTGTGGAAGCTGTTAAAAAGACTATCTCAATTATATCTACAGTGAATTAAAACCTCAAAGGACATCACAACTCAGGTATCCACAGTTTTAACTCTAGTCCTATAAGATCATGGAAGAGGTGTTGAGTTGGGATAGGTATTGGTCATTCCTGGGCAAGTTTGTTTGTATACAAACAAGGTAATTGAATAATGTAGATATTTCTTTTTTTCATTCTTTTATTTTTTAAAGGGATATAAGGTTTATTAGAGATATAGGACTCACTCAAGTATGGAATTGGTTACGCAGAGAAATGAGGCACAATACAGTTGGGAACTGGGGGTCATTTATATGGTTTTGGTGGTGGGAAAATGGAATTTAATAATCTATATTCTTAGTCTTGTCTAATGGGTAGGAGAGGATGGCCCATCCACAGTGAGAGAATGGTCAATTCATATAGGAAATTCTAAAAAGGTGGTCCCTTCATGGGTGAGAGGACCATTTGCAAGTGAAAAGGAAATAGGCAGACCTCTTTGCAGCTGAAAGAGAGTCTCCCAGAATTGTGTCCTGAAGCTACATTTTTTCATAAAAGTACGATTTTTACAATCTGAATTTCCTTGTTTCCTTTTTATCTAGTTTTATTTCCTCTATCCTATCTCATTCCCTTTGCCCCAGACTTCAGTCCTTTATTCTTCTTAAAGGAGTGCAGAAAGCCAATGGTCTCTCTTCAGTAAACACTTCAGACTGAGGATAAGTGTTGATCCTGGCTAGCCAGGTACTAAAACTCTCTTCTAACTGATCTAATGGAGATATAGGAAGACTGGGTTCTATCTTTTGAACAACAATCATCTGTTGATTGTCTGAAAAAGAGGGGAAAGACATAGGAAACATTAGACTACAACAGTGAATCATGAAATAGAAAAGAATACCATTGTACAGTATCATAGCCACAAAAACGAGACCTTTCTTTCTACCAAGTTGTTCCAAGGAACCAGGATGTTAGCCGGTCATTAAAGCTTATGGCACAGGCTGACACTGTATTGATTTGTGAAGGCTGATCATGAAATTCAGAGGACACCTTTGCAAAGTTGTCAGGAATGTACACACAATGGTTCTGTTTTGGTAATGACACAGGCTCCACCTTGTGTTGCTCTTAGAATATTTGGGGCCATTCAGTTTTGAAGAATGGCTTTTCTCATTATTTTTACTTCTGAATTTAATAATGAAATACCCTCTATATGTATAGTTTGTAAGAGGGCCAGCATGCCACATTACATCCTCAAGTCCTATTGTTATAGGAGAAATACAACTCCCAACCTCCTAGATGTCAGATGTGCACGGATCATGTGCCCTGAAACAAATAAATAAATAAATAAATAAATAAATAAATAAATAAATAAATAAATCCAAGGAACAATGTAGGTTAAGAATAGGAAAAGTTTATTAAGAGATAGCTTCTAATAGACACCAGTCATCCTGAGAGGGTTGCCACCAAGGCACTTTATCAGGGGTAATTTATACAACAAAGTCACAATGTGGGTACAACATAGGTCAAACTATAATCAAGCCCATATGATAATAAGTACAGATGATACTTGGGTTCATGAATGCTTTTGCTTGTGAATAATTTGTTTTGCAAACAAGTGTTTGGCAAAATTTTCTTTTTGTTTGTGAATTCGGCATTGATCGATAACTGCAGCCACCTTCTCCACACAAACATGAATGTGGCCATCTTTCCATCATTGTGGAATGAATTAAGTTTGTGAACTGTGGTACCTCTGTGTAGCCACTTAGCTAATATTGATCTAATAGGGAAGTGGGGCATGTAGCAAGGTTCTATGGCTGACATCATTAACTTTGTAGTATTTATGACTTCTAAAACAGGAGTATTTTAGGATGGGATGAGTTCAGGTGTTCTGGACACTATCCTGAATGACTGTGGATTTAAAATATCTAGTTGGTGGAGTGACCAGTGCTGTTGAGCATATTTTCATGTATTTATGTGCTGTTTGTACTTCTTCATCTGATAAATGCCTATTCATTTCAGATGTGCACTTTTGGGTTGGGTCTTTAAATTTGGGGGATCTGATTTTTCGGAGTTCTTTATATATTCTACATGTTAGTTTTTTGAGGAGTAGGTGGTAGAATTTTTTTTACCACTTTGTGGATTGACTGTTCACTCTGTTGGTGGTTTCTCTCGCTGTGCAAATGCTTTTAATTTGATGTGATCCCAGTTGATTCTTTGTAATATTTCATGTGTAACTGAGGTTTAGTTCATATTTGCTTACACCTATGTCTTTAAGAGTTTTACCTATCCTATCTCAACATCATTGGTCATTTGAGAAAAGCAAATAAAAACAGCACTGAGATTCCGTCTCCAGAAAGAATGGCTATCATTAAAAAATCAACAGTAACAAATGCTGGACAGGCTGTGGGGAAAAACTCTTCTTCATTGCTGGAAATTGTATAAACTGGCAAAACACTATGAAAATCAATACGGAAATTCTTCAAAAAACCCAAACAAGAGGTTCCATTTGATCTAGCTGTACTTCTCCTGGGTAACTTCCTGAAAGAGTTAATAATCATACCCCAGTGATATATGGATACCCATGTTTATAGCAGTACAATTTATAATAGATAAATATTGGAAGGAGCCCACATGCCCATCCAAGATGAATGGATAAAGAGCATGTGGTATTTGTATATGATGGAGTACTACTCTGCCATAAAGAAGGATAAAGTTTAGCCATTTGTAGAAAAATGGATGTATCTTGAGGCCATAATCTTAATTGAAATAAATCATGCATACAAGTTTAAATGTTCCATTGTTTCTCTTGTGTGAGAACCTGAAAGGATAAATCAGGAGCAAAATTAAGGACAGATATTGGGGAATAGGAAGAACATATTCAAATGGGAAGGGAAACATGGGAAGGGGCAGGAAAATAGGAAAGAAAAGGAAAAAAGAAAGAATAGAAAGAAAAATGCAATCAAAGCTTCTGTAAATTGAGGAGGAGAAGAAGGATTAAAAGGAGAGGGGGGAGGTGGGGAAAAAAGAAGAATCAAGATATGTATATGTACAGATTTCCTATAATAAATATGATCAGTATGACAGGTATGTAAAAATAAAGTTAAAATAAAATGACCATTTGTTACTCAGACTCTCCCCCAGTTCTTTCATATACTCTTTACAGTAAACTGAGATCCCAAAGGAACTAGTTAATTTGCATTATATTTTCCTCAAAATTCAGGATCTTAGTAGGCTATACCTCCCTTCAGGATTTTAGTAGGGAGTGGATGCATTCCATGGTACCTGAGGGAGTTCATTCTTTGTCCAAAGTTCCAATTGATAGTCTTTTTTTTTTTTTGTACCTGGGATTGAACTCAGGTCTTTGTGCTTGGGAGGCAGGTGCCAGAACCACTGAGCTAAATCTACAGTCCTTCATTTTCTATTCTTAATTTTATCAGTCAGCCCACTGGTCCCTTACTCTGTCTCAGGCCCTTCCACTACTTAATTACCTTATTCATTAGATAACTAAATAAAGATAATGGTAACATGATCATACCAGTGGAAAACTGATCTGGTTTATCAATACCCATAACCTCTCAAGTCTGGGAGGTTAGCTGGTTGATCTGAAGTTTTGACCCTGCATTCTTGGATGTATGGATATCCCAATGTAGATTTTCCTAATCACCCTTGAGGAAATCAAGCCACAGGTTTTGTACCACAGTGTCACTGGGTACTATTTGGAGCTGGCCGCCTTATTCCAGTTCCTATCCTATAGTCAGTTGCAAACAAATCAATGTCTCATAATTAAATAATGTGATTATAGAATTGAATATGCATCCATTCAATATTTTGGGTGGCATTGCTCCACCTATCATAAGTATGTTTTGTTGTTGTTGTTCCTAATGATGGGGTGCTAGTTGGCTGTTTCTTCCTTTGTATATTTAAAAGCAAACTTTTAACTTGGTATTACTGTTAATCTTTATTGTTTTGGCTATACTTTCTCTTTGAATGGTTAAAACCAAGTCAAATTGAGACCTGTGATAATTAAAATTAACCCTGTACTCTATGTATATATCAGAGTGAGTTCTGGCTTCTTGTGTATTACTTTCAGTGCCATGGGCAGAGAGCTTCTTAGCTCTTTCTGTTTTTCCTCTACCAGTTGTGTCATTTGCCAGGATAGGTCACAGTCTTTGCTAGACATTGTGCTCTTTAATGACCCTCTTTTTAGCACAATGCACCCTAGTTGACTTCTATTGTCTGGGGTCCATCAATCTTCATGCTCAGGAGGTTGGGAGACTCACCAGAGTTGTAGGATCCTGTAGAGAAATCTCCTTGTGATTTGGGTCATTGTTGATGTTGGAGGGCCAGGAAAAAATTACTGACTATCCTTCTAACTCAGTTACCTTTCTAACTTTGGTCTCCAAGCCTTGTCAGTTACACCAGTATTGAAATGAGGACTGTTAAGTGTAACAACTATAGTCTTATCTGGATATCAAGTACTTTGAAGTGTATAGTCAGAGGACTTTTTTTTTAACCAGTCATAACTGTCTTAGAAGTCAAATTTCAAATCAATTTTGAGATCTGTACAGTCTCCATGTCTTATTTTAGATCCCTTTGTTGTTGCCAAGATAAATGTCACCAGGCTGGATCTAGGGTCCCCAAGGCCAAAATAAGGAACTTAACCCACCCTTATAAAATGCTTGCACATTCATTGACGCCTGTCCAGGAGAAAGAATTTTCAGGACACATCAGTGAAAGAAACATGAGATTTATTAGAGATATAGGATACACTCAAGAGTAGAGTATGAGGTATTGAATAATGTGAATATTTCATGAATTAATGTCATGATTACAGTTTGTGCACTTAGGTATTTGTTTTGCTTTTCTTTTTTTGTGTGGGAGGGCTTGCTTACTTATGAAAGGAGTTGATTATAGCATTTCAAGTTGCATATCATGTTTAAACTGGTACTTTATATCATTTGTATTATTTATGTTATTTCTTTAGAAATAATGCTTTAAAGAATGTTAGTTTTGAGAGTAATGTAGTTTATTCATAAAAAACAGATTTAGACCAATCTACAGAATTAAAAAATTTACCCAGGATTGCAACTATCAGTCACTTTCTCCAAGTTTCAGAAGTTTCAGTCTATGATCTATCTGTTTTCCCAAGCAGAGGTGAAGAACTTGAGATACAGATAAGTGAGGCATATAGGACTGCAGCTAGTCAGGATGAAAAAAAAAATCTAAACCTACACATATGGCAGTCAAGATCCCGGAAACCCAACAGAATAGCGTAATACTACAGGCAGTTAGAGAAAAGAAATGAATCATAAAAAGAAGAGCCATCAGAATCAGGGCGACTTTTCAGTGCAGACCCTCATGTCAAGGAGAGCCTGGAATGAGGTATTTTAAGCCTTAAAATAAAAGAACCTCCAACCTAGACTGATGTATCCTACAAAACTACCTTTCAAAATTGATGAGGAAATAAGATACTTCCATGACAAAGAACACCCGAGAAACTTCATGAATAGCAAACCAGCACTTAAGACAATTCTAAACATATCTTTGAAAAATACAATGAAGTTCACAACTTTTTGAGGCCCAACAGAGTAAATCCAGCAGGCAAGGCAAGAAGTTAAAGGGAGAGGGGTAAAATAAAAAAGAGCCAACAACAGGAAGATAACATAAAAATGATGTCAATAAATATCAGTTATAACCATCTATGTTATTGGCCTCAATTCAGCAATCAAAAGAAACAGTGGCAGAATGAGTTAAGAAGCAAAATCCAACAATATGCTGTATAACACATCTAGTTAAAAAAGAAATTCATAGATTGAAAGTAAAATGGTGGAAAATAGTTCTCCATGTAACAGCAACCTGGAAAAAAGCAGGGGTAACTATCTCATTTCCAAACAAAGCAAATTTCAAACCAAAACTATTTAAGAGAGATAGAAGGTCACTAAATCCTTGTAAAGGGACAATTGAAAAGGAAGTTATTACAATAATAAATATGTAATAAATAATAAATATGTAATAAATAATAAATATGTAATAAAATAATATTGTAATTTATAAAATAAATATGTAATATAATAATAAATATGTAATAATAAATACTAATGCCCCCAACTATATAAAACAAATATTAAGAGACATGAAAAACCAAGTAAGCACTAATACAGTTGTAGTAGGGGACCTCAGTACCCCTAGTCACAAATAGATCATCTAGACAAAAAATCAACAATGAAATACTAGAAGTGAGCTTAGACATAGAACAAATGGACTTAATAGATGTCTACAGAGTGTTCTACCTGGCAAAAATCAGAATATATATTCTTTTGGGCTGCACATGGGCGATTCTCAAAATAGACCATACACTAGCTTGTAGGACATGCTTAAGTAAATTCAAAGGAATTGAAGTTATCTCACGTATATTATCAAACCATAGGGCCGGGGATTTAGCTCAGTGGTTTGGTGGCCTGCCTTGCAAGCGCAGTTAAACTGGGGATCAATAGGATAAGAAACCCCAAGAACATAACAAACACATGGAAATTGAATAACACTCTCCTGAACAACCAGTAGGTCACAGGGGAAATTAAAGTAGAAATTAGACAGTTTTTATAATTTAATTATAATGCCAGTATAACATACAGGAATTTAGAGAATACAATGAAAGCAGTTGTATATGGGAAATTCATAGCAGTAAATGCCCACACTAGGAAAACAGAGTGAGCTAAAATAACCTAAGGCTGAATCTTAAGTTCTTAGGAAAAGAATAGAAAGGCAAACCCAACACTCATACAAGAGAGGAAATTATAATGATCAGAGCAGAAATCAGTGCAATGGAGGCTAAGAGAATGATACAAAAAAATCAACAAACCAAAGAGTTGGTTTTCCAAAAGAATAAATAAAATTGGCAAACCCTTAGCCAACTTTATCAAAAAAGGAAAGAATAGGCTCAAATCCATTCAATTAGGAATGAAAAAGTTGAAGACACAACAGATTCAGCAGAAATCCAGAGAATAGTCAGGACATACTTTGAGAACCTATACTATAATAAAGTGGAAAACACAGAAAAAAATGGACCAATTTCTAGGAACACGTGAATTACCAAAGTTGAATAAGATAAAAATTCTAAACACCCAAATTATAATCACTGAAATTGAAAATGTAATCAAAATTTTACCAACAAAGAAAAATCCCAGGTCCTGATGGCTTCGCTGCTGAATTCTGCAAGACACTTGTAGAACTATTGCCATTACTCTTTGAACTTTTCAAGGAAATTGAAAGGGAAGCAATACTTCCAAATTAATTCTTGGAAATAAGTGTTACTTTGATTTGAAAAGCAGGGAAAGACCCAACCAAAAAAGAGAACTACAGGTCAGTCTCCTTAATGAACACAGATGCAAAAATCCTCAATAAAATAATGACAAACAAAATACAGAGGGTTATCAAGAAGATTATGCAACCTGATCGAGTTGGATTTATCCCAGGGATGCAAGGATGGTTCAACATATGTAAATCAATAAATGTAATACACTGTATTAACAAACTCAAAGATAGAAACCATATGATCATTTAAATAGATTCAGAAAAAAACGTTCAACAAAATTCAACATCCATTCATGGTAAAAACTCTGCAGAAAATTGGAATAGGTGGTCTTTATCTCAACTTGATAAAGTCTGTCTATGAAAACCAACAGCCGACATCATACTAAATGGTCAAAAACTGAAAACCTTCACAATAAAATCAGGAACAAGACAAGGATGTCAATTATCTCCACTCCTGTTCAATATAGTTCTGGAAACTTTAGCCACAGCAATTAGACAAGAGACAAAAATAAAAGGAATAAAGATAGGAAAGGAAGAAGTTAAATGTCATTATTTGCTGATGATATGATACTCTACATAGAAGACCCAAAATACTTTTCCAAAAGACTTCTAGACTTAATTGATAGATTCAGTAGAGTGGATACAAGGTAAACACTCAAAAATCAATAGCCTTCCTTTACACCAATGGCAGATTTACTGAGAGTGAAATTAGGGAAATAAAACCTTATATTATATTTAGATAGTTATGACAATCATCCCAGGCTTCCCTACCATGAATAGTTTGTCTTAAATTTCCTTTGTAAATATGATCCCTTCATTTAAGTATATTGAAGCTGTCTACCAACATTTATAATTACAGGGTGACTCAGGATAAAATATGAGGTTATGTTTAGGAACACTTTGAGGGATAAGAAAAGTAATTTCATAATCATGCTGGCCAAAGAGGTGTTTTATTGACATTTAACTTTTTTTCTGTTTGGAACTCTTGTTACAGTAAGAATTGGTTAACATTCATTACATGGTTTTGGGAACAGGTATTGTAGAACAAAATGGTATAATGTGAAACCCCTACAGAAACAACAGAGAGGTGCATCCTATCTACATATGTTTAAATTCACATGGACAAGACAGGAATGTGGAAATTATTATAAAATGCACAAGACCATTAACATTGGGGAACAATGGTGGTGGTAGTTTTAAGAATAAATTTGTTTATGCCTTTTGAAAGATGTGAAATTTGAGCAGGGAATTATAGACTGGTAATATTTTCATAAGTGATGAAAGGACTGTATTTCATGTGAATAGGGGACAGTATAGCTCAAAGCATAGAAGTGTTCTGGAAAGGAGGGACCTGATATTACTAGGATATACAAGATGTGATTAAAAATATAGTGAATGTTTAAATTTTTAAAAATCATAATAAAAGACACATTGCCATTAGTCTACATTAAAGCATTCCCCCTCACCTGAAACACTTTTATGCCATTCTTGTCATTTTCGGAAGCAGTTTGTAGTTTATGTTTTAGTCAATTTCTGTCAGATAAAACATTGTGGTAAAAACATGGTGAAATGCAAGATTTCCCACATTTTGTGAGCACACCATATAATTTTGTGCTATGGGAGTAGAGATATGATGTGAGATGAGCTAGGAAATAAATGTAGGCTGCAAATAAATTGTGTAGCACTTTTTTTTTTTTTTTTTGGTTTTCTGAGACAGGATCTTGCTGTGCAATTCAGATTGACCTTGAACTCACCCAGGTTGGCCTTGAACTCATGGTCATCCTGCCTCAAACTCCAGAGTGTTAGGATTATAGGCCTATGCCACGATGCCCGGCTACATAGGACATTTTAAAACTTTTATTTTAATAGTACATATTGGCAATACATGAAGTTTACATTCATCTTATTGAGTAGCTACATGTACAAAATGTATCTTGGTTCTTTTTTATTCTCCTTCCCATCCCCACCCACCTCTCTCCCTTCATCTTCATATCACCTTTCCCTTTTATCATTGTTATTGTTAATATTATTTCAGTTTGTGTTTTTGGTATATAATGCTTACATTCATTGCAGTTATTTGGTACCTGTACATGACACACCTTTAGTCTTTTTTATTTCTTCTTCTCCTCTACGCTCACCCTTAGTCTCTTGCACCCCTTCCTTTTTTCAAAACATCAATTTCCTGTTTCCTTTTTTCAAACTTTTATTTTGCCCTTTATTTATTCTTTGGCTTACTCAAATGAGAGATAGTATATCATATTTAAGTTTGTATGTCTGATATATTGCACATAACATATTTTCCAGGTGTAACTATTTCCCTACAAATATCCTGAATTTATCTTTCTTTATAGCTGAATAGTATTCCATCATGTTTAGATATCACCTTTTCTTTATTCATTCATCTTTTGATGGACATACATGCTGCTTCCAGGATTTTACTATTGTGAATTGTGCTGCTATAAATATTAGGAGGCATATATTGCTGTAATGTGATGTCTTTAGCTAGTTTGGGAAGATACCAAGAAGGGAAATAAATGGGTCAAATGGAATTTCAAATTTTATTTCTTTGTGAAATCTATATACTAATTTCTATAATGGTTGTAGTAGTTTATACTCCCACCAACAATGTGGAAGGTTTCCTTTTTCCCTGCAGCCATGACAACATTTGTTATTCTTTGATTTCTTGATGATTAATATTCTTTCTGGTATAAAATGAAATCTCAATGTTTTTTTAATTTGCATTTCTCTAATGGCGAAAGATGTTGAACATTTTTTTCATATATTATTAGCCATTTGTACTTCTTCCGAGTATCTATTCATTTCACTTGCCTTTTTTTTTACTGGGATTTTTATTTTGGGTGATATAATTTTTTTGAGCTCTTTAGTTAGTCTAGATATTAGTCCTCTTTCTGAGGAGTAGCTGGCAGAAATGTTTTTTCCATTCTGTAGCTTGTCTCTCACTCTGCTGATTATTTCTTTTGCTGAAACTTTTCAATTTGATATAGTCTCATTTATTGATTCTTACCAGTTTTTCTTGTGGATTTAGAGTTCTTTTGATCAAGTCTTTTCCTATACCTATTATTTCAAGTGTTTTACCTACTTTCTTTTACATTTACATATGTATTTTATATATCAAGTTTCACTGCTTCTCTTTTACTATTAGAACTCTGATCCATTTTTATTTTAGTTTACTACATGGTAAGAGGCATGGGTCCAACTTTAATCTCTGTCTATGTATCTGTCATTTATCTATCATATCCAGTTTTTCTAGCACTATTTGGTAAATAGGCTATCTTCCCTGCAGTGCATGTTTTGGGCTTCTTTATCAAAGATCAAATAGCTGTATGTGCCTGGCATATTTCTGTATCCTCTCTTTTGTTTCATTGATACATGTGTCCATTTTTGTACCAACGCTATGCTGTTTTTTTAAATCACTGTTGCTTTGTAGAATAACTTTTTTTTTTTTTGGTACCTGGAATTGAACTCAAGTCCTTGCGCTTGCAAGGCAGGCCACCTAACCGGTGAGCTAAATCCCTGGCCCTTGTGGAATAACTTGAAGTCATGTATTGCGATGCCTCCCACTTTGCTCATTTCCCAGTATTGCTCTTGTAGAGTATCTTTTAGTTCCATGTGAATTTTAGAATTGTTTCTCTAGTTCTGTGAGGAATGCTGTTGGTATTTTAATTTAGATTGTGTTAAATCTGTATACATCTTTGGTCATATGGTAATTTTGACAATATTGGTTATACCTATCCAGAAACAGAGGTCAACTTTTCATTTTCTGATGTCTTGTTGAATTTCTATTTTCAAACTTCAAAAGTTTTTATTGTAGAGGTCTTTCACTTTCTTGCTTAGGTTAATTCCTTGGTATGTAATTTTCTTGATGGTATTGTGAATGATAATTGTTTTCTAAATTTTTTCTTCAGTTCATTTTAAAAAATTATATTTATTAAGTTTATTGGTTCACTTTAGGTATACATTGTGATCATATTCATCATTGGAAATTTGTATCTATACATGATATATCTTTATTCTTATTTTTCCCATTCCCCTTCCCTCCTTTCAACCCCTCTAACCCTCCCAATTTACAAAAGCTTTGTTTCTGTTTTGTCCTTCTGTTTTCATTTTTTTCTTTCCCTTTTCTCCGCTCCCTTCCCTAGTTCCCCTTCCCCTTTTAAAATTTTCTTCCTATTTCACAGTATCTATTATATGTTTTGGTCTTCATTTACACTTTCAGTTTCTCACACCAGAGAAACAATTTGGTATTTAAACATGTATGTACTAGTGGATGCACCTTGAATTCATTACTGTTAGACATGAATGATAGAGGGTTTTTAAAGCCAGTTCCATTTTATTTCATAAATGGGAGCCAGTGAAAGCTTTTGAAAATGAATGACATTATCAAATATGTGCTTTGAAGAATAATTTCTGGTAGTGTCCAGAATGGATTGAAATAATGGAGATAGTAAAGATAGGAAATACCAGCCAGGAGCCTATTATGTTAGTTGAAATATTAATAAGATTATGGACATAGGACAGGAGTAAAACATGACTGATGGGACAGACCTGGTAGAGGTAGAATAGTTGGCATTTAGTAAGTGATGCTAGGGAATATGAGGGGAGAAAATAACTAACTGAGATTAGGAACATGGTGGCAGGACCTAATTCAAATCCATAGGTATTGAACATATGCCTGCCAGGATAAGTATATGCTAGCTACTAGACTTATATGAAGATAAATAGATCTTTGAACCATAGGGAGAATGAAAACCAAATTGAACTTTTCTCATCTCTAATATTGTCTTAAACAATAGTAGACTATTCTATAGATTTTTTTTGTTATGCTTTTAACATGCTTGAAATCCTTACTTCTGAAGGTAAATACACTTATTACTAGTAAATTTTTTATGTTTTTCACAGAGGTGCTTGGTTCATTCTTGTTTCAGCAATATCCATCTTAAATAGTGAGCATCTGATAGGTATAGAGTACTATTTTAAAAATAATGACCAATGCTTCCTTCTAGAATGTGGAAAGGAAACCCCAGACATCCGTATTTGTTCTATTTTTTTTTAAACAGATTCATGTGGAATAGACTAGGGGAGGGTTTAAAAGTCACTCTTCCATACATGTGCCTTCACAGTTCTTCCAAGTCTATTTTAAACCATAGTGGTCTGGAAATACTCAGTTCATTTATTTTAGGGTAGAACCTCTATATTTCCCTGTCTTGATTAATTCAGCAAGAGAGTTAATTACTACCTTTATTCACTATTCGATATTAAGGCTTACAATGGTGCAGTTGCTTTTTTGGATCATATTGTTTCAATATTTCCCCTCTCATAGTCTCTCTTGCCTATAATTTTGAGAAAGAAATCAACATTTATCCCTTCCTGTAATTGCTTTTTTGGTTGGTGCTATTATTAGATTTAGCACAAATTCTGAATATTTGGCAAAAACGTGGAATCTTGAAGTATTTTTCACAATTTTCCATATAAAGCTTACTCATTTATGTTATTTTCAAGTATTATTTACTGTTATTTATGATTGTTTATTTTTTCTTTGTGTATTTTATTTCCTTTTCATTTATTTTTAGGTGGGAAAAGAGTCGGAGAGGAAAAAGATTTATAGTTAAGCTTTATCTGGTTTTCAAAGATAGTAGACTTTTTTCAATTGCCCTGATGGCATTCTATGTAGGTGATTTTACAGTTAAATTTTAACCTGTATCTATACATTTGAAATACTTTTGCTGTATGCATGTATGAGAGAGTGAATGTGTGTATTACTTACATAAGGTAATTGATATGGTATATAGAAAACAAAGCCCAATAACAAACTCTTGATATTCAGGATAAGGGAAAATATAAAGTAGTAAATGTATAGAAATGGTGGAGAATGGAGGTTGAATGTGAAAGAGAACACAGGTAAGAAGGCTTTAGATGTCTATTATAGCTTGTTCTTGAGTAGGCAGAATAGAATAAAAATGGCCATACTTCCAAAACTGTTATACAAATTCAGTGTATAGTTGAATTCTAAATTTGGCCTTGAGTTTCATTAAGCTGATTGGTTTAAACTCTGGCTGTATATAAGATTAATCTGAGAGTTTAAAAAAATTAGACATACCAATGCTTCCCTCACAGATACTCACATTTAAGTAATCTGGTACTGAGTACTGGTACTCAGTAAGAGGTACTGAGCATCATTCCCCTTATGGTTATCCTATATGGCTAGTGTAAAGAAACTACATTTGTAGGCCAAAGTAAAAAAAAAAAGTCATGTAGTTTTCACTATTCAACAAGAGAAAATCCTATCAGTTCCTAAGCTAGCAATTAGGAAATATAATTTATGTGAATTGTGAATTTGTGTGTGTATATTTTATGCTGTCATCGTTTTAAAATATGAATAATGTCAAAAGAGGTATCTGAGTTGTCTTGTATGCTCTTGCTGTTTAGTTTCAGGAAATTTGCTTTTCCATAAGAGTAAAAACTAAATTTTAGTGTCCTAGCTGATTTTAATAAAGGTTAGCCATATATTTAATCTGTTAAGAAACCTGATAAGCAAGAGTATAATGATTGTGTTTTCAATAACAAATATCCTTTTACCTATTTCAACAAAAATTACAAAAAAACAGGAATAATTTTCATTAGTATACAACACCTCTGTTTTTCCTGTAAAGTGGGCAGGGACAAGCTTTAAGAGGGCATATAGAAATTTTTTTGTTTGTTTTTTGAGACAGGGCCGCACTGTGTAGTTGAGACTGACCTGGAACTCACTATGTAGCCCAGGCTGGTCTTGAACTCACAGTGATCCTCTTGCCTCAGCCTCCCAAGTGCTGGGATTACAGGCATGTGCCACCACGCCCGGCTGGGATATAGAAATTTTAACACTAAATATAAATATCTTACTGAAAATGATAGTCTAATTGATTCCCATTGACATATATCTAAACTTAAAGTGAAAAAAAGGCATTGATTCAGCACTTACTAAGTACTAGGTACTATTAGATACTTTGCATAGATTATCTCATTCAGTTTGATTTACTGTTCAGAACAGATCTATAGGAGAAGTGTATCTTTTTCCCTGATGAGTAATAGGCAAACCAATGGGACAAGCATCTGGAATTCGAGGTTAGAATGTTTTACATTCATAGATTTTTCTTTATATATTGCTATCCTCACCATAAAGACAATATTGAATATACAGAGAGAATATAAATTGTTGATAGCCTTATTAGCTCAGCAGTCCAACATGCTAGTTGAGCAGCCATCAGTGTCTACTCAGTTTAAATGAGGGCCATCAAAAATCTGAACCATCTGAGAAATCCTCTTTTTTTAAAATTTTTGAGACACAGACCAATTTATTCTACAATTTTTATGTTAATGTAAAGTACCTGGAAAGTCTATAAACAATTTTGAAAAGAAAAAAATGAAATGCAAGGGAGACTCTACTTCATGTTAATGTGTACATATAACTGCACTGATTAAAACTAGTATTGGTGGCAGGATAGCTACATAGATCAGTGGAACAAAATAGAGAACATAGAAGTATACCCACATAAATATACTGAACTGGTTTTGGGGGGAAATTAAAAAAAGGTCAAGATTAACTATATTTAAAACTGAGATTCCATGCTTAGGATTCTGGGGAAATTATTACATGAAATAATTTTTCTATTCTCACACAGTTTAAATTAGTTACTCAGATGTGAATAAAAATACCACATAAAATGTTAAGAGATGAGATTTTTGGAATCATCAAACTACTCAGTGGGTCAAAGTGAAGAACACATTAGAAAACAGGAGAAAAACTTCATATGAGTGGAAATGTGGTTTCAATGTCAGATTTCAAATGACAGCAATTTTTTCTTCAATACAGTATTATGTGAAGGATTTGGAGCATATAATGAAGAAATCTGCTAAATGAGAATAGCCAAAACTTAAGAATTCAGGAAAATAAACAAGTCATTAGGTTTGAATTAATAATCCTCTGCATTCAACATTGTTCACCTGGGGCAGCTACATTGATAAATGAATGTTATAGGAGAAAAATTCATTTCAAACTTATAAGGGCACATACAGAAAAGTACATATTGATTATATAGGTATATACTGGAATGACAGAATATAAATATAAGTAGTTTTTATTTGATTTTATAGTATGTTTTTGAATGGAAAAGACTGACCCTAGAGCTTGTGCCACAATCACTAAGCATTTATTATATTTATCTTATATAGGGCAATTTTGTATTTTTTTGTTCTTGTTTGTTGAGAGAACGTCGCACTATGTTATTCAGACTGGACTTGAATTCAATATGTAGCCCAAGCTGGCCCCAAAATCACAGTAGTCCTTTTCCCTCAGACTATCTAGTGCTGGGATTAGAGTTGTGCCCCACACAACTGGCTTAATTTTGTAAGAATAAATGAATACTTCATGCAGTAGAGTCTTTTAAGGGAGATAAATGTGGATCTTCAAGAAAGGATTATTTAACAGTGTCACATCTACAAACAGTATTACTTTGACTTTAATTGGTCCGTGGCCATGACGCTGGATGTATCAGGTTGTTTGTTTGTTTGTTTCTTTCTTTCTTTCTCGTTCTCTTTCTATTTCTCTTTCTTTTTCCTCTCTCTCTCTCTCTCTCTCTCTCTCTCTCTCTCTCTCTCTCTCTTGTCTGTTTTTTTTTATTTTTTATA
>NW_022900951.1:65549117-65563196 GCF_012274545.1 Fukomys damarensis | reverse complement strand
TCTCTCTCTCTCTCTCTCTCTCTCTCTCTCTCTCTCTCTCTCTCTCTGCTGTGTGGTATTTCATGCATTTAATATAATTGGTTTGTCCATTAATCATTTGAGGGACATTGGGGATTCAGCAATTTTTAGCAATTATGAGTAAAGCAACTATGCAAATTTGTGGCACATCTTGGCTAGAAGATAACTTCTCATTTCTCATTTTCATTGGGTACTTATGGGTGGATGTACTCTAGTTTCTTTGAGTTCTTGTCAGTGCTTGGTATTTAAATAAAATTACTAAGTAAATCATTTCAGTAGGTGCATAATGACATTTAGTTGTGATTTTTAAGTTACAGTTCCCTAATGACAAATGTTAACATTTTTTATACACTTATTTGCTACCCCATGTATTTTTCTCTGGTGGTTTATCTTTTCAATTTTTTCTTTGATTTTTAAAAATTGGTTTGTTTTGTTATTATTAAGTGAAGAGTTTTGGCTAAAAGTCCTTAATCAGGTATTGGTTACACCCTTTTTTTCTATTTGGGGAGGCTTGAATTGTCATTGTCTTAGCAAGGAATACAGATTTTTAATTTTAATAGAGTTCAGTTTACCAGTTTTTTCTCCTATGAAGCTTTCTTTTGATGTTATACCTATGAAATGTTTGTCTAAATCTAGAGTTACAAAATTTTTCTTGTATATTTTATTCTAGAAGTTGGTTCAGTTGCATGCCTTAATTTAGGCCTTGGATCCATTTTCAATTAATTTTTGAATGTGGTGTGGATAGTCTGGTTTGAGGTCCACTTTTTTCATATTATTTTCTAGTTTTTCTTCTACCATTTGTTGAGAAGACTATCTGTTCTCCATTGAATTTTTTGTGCACTGTTCAGAAATCACTTGGTCATGTGTGCTATGTGTGATTCTTTCACAATTTTAATAACTTAGGAATATATTACTGAGCATAGGTATATGCTATTTATAAAATTCTCTGGGTTCTTTCTTTGTAATGAGTTGCAGATATTCCTTGTTCAACAACTGCATTATGCTCCTGCGACTAGCGTAGGCCATTAAATGATTGGTTGCTAAATGAGGAATTATATATAGTGTGTACATTACAATATTCAGAAAAAAGAAATGGTCAAATGAAACTGCAATTTGATGACTTTTTTATTTTCATAACTCTTACATGCAGTACTGTAATGTATAATGTAAAACTATAGCACTATACTGTATAATACAATCAGCAAAATTATAGTACTGGACAAACAAGGTATACTGTACAAAAAAGACATTGAGACTCTCTAAACAGAAGTGTACAAAAATATTGGTCATACATTTAAGTGGTGAGTCCTTTGTCTGAAGAGCACATCTCAGCTATAAGCCTGAACAACCATTAAACCGGTTGTTAAATGAGGACTATTTTATTCTTTTTGGAAAGACAAAATAATTTCTGTGGCATATTATCTTTGTGGCTATTAATTCTCAAAGCCTTAAGGTAAGTCACTCTTCTAAACCCCTCTTAAAGATGAGGAAATATAAGAATTTTCCCTCTACAGTGATACTTTACTGCTTATCCCCCCTCACCATGTCTAAACGTTAGCATGTCATTCCTAGCAATTTATTTTTATACATTACTTGTTGGCCTGTTAGTTTAATAGGAATGAAAGCTACCAACTAAATAAAGTTAAACTCATACTCTGGAAATCATTAATTTGCCAATAAAATGGACACCTGTAATTTTGGGTTTTGTTGATTATCATACATATATACTTATTTTTGCTCTTTTCAGAAAAAATTTTTACTTTTTAATATTGACAAAATTGCATATTCCTATGTGTGCATGTTTATATGTGCTATGCCTTACTTCATTTATAAGTATATAAAATATATGAAACAAATTTTGTGTTTATAATTGGGTCCCATCTCCAAGATAATTCATTATGTTTATGCAAATCTTCCAGCCTTCTGCCAAATCCTAAATCCAAAACAGTCCCTAGAATTTCAGATAAGGAATACTCAAGTAATATGCGTCCTTCTGTACCTGGCTTATTTCATTCACTATAATGTTATCTGGGCTCATCCATTGTGTCTCAAATGAAAGTATTTTATTAATTTTTCATGAGTGAATAGCATTCCATTGTGTAAACATACAACATATTCTTTATTCTTCCATAGATGGATAGACATTTATATTGATTTTTTGTCTTGTCTGTTGTGAATCATGCCACAATAAACATAGAGGTGAAGATATATCTCTTTGACATACTGATTTCATTTTGTTTGGATATGTAATTATGCATTAGATAATGATATTTTGGTAAGTGGTAGACTACATATGACTACACGTTGTTTTCTGCTGATGTTGTACCTGTATTAGTTTGTACAAAAATTGTCCATGATGTTCATGTAATGACAAAATCAGCTAATGACACATTTCTCAGAACCTGATTCTGTCATTAAATGATGAATGACTATATAATCACTAGTGGGATTGCTTGATTCTATGATAAGTTTACTTTTAATTTTTTAAGAAACTTCCATACTGTGTTCTATAGTAACTACATTTACCTTTGATGAGTTATTAACTAACGTGTTTGTTATACTTCTTTCTTTGTTTTTTTTAGAAAAACATACAGCCATCATACATTTATTTAAGAGCAAATGGAAGGCACTGTGCCAACTCCTTTAGGAACCTTATATTAATATTATCAAAAGCCCTATGTGACTTATTTTATAATTGAAGATATAGGTATGAAGAAAGTTTAAAACACTTTCTGAATGCAGAAAAAGTAGATCTTAAATTTTGAAGGTAATTCCATGTGATACCAAATAATTGTTTGTTTCCACAATATTACTGTATTATTCCTGTTTCAAAAATAAAACATATTACCTGCCTTCAAGGAGCTTTAAGTCTAGGTACACAAGATTAAAAAATTAACTGATACTGTGTAATAGGAAGAAGAGGTCTAAAGGTGTAAGGGAAGTGGGAGGGCAAAGGTAAGACATGAAAAAAAATAAGAGAAAAGGAAAAAAGTAGAAACAAAGTCTTTGTAAATAGGGAAGGGTGGAGGGGGTGAAGGGAGGGCAGGGGAATGGAGAAAAAATAAGAACCAAGATATGTCATGTAAAGGTACAAGATCCCAATGATGTATGCAACTGTATTATGTACCTAAAACGTACCAATAAAAAAATGTAAAAATCACTTAAAAATGGTTAAAATATAATAAAAAATAAAATAGTGCTGCAATAAAAACAAAAACAAAAACAACAAAAATTAACTGATACTGTGAAATTTATTATTTTAGCATTAAAATTTGTTACATATCATAACAAATTTTACTATTTTAATCATTTTTTATCTTTTAAAATAGTATACTCATGTTGTGCAGCCAATCTCCAAGACTCTTGTATTGCAAACCTGAAAGTCTTAACATGTTAAACATGAGTTAAACACTTATTCTCCCTACATTCCTAAACCCTAGCAACCATTGTTCTACATTCTTCTTTATGAATTTGACTCCTCAAGATTGCTCACATTAATGGAATCATGCAGTATTTGTCAGTTTGTAACTAGTTTATTTTACTTAGCATAGTCTTTTCAAAGTTCATCTATGTTGTAGTATCTGTTAGCTTTGCACTACTGTGACAAAATACCTCACAAAAAATAAAAGGAGGAAATGTTTATTTTGGCTCATTGTTTCCAAAATTTTAGTACATGGTCTACAAGTTTCATTGCTCTAAGCCTCAGGTGAGGTAGAACATCATGGCATGAGCATGTGGTTAAGGAGAGGTGCTCACTCCATGGCAGCCAGGAAGCTGAGAGAGAGCTTGTACTAGTGGGCTTCCTCCTTCTTCCACTCTTATTCCAACTGGGGTCCCAGCCTGTGGAAGGGTGTCACACCGACGTTTGTGGCACCTCCCCTCCCCTCCCCTCCTTTCGTTTTCCTTTCCTTTCCTTCTGCTTCTCCTTTCTCTTCCCCTCTCCACTGCTTCCCTTTCCTTTCTTCTGCATGTGTATACCCAGTTTTCCCAGCACCATTTGCTAAAGAGGCTGTCTTTCCTCCAGAGTACATTTGTGGCCCCTTTGTCAAATCTCACATAGCTGAATTTGCTGGGAGTTGTTTCTATATACACTGTGCTGTTATGATCCACATATCTGTCTGCCAGTATCACGCCAGTACCATGCTTTTTTTTTTAATCTCTGTAACTTTGTAATGTAAGTTAAAATGTAGGATTGTGATGCCTCCTCTTTTGTTCTTGTTGCCTAAGATTGCTTTTGCAATTTGGGTCTGCTTCTGTTTCATGTGAATCTTAGGATTATTTTTCTTTAGTGGTTTGAGGAATACTAATTTGATTAGGTGTGCATGAAATCTATGTATCAATTTTGTAAGTATGGCCATTTTGACAGTATTTGTTTTGCCTAACCAAGAACAGGGGAGATATCTTGCCATTTTCTGATGTCCTCTTTGATGACCTTCCTCAGAATACTGTAACCTTAATTGTAGAAATCTTTCTTTTTGTTGGTTAGGTTAATTTTTAAGTATTTAATTTTTGTCGATGTTATTCTTAATGGTACTGCTTTGTTAATTTGTTTCTTGTCAGTTCATTATTAGTGTACAGGAAAGCTATTGAATTTTGTATGTTGTCTTTATGCCCTAAATTAGGTTATTAATTCTAGCAGCCTTTTGTTGAAATTTTTTGGGTCATTTGTGAAAGCAAATTTTTATATTAAAAATAATGTTTGTCAGTTCATTATTAGTGTACAGGAAAGCTATTGAATTTTGTATGTTGTCTTTATGCCCTAAATTAGGTTATTAATTCTAGCAGCCTTTTGTTGAAATTTTTTGGGTCATTTGTGAAAGCAAATTTTTATATTAAAAAAATAATGGAAACTCAAATGATTTGTTCCACAACCCCAAAACATTAATGTAACAGTGATTATTATACTAAAATATAATATAAAATAGTAAAGACAAACAAATTAACCTATACTTATTTTGGAAAACCTTCATGGCTAGTGTGAGGGAGACAAAAGAGAGGAGAGTTATTGTGTGGGATGACTTTCACTAACAGAATCACTGCTATGTATTGGCTCAATGGAATCTTTTGCTTTTCATACAACTTTAACAAGGAAGCTCTTAAATGACACTTTTGCCTCGTTTTAGGATTTCATGGAAATGTGACATTCCACTGTTGTCAAAAAGATTCATTGCTCACACTGCTTCAGACTTATTCATGTGGTGGTGCTTTTGTAGCAAATCTTGCATTGTTTCCCACCTTTTACATACCTCCCCCATTTCATTTGAAGTGAGAGATTCTTCTACCTTTTTCTCCTCTGTGTTGTGATCTCCTTCATAACCTCTTATTTTTGGGAGACTGTTGGGGGGAGGGGAGAGGAAGGGAGGGAGAGACTCAGGTTCACATACTACTCATATTGCAAGACATCCCTTGTTTATCATGATAAAATTTATTAAATTTGTTTTTGTTTTTTTGAGACAGGGTCTCACTTTGTAGTTCATTCTGGCCCTGCATTCACTATATAGCCCAGGCTGGCCTCGAACTTGCAGTGATTCTCCTGTCTTTGGCTCCCAATTGCTGGAATGAAAAGTGTGTGCTACCTTCTATTTAATAAAACAAATTTGTAAATTATTATAACAATTTAAAAATTTATATGAACAGTATTAAGTAATACTACATTTGGCCAGTAATTATTCAAATTCAATCAACTCACAAGATTTGGTCCATTTATTAATTTTTAAAATTAATTTTATTATTACAGAGATGCATAAAAGTGACTATCAGTTTGTAAATAGTAAAGACCAACTGATGGGACAGGCATGCATAGCGAGCTGGCTGAAGTGTGTTAACAATGTTGGTAATAGCTTTGTCATAAATGGCTTTTATCAGATTTAAATAAGCTCCTTTTATTTCTATTTTCTTCAAGTTTTATAAATTCATAATTGATGTTAGATTTTGTCAAAGGCTATTTCTTTTGTTTCAATTATGTTTATTGCTATGTTTTAGGTATGCATTATGATCACATTCATCATTGGGAATTTGTACCTGTACATGATATATCTCAGTTCTTCATTTTTCCCATTCCCCTTCCCTCCCTTCCACCCTTCTTCCCCTCTTTACAAAAGCTTTGTTTCTGTATTTTCCTTTTCTCATATTTTTCTTTCCCTTCTTTCATTTCCCTTACCCCTCTCACTTCCCCTTCCCCTTTGAACCTTTTCTTCCTATTTCACATTATCTGTTATGCATTTTGGTCCTCATTTATACTTTGTTTCTCACACCAGAGAGACAATTCATTATTTACACTTGTTTCCTATTTGTTTCACATAAGAGTATGGCCTAAATATGCATCAGTTTAGCTATAAATTTCTCTAGTATATCATTCTTCATGGCTGAGTAGAACTCCAATTTATATATTAAAAAAATATTTGTCCAGTCACCAGTTAGTGGACATTTGGATTATTACCAAGATTTAGCTATTACAAAATGTGCTGCTATAAACATGGGTGCACATATATCACTAAGGTATGGTGATATATTTCAATTATTTTGGGACAATACCCAGCAGGGCAATACCTTGGTCAAATGGGACCTCTAATGCTAATTTTTTGAGGAATCACCACACTGATTTGTACAATGGTCATACCAGTCTGCACTAACACTAACAGTGGAGAAGGGTTCTTTTTTCTTCACAGCCCTGTCATCATTTATTGTTGGTTGATTTCTTAATAGCGGCTATACTCTGTGTAGTAAGGTGGAATTTCAGCCTTGTTTTCATTTGCATGTCTCTAATGACAGTGATATTGAACATTTTTCATGTTTATTTGCTGTTTCTACATCTTCCTCAGATAAATGTTCATTTTAGATGACCATTTTTGGATTGGGTCTTTCAATTTTTTAAATTTTTTATATATTCTAGATAAGAGACCTTTGTCTGAAGAATAGCTGGCACAATGTTTTCCCACAGTTTGGATCTTCTCATCACTCTGTTGGTTTCTCTTGCTGTGCAGAAGTTTTTTAATGAGATGAGATCCCAGTTGTTGATTCTTTGTGCTAGTTCCGTGCAACTGAGGTTTTGTTCATAAAATGTTTTACTACTCCTATTACTTCAAGAGTTCTACCCAACCTATTTTGTAGCAGGTTTAGTCTTTCTGTTTTTATATTTAGAGCTTTGATCCATTTCCATTTTAAGTTTAGTCCATGCTGAGAGTTATGGATGTAGTTTTAATATTTGGCATGTTGAAGCCCAGTACTTCCAACACCATTTATTAAAGCGGCTTTTTTTTCCAAGTGAGGGTATTTGGTTCCCTTGTCAAACCTGAGGTGGTTGAGTGTGTCTGGAGTTGTTTGTCTCACTTCTTATTTGTTCGTTTGATACTCCTGTCTGTTTCTTTGCCAGCACCATGCTGTTTTTATCACAGTAGCTTTGTAGTATAATTTCAAATTGGGGATTGTGATACTCCCTGCCCTATCTTTGTTGCCTAAATTTGTTTTTTGCATTCTAGGTCTCTTTCTGTTCCAAATGAATTTTTGGATTGTTTTCTCAAGTTCTGTGAAATATGCTGTTGGAATTTAAATCTGGATTGCATTGATTCTATATAGCAATTTTGGAAGTATGGCCTTTTTCACTATATACATTTGTCCTACCAAACAAGGAGTGTCTTTCCATTTTCTGATATCCTCTTTGAATTCCCTTGTTCACAGAGTCATAGCTTTCAAAGTAGATGTCTTTTACTTCCTTCATTAGAATGATTTCTAGATATTTCATTTTTTGGATGCCATTACAAAAGGAACTGTTTCCCCATTTCTTTCTCAGTGAATCTGTTGTTCTTGTACAAGAAGGCTACTGATTTTTGAGGTTCAACCTTGTATCCAGCTACTCTACTAAATTTGCTCCTTAAGTCTAAAAGTCTTTCGGTGGAGTTTTTTGTGTTTTCTATATAGAATATCACTTCATTTACAAATAATGACAGTTTTACCTCTTAATTTACTATCTTTATTTCTTTCTTTTGCTGTTGTTGGGTGTTTTTCTTTTCTAGCCTTTCTATTTAATTCATTGCCTTACCTGTTAGACTGAATCTGTTGGGCTTCATGAAGTTGTGATCCTCATTGTTTTTTCCTAGGATGTTGTTTAGAATTTTGAGTGTTGGTTTATTTATGAAGTTGCTCAGGTGTTCTTTGTCATGAAATTGTCTTATTTATCCATCTTTTTTGAAAGATAGTTTTGTAGGATAAATCAATCTGGGTTGGGAGTTGTTTTATTATAGAATTTGAAATACTTCACTCCAGGCTTTTCTTGACTTGAGGGTTTGTGTGGAGAAGTCTGGTATGATTCTGATTGGCTTTACTTTGTGTGTGATTTGTTTCTTTATTCTAAGTGCTTTTAATATTTTGTTCTTGTATTTGATTTCCGGAAACTTGACTATTACATGCCTAGTTGTAGATTTTTCTTTTGATCATAGCCAGTTTGATTTCTCTATGCTTCACTTATCTTCATGTCAGATTCTTTTTCCCTGTTTGGGAAATTTTCTGTGATTACTTTTGTGAAAAGTTTATTTATGTCTTTTGTGCTATCTTCTACTCCTTCACTGACTCCAATCTTAAGTTATTCTTTTTGCATCATCTAGTAGCTGTTAGATTGATTTCTCATGTTCCCTTGCTATTTTTAGAAATCTTTGATTTTGTGTTTGCTATGCACAATTCTGTCTTCTATATCTGAAATTTTGTCCTCAAATTCACTTATTCTACTGAGGAAATTTTCAATGTAATTTATAATTTCTTGGGTATCTGCTTGCATGTGTTTCATGCTTTCCAGTTGTTTCCTATGCTGAGTATTTATGGTTTCAATCATTTTCCTCAGCTTCTCTATTTTCTTGTCTGTTTCTACTCTAGAGGCTGCTCTATTTTCTTGTCTGTTTCTGTTCTAGAGTTTTTAATCATATCTTTCATTATAGTTACCATCTCTGTTGTCATCTGAGAAATTATTTCTGATTTCATTTTTTCCAGATCCTTTTTCGTTGCCTGTTCAGGGAGCCCAGGTGATTGTTTGTGGATTGTTCCATCTCATTGACACTTGCAGTAGCCTTTGGTGATCTGGAAGCCTGGTTTTGAGGCTTGTTTAGGTGTCTTCTCATTTCTCATTTGTTATTGTTGGTGTTTTTGGTTTATTTCCTGGATTGCTGCTTATAATTTGCTTGTTTCGAGTATCTTTATTGCTAGTATTTAGTACCCTTAGAGAATGCCTACTTCTAGGATTGTCTTTCGTGTTTAGTTGGCCTTTGGCTTTTGAGTGTCTAATGGCCAGGAGGACAATAGACTAGAACAATCATGTCACCTTGGCTAAACTAATATTGTCAGCATCAACAATAACATCAAACACAACCTAGAAAATGACAAACTGTGGTAACTACTGATCTACTATCTTTGACCATATGAACTAGACTTGTGGTTATATATGAAAATCTAGAACCAACCAGAAATATATTTATAGTAAATAAGCCCTTCAATATATTGAATTTGCCCACTGGGGAGATTTAGAAGGAGTTGTGGGGAGATAGAGAAATAGAAGGAGATGGAAAGGTCATAAGTAAGGCTAGAGGACCCAGGAAGAATATACAAGCTTTGAGAAACTGGTGAAGAAAGAAGGAAAGAACAGAACAAGAACAGAACAAACTAACAGAAACAGGAAAACTAAGACCCATGTTCACATTCCTATAAAATTAAAAATGATGAGAAAAAACAGGATAATAACAGGAACAACAAAGGTGAGAAATGAAGAAGAAAGAGAAAAGAAAAGAAGAAAAAAAGTCCTCTTCAAGGAGTGTCTTTGTTGTCACTGGTGAACAACATGGGCAGTGTACAGATCTGTGTTAACTGATCTCAGCAAGCCAGCTGTAGTCCATGAAGTTCAGGCTGGTTTCTGGCTTTGATGCTGGAATTGACCTCCCTGACCTCCTTTAAGTTTGAACTGTGCACAGTTCTACTGCCAGTTCCAGCCATCCTTCCCACCCTACAAGTGCAGTTGCAGTAAGAGGTGTTGAACACAACATCTCACCAACTGCTACAGCCTGCTGGGCCTTTATTGAGGTGACTCTCTTTGTTCTCCCAATGAGACTCAATTCTGAACAAGCCTCAGTGAGGCCCTCTTTGTGAAGCACAACAAGGAACCATTTTCCTGGGTTCATAAAGATGGCCTTCTGGATTCCTATGCTGCACTGGTGTCCCAGCAGGCCGCTGCCTGTGCCACTGGTGTAAGGGAGGGCCTCTGGCTGGGGCCTGCTGCTGGTGTCGCGGTGGGACTCTGGATGGGTTCTGCACACCCATGCTGCTGGTGTCCAGGCAGACCTTTGTCAAAGGCTATTTCTATGCCTTTTGAGATGATCATGCGATTTTTGTTCTTGCTTCTGTTTATGTGGGGCATTCCATTTAGTGATTTACAAATGTTGAATCATTACTGAATTCCTGGGACGAATCCTATTTCATCATGATATATGGTCTTTTTTGCTTCTTTCTGTTTTCTAGTTACTTGACGTTTTTGTGTGTGTGCGTGCGTGTGTGTGTGTGTTTATGGTTAGTAAAATGATTGGCCTGTAGTTCTCTTTTGTAGTTGGATTTTTATATGGTTTTGGAATTAAGGTAGTTCTACGTTGCAGAGATAACTTTGGGAGTATTCCTTCACTTTCAATTTCATTGAAGAGTTTGATGAGTTTTCTTGTTATGTCCTCCCTGAAGTTATTATAGAATGTTATAGTCAATCCATCAGGAACAGGGCTTTTCTTAGTTGCTAGGTTTTTAAATGCTGTTTCAATTTCAAGGCCTGTATAGAGGACTTTTAATCTTTTTTTCAGTTTTGGTAATTCAAAGGTATGAATAAATTTGTTTCTTCTGTATTATTTGATTTATTGAGGTAAAGGGTATCAAAGTACTGCAGGTATTAATAATTTTGTGGATTTCGGCAGTATCTGTTGTACTTTTCCATTTTAATTTTTCATTGCATTGATTTGTGTATTTTATTTCTTTTTTGTAAGACTGGCAAAGGGTTTGTCTATTTTGTTTATTCTTTTGAATATCCATCTCTACAATTCACTGATTCTTTGTATTTTTCCAATCTCAATTTCATTAATTTCTCCTCTGATCTTTATAATGTCCTTCTTAATAATAGATTTGTTCCTGTTTTTCTAGATCATTTAGGTGCATCATTAGGTTATGTATTTGGGCTTAATATTTTTCTCATGTGCACATTCATAGCTATAAATTTTCCTCATAAGACTGCTTTCACTGTGTATCATTGCTTCTGGTACCTAATAGGTACATTACATTTGATTCTAGGTACTAATTTCTTCTGTGAACCTTTGATCACTCAAGTGTGTATTGTTTCATTTTCATATGTTTGCCTAATTTTTGTTTGCCATTAATTTCTAGTTTCATTGCACTATGATCTTATAGTATGTATGGGATAATTTTGATTCTTTTGTGTTTCCTTAAGCATGCTTTTGAACTAGTTTGTTGTCTGTTTTCGAGAAAGTTCCATGTGCTTCAGAAAATAATGTGTATTGTGTTGATTTTTATTAGAATACTGTAGATATCTATTAAGACCATTTGTTTGAACACATGGATCAACAATGAAATTTCTTTGTTGATTTTTATTATATCAGTGTATTGACATCTCCTGCTATAATTGTCTTGATGTTTACCTGATCTTTTAGGTGTGTCTGTGTTTGTTTTATGAAATTGGATACAAATGTGTTAAGTGCATATGTATCTGTAATTGTTTCCTATTGAATTGTTCCATTGACCAATATGTAGAGACCTTCTTTGCCTCCTAATATTTTTTAACTGCTATTAGTACATGTTTGTAGTACATAATGATTATATTCACTGTAAGCGATTGATACATGTACATAACACATTTCAATTTGCTTTACCCCCCTCCTTTTACCTCATTTTAAGTTTTCCAGCACCAGATTCATTTATCTTATAGTACCTTTTAAAGTGAATAATTCTATATACAGATTGAAAACCGGACTAATAGGCCAAAGAACATATAAGACATGTAAGATAGTTGTATTAAGTCAAGGTACACTTTTAGATACATTGTTCAAAAAGGATTACATTTTGTTTTCTTTCTTTTCCATATGAGCAAAACCGAATGATATTTAAGCTTGTGTGTCTGAGTTACTTCACTTAACATGTTGTCAAGGGGCATCCATTTTCCTAATGCGTGAAGTATATCCTTTTTTGACAGAGTAGTACTCCATTATGTATAAATACCACATTTTTAATACATTCAGTTGTTGATGGACATATAAACTGTGTTTCTAAGATTTAGCTCTTATGAATTGCACTGCTATAAACATGAGTATGCATACATCAAAGTGGTAAGTCTTTAAGCCAGGTCAAATGGATTTTTACTTTTTTTTTGAGGAATCTCCATACTGATTTCCCAGTGGTTATATCAGTTTATAATCCCACCAACAATTGAAAAGGGTTACTTTCTTTGCACAGGCTTGCCAACATTTGTTGATTTCTTGATGGTCGCCATTCTTTCTGGAGTGAGGTGTAATCTCAGTGTCATTTTAATTTGCATTACTTGAATGGCCAACTTGTTGAATGTTTTTTCAAGTATTTACCGGCCATTCATATTTCTTCAGTGTCTATTCATTTCAGATGCCCATTTTTAAATCGGTTCTTTAAATTTTGGGGTCTAAGTTTTTTGAGTTTCTTTATATGTTCTAGGTATTTGTCCTTTGATTAAAGAGCCTCTGTCAAAATTTTTCCCATTTTTTTGGTTGTCTTTTCACTCTATTGGTGTTTCCTTTGCTGTGCAGAAGCATTTTAATTTGATATTATTCCATTTGTTGATGCTTGGCATCATTTCTTGTACTACTAGGGTTTTGTTCTGAATGTCTTCCTAGATCTAGGTCTTCAAGAGTTTAACCTATTTTCTTTTACAGCAAATTAAATGTTTCTCTTTTAATGTTTAGATCTTTGATCCATTTTGGTTTTCTTATTTTTTATTTATTTTTTTGGTACTGGGATTGAATTTGGGTCCTTGCGCTTGCAAGTAAGGCTGCCAAACTGCTGAGCTAAATCCCCAGCCCTCTTTGATCCATTTTGACTTTAGTGCATAGTAAGAGATGTGGGTCTAGGCTCAACCTTTGGTGGGTAGATATTCAATTTTCCCAGCACCATTTGTTAAAGAGGCTATTGTTCCTCCAACAAAGTAATTTGGCCCCTTTGTCAAAAATAGCATAGCTGAGTGTGCCTGGAGTTGTTTTAGTATCTTCTGTTCTGTTCTTTTGATCCAGAAGTTTTTTTTTCCTTATACCGTGCTGTTTTTATCATTGTGTCATTATAGTCTTGGATTATTATGTCCCCTACCTCATCGTTGTTTCCCAGAAAAGCTTTTGTTATTCTTGGTCTCTCCTGGTTTCATATGGATTTTAGGCTTGCTTTCCCAAGTTCCTTAAGAAATGTTCTTGATATTTGATTGGGATTACATTAAATATATACAGCAGTTTCGGAAATATGGCTGTTTTTGTATAGTTTCTGCCTAACAAATAATGAGGGGTATCTTTCTAATTTTCTGATGTCCTCTTTGCTTTCCTTTTTCAGAGTGCCATAGTTTTCATAGTATAGGTCTTTCACTTCTTTGGTGATGTTTATTATTATTATTATTATTATTATTATTATTATTATTATTATTATTACTGACATAGGGTCTTGCTATATTTCAGGTTGACCTTGAACTCACTGTGTAGCCCAGGTTGGCCTGGAACTCATGGGGATCCTCCTGCCTCAGCCTCCTGAGTGCTAGGATCACAAGTGTGCACCACCATGCTCAGCCATGGTGAAATTGGTTAATTCTTAGGCATTTCATTATTTCATGGTATTGTGAAAGGTATTGTTACCTGAATTTCCCTCTCAGTTTCTTGGTTTACAGGTATGCTATTGATTTTTAAATGTTTACTTGGTTTCCTGCTATGGTACTGAATTTGGATATTAGTTCTAGGAGTCTTTTGGTAGTGTTTTGGTGGTTTTCTTTGCAGAGTATCATTCTGTCAGAAAATAATCATTATTTCACTTCTT
>NW_022900951.1:65546310-65547486 GCF_012274545.1 Fukomys damarensis | reverse complement strand
CCCAGAAAAGCTTTTGTTATTCTTGGTCTCTCCTGGTTTCATATGGATTTTAGGCTTGCTTTCCCAAGTTCCTTAAGAAATGTTCTTGATATTTGATTGGGATTACATTAAATATATACAGCAGTTTCGGAAATATGGCTGTTTTTGTATAGTTTCTGCCTAACAAATAATGAGGGGTATCTTTCTAATTTTCTGATGTCCTCTTTGCTTTCCTTTTTCAGAGTGCCATAGTTTTCATAGTATAGGTCTTTCACTTCTTTGGTGATGTTTATTATTATTATTATTATTATTATTATTATTATTATTATTATTATTACTGACATAGGGTCTTGCTATATTTCAGGTTGACCTTGAACTCACTGTGTAGCCCAGGTTGGCCTGGAACTCATGGGGATCCTCCTGCCTCAGCCTCCTGAGTGCTAGGATCACAAGTGTGCACCACCATGCTCAGCCATGGTGAAATTGGTTAATTCTTAGGCATTTCATTATTTCATGGTATTGTGAAAGGTATTGTTACCTGAATTTCCCTCTCAGTTTCTTGGTTTACAGGTATGCTATTGATTTTTAAATGTTTACTTGGTTTCCTGCTATGGTACTGAATTTGGATATTAGTTCTAGGAGTCTTTTGGTAGTGTTTTGGTGGTTTTCTTTGCAGAGTATCATTCTGTCAGAAAATAATCATTATTTCACTTCTTCCTTCCCTGTGCATGTCCATTTTATTTCTTTCTCTTGTATTATTGGTGTAGCTAATGTTTTGAGAACTATGTTAAACAGAAATGATAATAACAGACATCCTTTTCTGTTCCTGATTGTAGAGGGGAAACTTTTCACACTCTGTCCATTAGAAAGTTGTCCACTGGTTTGTCAGAGATGCCTTTGGTGAGGTTGAGATAAAGATCTTCTATTTTATTTTCTTTGGGCTTTTTTTTAATCACAAATGGATGTTGGATTTTGTCAAATACCTTTTCATGTCTATTGAGATGATCATGTGATTTTTGTCCTTGCTTCTATGTAGTGTATTACACTTATTGATTTGCATATGTTGAACTATTCTTGCATTGCCGTAATGAGTCCTAGTCCATCATGATTTGTGATCTTTTTGATAATTTGCTGCATTCTGTTTGCCAGTATTTTACTGAACATTTTTTGTATCTAAGTTCATTAAATCTTGGCCTG
>NW_022900951.1:65515109-65546297 GCF_012274545.1 Fukomys damarensis | reverse complement strand
TTTTTTTTTTTTGGTTGGATTCTTTTCTAGTTTTGAAATAGGGTAATGCTTCCAAGAATAACTTCAGGGGTATTACTTCCTTTTTGATTTTCATTAAAGAGTTCGAAGAGCATTGGCATTAGATTATCTCTAAAGTTCCTGTAGAATTTGGCAGTGAGTCCATCAGGACCTGGGCTTTTCTTAGTTGATGCTTTTTTTTATTCTTCAGTTTCGCTAACTGATATTGACTGCTTCAGGATTTTTATATCTTTTTGGTTCAGACATGGTAGTTCATGTGTATTTAGGAATTTATATATTTCTTCTGAATTTTTCATATTCTTAGAGTACTCAAAGTAGTTACTGATAAGCTTCTGGATTTTAGCAGAATGTATTGATTTCATTTTTCATTTCTAATTGAATAGATTTGCATCTTTTTTTCTGTTTTGCTAAAATTAGCTGTCTGTTTTGTTTAATTATTCAAATAATCAGATCTTCTGTTGTTTGTATTACTTTTTAGTCTGAGATCTCATTAATATCTGCCCTGATCTTTATAATTTGTTTTCTCACATTAGATTTGAGTTTGGGTTGTTCTTGTTCTTTTAGGAACTTGAGGTGCATTATTACGTTTTTTTTTTTTTTTTAATTTGTTTTTCTGATGTGGGAATTCATTGCTATATACTTTGCTCTTAGGACTGCTTTTATTGCATCCCTTAGGTTCCATACTGTTATTATCATTCTTTTGTAGAAACTTAATTTCTTCTTTTATTTCACCTGTGTCCCAATGACAATTCAAGAGGCTATTGTTTTACTTATATGTTTGCATGGCTTATGTGGTTTGTTTTGCCATTGATTTCGTTTCATTGCACTATGACCTGGTAATATTGATGAGATAATTTCAGTTCTTTTGCATTTATCTAAGCGTGCTTTATTGGCTTATATGTTGTCTGTTTTGAAGAAAATCCTCATGTTCTGCTACAAAGAATGTGTATTCTGTTGTTGGATGGAACTCTCTGTACTTATGTAGCAAATGTGTTTATTTAATGTTTTGGTTCAACATTGCTATTTTTTCTGGATTTTTTTTTGTCTAGATGATCTGTCCACTTGTGACAGTGGGGTGTTAAGGTACTCTGTTATTACTGTGTTGGTGTTTATCTGATTTTTCATGTTCATTAGTGTTTGTTTCATAATGTTATGTGCACCACTATTTGGTGCATATATGTTTGTAATTGTTAACTCTTCTTGTTGAATTATTCCCTTAACTAATATTTAGTGACCTTCTTTTCTCTTGTTACCTGCCTTATTTTAAAACTCACTTTGTCTGAAGTTGGGATAGCAACTCCTTATTTCTATGTTCCTGTTGCATGGAATACTGTTTTCTGTACTTGGATTTTTAATCTATGAGTATCTTTTTGAATTAGGTGTTTCGTGTATGCTTCGTATTGTTGGGTTTTCTTTTTTGATCCATTCTGGTAATCTATGTATTTTGATTAGGGAATTGAGACCCATCACAGTAAGAATTACTACTGAGATGTATTGATTTATTCCCATCATTGCATTATTGACTTTTATTTATTTTTTATTGCTTTGTTGTCACCCTGTCAGGTATATTATTTTTGACTTAATGACATTGTTGGTTTCATTATCTTTTTCTAGGATATCATTGAGAATGTTTTGTAATTCTGGCTAGGTGATCATGAATTTCTTGAGGTTCTCCTTGTCATAGAAATAACTTATTTTTCTATGATTTTTATGTATTTATTTTGTTTGTTTTTTGTTTTTATGAGACAGGGTCTCACTATGTAGTTGAGACTGATCTGGAAATCACTATGTAACCCAGGCTAGTCTTGAACTCTGAAATTCTGAAATTTTGTCACAGCGATCCTCCTGCCTCAGCCTCCTGAGTGCTGGGATTACAGACGTACGCCACCATGCCTGGCTCTTCATGAATTTTATAGGACAGTTTTCCAGGATATATGTTAGATATGGAAATTGTTATCTTTTAGGGCTTGAACCACTTCACTCCAAACACTCCTGGCTTTTAAGATTTATATGGAGATTTCTATTGTGATTCGTTTACCTTTGTATGCTATTTGTTACCTTTCTTTAACAGCTTTTAAGATTTTTGTCCTTATATTTGACTTCTGGAATTTTGACTGTAATGTAGCATGGAAAGGTTCTCTTTTGGTCATGGCTATTTGGTATTTTATCTGTCCCATTTATGTTAATGATTATTTCCCTATCATTGTGAAGTTTTTTGACTTTTTTCTATGAACAATTTTTAAGCCATTTGTGTTGTCTTCTGATTTTTCACTTTTCCCCATAATTCTTAGATTAGTTTTCTTTGCAAATCTAACAATTGTTGGATCCATTTTTCATTTTGTTTTGTTTGTTTAAGGTGTCTTTGAGTAGCTGATGTTTGCAGGCATTACTTCTTCTACTTCTGAAATTCTTGTTTGTTTTTTTATTTGTTTGTTATTGTTTTTTGAGACAGTGTCTATCTTTCTATATAGTCCAGGCTGCCCTAAACTAACTCTGTAGCCTGGACTGGTCTTGAACTTACAGTGATTTTCCTTCCTCAGCCTCCCAAATGCTGGGATTACAGGCATGTGCCACTGGGCCTGGCTAGTTCTGAAATTCTGTCATCACACTCGTCCATCCTGCTACTGATAATTTCAATATGTTTTTTTATATTATTGAACTTTATGTACAAAATCATTTGATTCAAATAAACATTTAATGTAAAAACAAACGTTATTTTAAACTGAATTTTTTTACATCTACTGTACCATTCAAATGCTTTACCATCTTATATGATTTCTTCAAAATCTATTAAGTGTACATATAGAAAAGCATTTTTTTATAAATAGAAACAAAGGGATTTTTTCAGCTTTTATTATAAGACAACATAAAAAGTCTACTCAACAGAAGTAATTTCATTACTATTTGGGGGAGGGAATAACCAACTTTTGTGCAAACAATGCTAGCCTTCTTTTAAGCATTAAGAGCATAACTGCTTAAGAAATGACATAAGCAATAATCCTACACCTACATCTCCCCTAAAATAATCTGTTTTTTTTTTTTGAAACCTATTTATGTACTGTAAACTTCTCTGGTAAACTTGTTATCCATTGTTTTCTATTAGTTTGTTTGGCTCATCTACCTTTTTTATTCTTCTGAGAGCTCCTGTATCTTTTTGTCTTTACTTCCATTATATGTTTAGTTATATTTTCTCTTGTCCTGCTGAGTATCACTGAGGTATTTTCTAACCTATACTTATTGATTAAATCAGGTGTTTTTGCTTATACTGTACTATTCTGTCCCTTGGTGCCCTTTGGGCTGGCTTTGGAGGACTTGTGTTTTTTGAGAGGTATTTTTTGCCTCTTATTCCCATGTTTCTATTGGTTTTATTCATTTGTTTGCTATGTTTTGTGCTGATGTTTGTGGATTCCTATAGTCTTTATACTTTCTTGGAGGTATAGAGATCTCTCATTGCTTTTCAGCAATACACTTTGAGCATAGCTAACTATAATTCTTTGCCACAGCCCTAAGATTTGACTGGCTTGATTATTTTGGGAAAGGAGACCAGAATGTCATCAGCTCAATAATCAGGTTCTCTGGGAATGTACTCTACTATTAAGGTCATGAAGGCATTGTGCGTGTTGGCTTATAGAGAAATAGTGACAATTATGTGACCCTCCTAATATCGATTGAAACAGCTCTGGTAGTATTGCTCAAGCCAAATTAGATACTAACATACCATAAAGCCAGTTATGTACCACCCTTATTCCTAAGGAAGTAATCATCAGTTATGATGTAAACATTAAGGAAACTGAGCTTTTAACTTACAGCTAGTATGTACTAAATGAAATACTATATTTTTGTTAATGGTAGAAAATATTTTAATAGTAATTGTACAGAGTTTACTATCATAAGATTACCAAAAACTTTATGGTTATACTATTAAAAATTTAGTGACTGGGAATGGGGAGATGCAAAAGGAGAAGTTTGAAACCTTAAAGTCTATAATATAATCAGGAGAGAGAAGTGGTACAAAAGATATTATTGCATTGTTGAAGTATGTGTATAAAATTGATTAAAGGTGGGACAAACATACTGGCAAGAAATAAAAGATAAAAGTAAAAGAGAGAGAAAAAATAAGTAAATTATACAGAAAGTATAAACAAACAAGAAGTAATTAAGGGGAGAAATTTAAAAGGGAGAACAGCGAAAAAGTATAGAAATAAAATAAGAAAAAAATAAGATTAGAAGCAAGGCTGAAGGCGAAGGATTGCTCAAGCCCCAGGAAACTTGTGAAGAAGACAGGAGGAAGAAAAGCAGAAAAAAAACCCACAAAATAAAACAAGAAAAATTTAAAAAGTGTTTATAATCGCAATAAATAAACAAGAAAAAATACAAACAAAAATAAAAAAACAAGCAATTTTTTTAAAAAAGGAAATTTCTCTGTCATTTCAAGCCTGTGCTTGTCTTTTGTGGTCTACAATTTTGTCATAGTGTCCAATTCATAGTGTGACTGCTCTCGCTGGTAGACAAAGAAGGCAATCAGAGCTCAAATACATGCTGGAAAATCATCAGCAATTGAGCAGTAGGGTTAGGGTGGAGTGCTGGTTCTGGGCCTTTAAAATCCATGGAAATTCATTCTGAACCTGGCTTCTGGTCATGGATGTGGGGCCTGAGTCATTTAGTTTATAAAACTCTCCGTGATTCATGCTGGCCTGATCTTGACTCCCTGACCATGGATGTCTTCAATGGTTGTCTGTCACCTAGTCACTGAGGAGTTTAACACTGAGATGAAGGTAACCTGTGGTTGCCATGAATCCCAGGTTCAGTTGGTCCCTTTCTAGAATAGTGTTCTACCAAGCACTCTCTCAGTGACTATGTCAGACACTTGGCCTGGAGTCACTCACCAACTGATAGAGCACACAGTATCTATTGCTTTGTTCCACTGGTGTGTTTCTGAGAGCCTCTGTAGTTGCCTGCTTTCACTGTGTCTCTGTAGATTCAATCTTCCTTTCTCATAAGCCATGAGATAGGACCAGGCTGAAAGTGTAAATCATTCCTTCCTTTTTCTGTATTGTTGTATATATCTTTAATTTCTCTGTAGTTTGCAATTTTGCCACCAGATCCTTTCTGGGTCCCATTGATCCACCTCCTTCCTTCTTTTTTACCCCAAGTTCAAGTTATTATTTTCAGTGATGTGCATTCCCGATCTTGGAGAGGCTGAGTTTTTGCTGTTTACTGCTCTGCTGTCTTCCCAAAATTCCCTTTTTATCAGTTTTGGCTTGAAGTTGACCTTTTCTGAAAATGGGATAACTGCTCCTGCTAGTTATTGGCATTCTATTTGATGGGATATATTTTTTTCAAATTTTACTTTTTACTCTATGAATTTCTTCTTGGATATAATGTGTTTATTTTATAGATTATTCTGTGTGTGTGTGTGTGTGTGTGTGTGTGTGCGCGCGCGCACGCATGTGTGTGTACTCGGTGTGCCAATTTGTGTCTTTTGTTTGGGAGATTATTATTCACATTGATAATTATTACTGTTATGTATTGACTTATTTTTGTCATTGCATTATTTTCTTCTTGCTGATTGCTTTTTTACCTTGTTCTTAATTGATCACCCTGCCTCATGTATTCATTCCATTGTACTGTTTGGCATTGTTGACTTATTGTCTCTTTTTAGAGGTAATCCTTTATAAGTTTTTGGAGTACTGGTTTGGTGGTCATAAATTTCATGAAATTTTCTTTGTCTTGCAAAGACTGTATTTCTCCTTCAATTTTGAAAGATATTACAACTATGAAAAAAATTAGGTTTAAAAAAATTCCATTTTTTGAAGGAGTTTTTTTTTTTTTTTTTTAGATTCTGCCATATTGGTATCCATCAGATATGGGGGAAGTTAGTGAGTCACTGATTAAACCTATTATTTGTACATTCACATTTTTGTGTATGATTGCTGAATCCTACCCTGTCTTTCACACCATGTAAGTTTGGTCAGTGTGTTCCACCCTAGGGCTGGAGTCAGCTCCCAGCCCCTGTGTTTCTTTGTGAACCCCAAGTCACTGCATTCTTGGCCTAGATATATGGCCTGTATGTTTGTGAGATGCTCCCCTCCTCCAGAGGCCTCTCTATCAGTAATCCCTAGGCTATGGCTGCTGTCCAAGTTGAGTATTGTCCCTGCTCAAATTGCTGTTTGGAAAAAGCAAATAGACAACTGAATTCTGTGCTGGATGTAGGCAGTGGGGCAGTCAAGCAGACCTCTGGACTTAAGGCCAGCACTTTCAGATCCAGCCCCTCTGAAAGCAATGCATGATTTGCCTGGCTTCTCTCCACATAGAGTGTAACCCCAGAGGTCCTTCCCAACATGTGCTTAAACTTTTCATGGTGATGGATATCTATCCCTTGTCTTCTCTGTGACTGTCTCTTGTGGCCATCTCAGTCACTGTGGTACTGTGACGCCAGAAACGCTGAAATATAGTTGGTCTGTGGTTGTTTTGTGGTTCTGTCTTAAACCTTAGCTATTCCCCACATGGCTCATAATTAGACCTTCTCAAATAAAAGGCCCTGAACTGAATTTCTTTTCCATCTCTGTCCTGCCATGTTGGTGCAGTAACTTTCAGAATAAAATGCCATTCTGCTTTTGTAGTTTACAATAGCCATGAGCTTTTCTTGGCGCTAGTAGTTCCAGCCCAGATTGATTTGTCTTGCTGGAGCTGCTGACCCTTTCTATGCTTACCTTGTGTCAGTGGAGACAGGGCTCCTTCCCCAGTAGCTGGGTCAATTTTCCGACTATATCATTCTTTTCTCTGCATTATGCTCCATTTCTCAAGCTTCTCTGTAGTTTCTAGTTTTCCTGTCAGCCCTCCCCTGATTCTTATGTATCTATTTTTTTCCTCCTTACCAAGTTGTTGTTTTCCAGGTGCCTTGATTTCAAGTCCTAGAGAGGTTGCATTTTGCTGCTGTTCTCTAATCCACCATTTTAAATCTTCACTTATAGGTACCCTTATAATAAATAAGTTTTCTTATTTATATGTCTCTTTACTCATCAGTATAATTTTCCCACTGTCCTATGGACTCTTTTTCATTATACTTACATGTAACACTGTCACCACACCCGGCAGTAGTACTCTATTTTTAAAGGCTGATTTCCAGGCTAGAGTGACCTTTGTGACACATTCAAATTAATTTTTTTCTAGTTCATTCAGATTCACAATTTAATGATAAATTACTCCTAATATATTATGACTAGGAAGTATCAGTTAGTAATTTACAGATGAAAGCAGAAGTTTTCCTTTTCTATAGACTGTAGTTTTTCTTTGTATAACCTTTTTTCTATGGATAATCCTGAGAGTCAATCTAGTGTAAAATTTTATTATTAGGATTTTGTCTTAATGTTTGTGAAGTTGAAAGTCAATGATAAATATATCAAAGTTTTTTTTTTAACGTAGTCTTAGATTTTCTTTTGAGTTAAATGATAAGATACTCATGTAATCTGTTGAAATGAGGAACTCTGGAGGAAGAGCAGATTTGGAAAGTGTCACTAATTTCTTTTTGTATTCATCAATTTTGAGAGACATGTGAGTTAAACAATTGGAAATGTCAAAGAAGCAGTTGGACCAGGAGCTCAGAAGTGTAATCTCTGAGTAAATATGCGTTGCATCAGTAAATTAATTCCTAGGGAAAGAAGGTGCAGTGAGATTAGGTGAATCTAATGCTTTTCCTGAGGAGTTACAGTAGTTCACAGATGTGTATAAAGAATAGTCAGATAAATTGTAATAAAATAAAATGAGTGTGATGTCACAGAAGTAAAAAATTGAAATAGGAGAGTGGTCACAAGACATGCTGCAGAGATCAAAATGGCTCTTTTAGCAAACTAAACATCATGGGTGACTTTATTTGGTTTCATTGCTGCTTTTAGAAGAAAGAATCTCATTGAATTGAAAATATTGGATAATTCACTGTATTTATAAAGTTGGTTTAAAAATTTTACACAATGAAATTTAGTGTTCTTTCATGTATGGTTCTGAGGCTAGACAAATGCATAGTGTTGTGTAAAGACCACCACATTGAAGAAAAAATACTTCCATTAGACCTCCAAGTCCTATAGTGTAACCGAAACCCAACCAACCACTAATCTCTTAATCTTTCTACTTTTGTCTTTTTGAGAATGCTATGTTGTAAGTGAAACCATTATATAGTTTTTTAAAGTCTATCTTTCATGTATATTAATGTATTTGAGGTTCATCTATATTACTGAATGTATTAATTGGTCACTTTTTATTATTTAGTAATAGTACCTATTTACACACCTAACCCCTGGAAACTAGTGATCTGAATTTTTCCTATAGTTTGGCCTTTTTAGTGTCAAGTACATGGAGTCAGCCAGTATTTAGCAGTTTAAGTTTGGCTTCTTCTAGCTAGCAAAATGCTTTATGATTCATTCATGTTGTCTCTATAGTTGTTCTCTTCTTTATACTGATGAGTAGTATACTATTGTTTAAACCACTCATCAGTTGAAAGGTATGTGGATGGTTTATAGTCTATAGTTATAAAGTTGTTATAGTCATTAATGTACAGATTTGTGTGTTAACATTTTTCCTTTTAACAGGGAAATGTTATTCCCGTTGTTTTTGGTCCTTGTCATATCTCTTGTAGAATCTACAGTCATTCAATTTTTTCAGCTTTAATTGAGTTTATTGGTACATTTTAGTGATATAGTACAATTACATTCATTGTTGGGATCTTGTACCTCTACATGACAAGTCTTGGTTCTCATTTTTACCCTTGTCCCAGCCCTACCTTCACCCCCTCCTCGCCTCCCCATCGACAAACACTTTATTTCCATATTTTCATTATCTCACATTTTTTTCTTTTCCCTTATTATCCTTCCCCTACCCATCCCACCTTCCCTACACCTTTAGCCCCTTTCTTCCCATTTCTCAATGTGAGTAATCTTATGAGAATATTCTGTATTATTGCAGATTATTCACACCAGAGAAACTATTCGGTATTTACACGTGTGCCTTATTTATTTCACTTAGGAGTATATCTTCAATATGTATCCATTTTCCTATGAATGAATCTATTTTCTTGTTCTTTATGGCTGAGTAATATTCCATTTTATAGAAAAACTACATCTTCTTTACCAGTTTCCAACAGATGGGCAAATGGGCTGTTTCCAAGATTTAGCAATTACAAACTGTGCCGCTATAAACATGGGTGCACATACTTCTCTGTGATATGATACTTTAGTTCTTTTGGAAAGATAGCCAGCAGAGGGATGGCTGGGTCAAATGGAACCTCCAGTCCAAGCTCTTTGAAGTATCTGCATATTGATTTTCATAGTGTTTGCACCAGTCTGCACTCCCACCAACAATGGAGAAGGGTTCCTTTCTCCCCACAACCCCGCCAACATTTGTTATTGTGTGATTTCTTGATAGCAGCCATTCTTTGTGGGGTGAGGTGGAATCTCAGTTTTGTTTTCATCTGTGTCTCTCAAATGATAAGTGATGTGGAACATTTTTTCATATATTTACTTGCTGCTTTTACTTCTTTGTCTGATAGATGTCTGTTCATTTAAGATGCCCATTTTTGAATTGGGTCTTTATTTTTAGGGGGGCTGATTGTTTTGAGTTCTTTATATATTCTTGATAATAGTCCTTTGTCTGAGGAACAGCTGGTAAAATATTTTTCCCACATTGTAGGTTGTCTCTTAGTTATGCTGATGGTTTCTTTTAAAGTACAGAAGCTTTTTAATAAGATGAGATCCCAGTTGTTGATTCTATCTGCTAGTTCCCGTGGTACTGAGGATTTGTTCATAAAGTCTTTTCCTATGCCAATGTCTTCCAGAGTTCTGCCTAGCTTTCCTTCCAGCAAGTTTAATGTTTCTCTTTTAATATTTAGATCTTTAATTCATTTGGATTTTAATTTAGTTCATGGTAAAAGATAAGGGTCTAATTTTAATATGTCACAGGTTGACATCCAGTTTTTCCAACACCATTTATTAAAGAGGCTATCTTTCCTCCCCTGAGGATGGACAGCTCCTTTGTCAAAGATGAAGTAGCTGAGTACATCTGGATTTGTTTTTATGTCTTCCAGTCTGTTCCCCTGACCTCAGTCCTGTTTCTTTGGCAGTACCATGCTGTTTTTATCACAGTGGCTTTGTAGCATAGTTTCAAATTGGAAATTGTTATACCCGCTGCAATGTGTCTGTTGCCTAAGATGGCTTTTGCTATTCTAGGTCTGTTATGGTTCCAAATGAATTTTTGGATTCTTTTTTCTAGCTCTGTGAAATATAGTGTTGGAATTTCAATTGGCATTGCATTGAATGTATATAGCAGTTTTGGTAGTATGGCCATTTTCACTATATTGATTCTTCCTACCAAGGAGCAGGGGATATCTTTCCATTTTTTTATATCCTCTTCAATTTCTTTTTTCAGAGTGCTGTAGTTTTCAGTGTAGAGATCTTTTGCTTCTTTTGTTAGATTGATTCCTAGATACTTCATTTTTTTGGATGCTATTGTAAAATGATTTTTTCCCCTTATTTCTCTCTCCGTGAGTCTGTTATTTATGTATAAAAGGCTATTGATTTTTGGGTGTTCACCTTGTATCCAGATACTCTACTGAATCTGTCAATTAAATCTAGAAGTGTTTTGGTAGAGTTTTTTGGGTCTTCAATGTAGAGTATCATATCATCAGCAAATAATGACAGTTTAACTTCTTCCTTTCCTATCTTTGTTGCTTTAATTTCTTACTCTTGTCTAATTGCTGTGGCTAATGTTTCCAGAATTCTATTGAAGAGGAGTGGTGATAGTGGGCATCCTTGTCTTGTTCCTGATTTTAACATGAAGGTTTTCAGTTTTTGGCCTTTTACTATGATGTTGGCTGTTGGTTTTTCATAGATAGCCTTTATTAAGTTGAGGTATAGACCATATATTCCAATTTGTTGCAGGGTTTTTATCATGAATGGGTGTTGAATTTTATTAAATGCTTTTTCTGCATCTATTGAGAGACTCATATGGTTTTTGTCCTTGACTTTGTTAATATAATGTATTACATTTATTGAGTTTCGTATGTTGAACCACCCTTGCATCTCTGGAATAAATCCGACTTGGTCAGGATGGACAATCTTTTTGATAATCCTCTGTATTCTGTTTGCTAGTATCTTATTAAGGATTTTTACATCTGTATTCATTAAGGAGATTGGTCTGTAGTTCTGTTTTTTAGTTGTATCTTTTCCTGGTTTGGGTATCAAAGTTATACTTGCTTCCAGGAATGAATTTAGAAGTATAGCTTCCCTTTTAATTTCATTTAAAAGTTTGAAGAGTAATGGCAGTATTTCTTCTCTAAATGTCTTGGAAAATTCAGCGGTGAATCCATCAGGGCCTGGGCTTTTCTTTGTTGGTAAATTTTTAATTACATTTTCAATTTCACTGACTGTACTTGGGGTGTTTAAAATGTTTTTATCTTCTTTGTTCAACTTTGTAATTCATAAGTATCTAAAAATCTGTCCATTTCTTCTGTGTTTTGCATTTTATTGGAGTACAGGTTCTCAAAGTAGATATTTATGATATTCTGGATTTCTTTTGGATCTGTTGTGACTTCACCTTTTTCATTCCTAATTGCATGGATCTGAGCCTTTTCTTTCCTTTTTTTTTTTTGATAAGATTAGCTAAGTGCTTGCTTGTCGGCACTGTTATGTGGTGGTGGAATATTTAGGAGGTGGGGCCTAGTGAAGTAAGTTAGGACTTGAACTTGAAGGGGATATTGGGATCCCCTCTTTTTCTCTCTCTTTGCTTCCTTCCATGAAACGAGCAGCTTTATTCTATCAGGTGCTTACCATCCCTTTCCCCGTGCACTCTGCTATCACAAGCCCAAAAGCAGTCCTCCACAATTTAAAGTCAAAATCTATCTTGCCTCCTTTAGAGTTGATTTTCTCAAGTATTTTGTCCCAGCAATGGCAAGAGTCAGTGTAGTATTTCATGATGATTAATATCATGGGCATTCAGTACCAGATTGGCCCAAGCTGGCATTTTAGCTCCTTCACTCATTAGTGTGTTTTTGTAGGGCATTTAAGATCCAAACATAGAACCGCCTTCTCATCAAGTATTACAATATATCTTTGAATCCGTTCAAGAATGCTTTGCTATGAAGCAGTAAAATGTTACAGGCTTCTTTATGTTCTCTTACATTTAAGTCGAAAATTGTCTTGTACACCTAAAATGTGCCAATAAACAATGGAAAAAATTGATTCCTATATATATTACATCTTATTATATTGTAACTGTGAAAGCAACCCCTCTGCTGTTTTACCCAGTTGGTTAGTTGGTTATTATACTATGGTGGAGCATATCGATTTTTTAATATCTCATTTAGGATCTTCATTCTGATAAAATGTGAAAATTAGTTTCTAATTCTTTCGTGCACCATTTTTTTTCAGACTTTGGTATCATATGTGATACATATGTGATACTTGTTTATGGTGTTGATCGGGGTACAAACAAATTTAGAATATTCTGAGAAAAATAAATAAAGTCACTGTGTACAGGGAGATATGCAGAAGGAACAGGTAAAAAAAAAGATTAGCAAAGCGTTTGTCAATTTTATTTATTCTTTCAAAAAATTAGCTCTTTGTTTCATTTAATTTTTTGTACTGTTTTCTTAGTTTCAATTACATTGATTTCTTCTCGGATCTTTATAATTTCCTCTCTTGTTCGAGCTTTGGGTTTTTCTTGCTCTTGTTTTTCTAGGAGTCTAAGTATCCTCATTAGGTTGTTTATTTGAGCCCGCTGTCTTTTCCTAGTGTGGGCATTCAGTGTTATGAATTTTACCCGTAGAACTGCTTTCATTGTGTCCCATAGATTCCTGTATGTTGTATGGGCATTTTCATTTATTTGTAAAAAGTGTCTCATTTCTTCTTTAATTTCCTCTGTAATCCATTGATTGTTTAGGAGAGTGTTGTTCAGTTTCCATGTGCTTGTGAAGTTCCTAAAGTTTCTTGTGCTATTGATCTCCAGCTTGATTGCACTATGATCTGATAATATACGGGGGATGACTTCAATTTTTTTGCATTTATTCAGACCTGTTCTGTGAGGCAATATGTAGTCTATCTTGGAGAATGATCCATGTGCAGCCGAAAAGAATATATTCTGATTTTGTGGGGTGGAATACTCTGTAAACATCCATTAAGTCCATGTGTTCCAAAGCTTGGTTCAGTTCTATTATTTCATTGTTGATTTTCTGCCTAGATGATCTGTCAATTTGTGATAGTGGGGAATTTAAATCCCCCACTAAAATTGTATTAGTGCTTATTTGGTTTTTCATGTTACTTACTATTTGTTTCATATAGTTGGGGGTATTTATATTTGGTGCATATATGTTTATGACTGTCATCTCTTCCTCTTGAATTGTTCCCTTTACGAGGATGTAGTGGCCTTCTTTGTCTCCCTTAATGAGTTTTGGTTTGAAATTTACTTTGTCTGAGAATAAAATTGCTACCCATGCTTTTTTCTGGGGTCCTGACGTGTGGAGAATTGCTTTCCATCCTTTCACTTTCAGTCTAGGGGCTTCCTTTTGCACCAGGTCTGTTTCTTGTATACAACATATTGTTGGATTTGGTTTCTTAATCCATTCTGCCAGTCTATTTCTCTTGATTGATGAATTGAGGCCATTGATATTAATGGTTATAACTGATATGTACTGACTTATTATTGTCATATTATTGTCCTTTTGTTGTCTCTTTTTACTTATTTCCCCTCTCCTTTTAGTTTCTTGCCTTGCCTGTTTGATTTGGTCTGTTGGGCCTCATGGTATTGGGACTTTCATTGTCCTTTTCTAGGATATTGTTTAGAATTCCTTGTAGTGCTGGTTTGGTGTTCATGAAATTTCTCAGGTGTTCTTTGTCATGGAAGTATCTTATTTCCCTTTCTATTTTGAAAGAGGGCTTTGCAGTATACATCAGTCTAGGTTGGAGGTTCTTTTCTTTTAGGACTTGGAATACCTCACTCCAGGCTCTCCTTGACCTAAGGGTTTGTGTTGAAAAGTCTGCTGTGATTCTAATGGGCTTTCCTTTGCATGTGATTTGTTTGTTTTCTCTTAATGCTTGTAGTATTTTGTTTTTCTGTTGGATTTCTGGGATCTTGATTATTATATGTCTAGGTGTAGATTTTTTGATGGTGGATAGTTGGATTTCTATTTGCCTCACTTATCTGTATGTCCAGTTCTTCCCTTCTGTTTGGGAAGTTTTCTGTCATTAATTCTGTGAAGAGCTTTTTTAAGTCATTTGTGTTTTCTCCTGCTATTTCATGAATTCCTATCAGTCTTATTTTATTTTTCTTTGCATCGTCTAGAAGTTGTTGGATTGATTTATCATGATCCCTTACTGTTTTTGAGAGACCTCTTTCTTCAGGGTCACTAACTGCGATCCTATCTTCTATATCTGAAATTCTATCTTTTCAATCTTTTATTCTGTTGCATACACTTTCAATAGAGTTTTTAATCTCCTGGATATCTGTTTGAATATGTTTTATGGATTCCATTTCTTTCCCCTGTTGGGCATTCATTGTTTCCATTTCTTTCTTATGCTGAGTCTTCATGGCTTCTATCATGGCCTTGAGCTCATCTATTGTTTTGTCAATTTCTGTTCTAGATTCTCGAATCATGACTTCCATTTTGCTCATCATCTCTATGGTTAACTGGGAAATTATTTCTGATTTTAATTTTTCTAGAGCCTGATTGATCTGTTTTGTTACCTCCTGTGCTATGGGTCCAGGGTGTCCTGCTTGTTCATTATCAGACTTTTCATCCTCATGTGTTCTACAGTTTGCCATTGGTGAACTGGAAATCTGCCTTTGTGTCTTGCTTAAGTGTTTTCTCATTTTTATTTTTGTTGTTGGGTTGTCCTTCGTTTAATTTCTGGGTATTTCTTAAATCTTCTTGATATAGTTGCGTTTTAGCTTTTGAGTCTCTAATGACTCATAGACATCCTCGTTTTCATAATATCAGAGAAAACAATTCTTTAAATCAATCACAATCCTTTATTCCAATTGATATATTCAGCAGCCCAGTAGGATCAAGCACAGCTTGCAAATTGACCACTTGTGGTAGTCATTAATCTATCACCTTTAAACCGTGTGATTTAAATTAATATCAATAAGCAGCCCAAAATATGTTTGCAGTGAATGCGCTTTTCGATATAGCCTCTTTACCATTTAGGATGGGGGGTTAGACTGAGTTAGGACGAGAGGAGTAGATCAGTGAAATAACTGGAGAAGGTTTGAAGTGAAACCAGAGGAAGTAGAATGACCTTACTATCTTTACGAAAGCTCTAACTTCAGAGGGGATAGAGTACAGGAATAAGGACAAGAATATATCCCTTTAAAGGTAACAAAGGCTTGCCTTCCCTTGAAGCTATGGAGCCATGAGTGAAATAAAATGACTGGAGAAAAGAACATAAAAGGGAAAAAAAGGTAAAATAATAAAAGAAGAAGTCTGAGTTAGGGCAGGAGCAGGAATAAAAAGGGAGATGAGGGATAATATGGTGGAGCAAGAGACTGAGTTGGAGAGACAGGACAGAAAAAAGAAAGAAATTTTAGGGTGGAATGAGGAAAAGAAAAAAAAAAGAATTTGAAGGGCCTCTTTCAGACTATGTCTCCATTGTCATATTATACCACATGTACCTCCATATGCAGAACTGTATCCCCTGGTCTCGGTTAGCCAATGGCAGGTCCCCACGACTGAGACTGACCTCAGTCCACAAGGCCTAACTTGAGTTTCCCATCCCGCAGGGTTGAACTCCACTCAGTTCTATTACAGGTTTCCCCTGTCCTTTCTTTAAAGATGTTCAAAGTTGGGAGCTCAGAAAACTACCCTTCATGAGCACCTATGCCTCAGCAGAGTGGGTCCAAGAATTGGCCCAATCAGGAGGTTTGAGAACGGTTGGGGGGGCAGGTTGTGGGGGTGTTTCAGGGGCACCCACGCGGTTACCTTCCTTACTGGATCTGGTGGCGTGCTGTTGGGGAAGTTGTGCACCCGCCGGGTGGGCCTGAGTAGGCAGCTGGAGAGACCTCCTCTACAGTCATTCAATTTTGATGTTCTCCTTCATTTAATATTTTTCTCTCAAGAATTTTTCTCACATTTTTTTCTTTCAGTCTAGAGTAGCTTAATTAAGATATATTTTTGGCTGATTTTTCGTTAATTTTGTCTTGCTTTGGGTTCACTCTTCTTACTGTAAATTTATTTTAATTGAGTACATTTTTAAATTGGTACATTTTAGGTATACAATACAGTTACATTCATTAGTGGGATCTTGTACCTTTACATGACAGGTCTTGGTTCTCATTTTTCTTACTGTAAATTTATCTTTTACCAAATTTGAGAAACTTTTTACTATTATTTCTTTTTAAAAATTGCTGTATTGAGGAACTGGGGATATATTTCATTTTTTGAGCACTTTGCCGTTAGGTACAAGAACTTGGGTTTGATCTCTAGTATGACAAATTTTTTAAAAGTTTATTACAGTAGAAGGTATTGATATTAATTCCCCTCACAGTACTCTCCTTTGCTTTGAACACATTTATCCCATGTTCTTGATGCTTTCTGAACTAAATCTTGTGTAAATAAGTCCTCTTTCTTAAGTGTTTTTAGTTGTGCTGACCTGGGCTGCCTCAAAGTTTTGAATTGATTCAGAATATTTACCTTTTATGATCATTTTGATGCTGTGGAGCATCCCAAAAATCACATGCTGCCAGGTCTGTTGAATCAGGTGGACAAAACACCTGTAATGTTTTTACAAGCCTACCTTCCATTTGGATGTCACTCAGCAGCAGTATTCACCACATTTTTAAATAACATCTTATAAAGGCATTCATGAAGAGGATTTTAATAACTTTCAAAAAATGAAAAGAACCATAGGATGTGTTCAAAATGAGAGAATTTTGAAGGGAATTAGTGACAATGTGTCTGTTAGTGTAAGAAATTTTTTGAAACAATTAAATATTCACCATATATTCTGATCACTTCCTTAATGTCCAGTGGTGGGATTCCTGTGTTGTATAGTGGTTTGTTTTTAATCATTTTTATTTTCTTTATATTGGATGATTTTTACTACTCTATTGTCAAATTTACTATTTCCTCTTTCATCTGTATTCTTTTATTGAGGCTAGCCACTATTTTTTAAAACTTCATTATGATTTTTAGTTTCAGATTGTTTGATTCTTTTTATAGTTTCTATTTCTGTGCTGAAATCTTATCATTTCATTCTTGTGTGTTTATTTTTATCCAAAGAAGCATAGTTATGGTAGCAGTTTTAAAGTCCTTCACATTTATTTGAATGTTAGACTAATCTTGGAATTGATACCATTGATTTTTTTTTGTTTTAGTTAGCAATCTGTCTTGTTTGATTCTGACTCCCAAGTTACCTTTCTGTATAATTGGCCTAATTTTCAGAGATTTTCAGAGGATCTGTGTCAGTACTCTACATTTGTTGCTCTCTACACTAGGTAGTAAAATGAGTAGTCTGACACTTGCTCTGTGGTTGATGATAATTTCATTTCTGAAAGTCTGTTATTCTTCTTTGTCTATAATCCCCATATATGCATTTGCTGTTGAGACCAAAACTTGTATTGCTTCATACACAGAATTAGGGGAATTCTTTCTCACATTATGTCCTGTGATTTTTTCCCCAAATTGTCCAGTTCCAATAGGCTCTTTTTGCTGGCTGTTTTTTGGAGAGGGTTCTCATTTCTCTCAAAGACGTAGTCATTCATGCTCTTACATAGGCCTGTACTATTGAGGCTGTCCTTGAAGTAAAATTGAAAGTGAAAAAAATTTAACTGATATTACCCTCACACTTTATTTTCAAATCACAAGAGTCTCTTTTCTTACTTTCTTAGGCCAGATAGGGAGGTTTTCTCTTGATTTGATAGTGCTGATAGTTGAAAAAGGGAAAGTCAAAGTTTAGAAAACCTAGGTTATACTATATACACCAACTCAAAAGTGAATCTTTTTCTGATACACTGTCCACAGAATGGGATTTCTCTTTATGCCTAAAGTATTTGAGTCCCCTCTCCTTGGGTCACATTTAGGGTATACTGGTAGAAAATAAACTTAGGAAATTCCTTGGAGTTTTTTATTTTTATTTTTTACAGATGGTGTACTGTCTCCTACTAGGTCATGTTTAGTTTCTAGAATCCATAGATAGTGTTTTTTTTCTTTTTTTGCATTCTGCCTAGCACTTTTAATTTATAATTATGAGAGAAATAGGCTTAGTGGACTTATTCTACTTTGGTTTTTATCAATAGCTCTAATTAATTTACATTTTTCTATGAACTCTTACAAAGAGTCTGTGAAAAAAATTCTGTTTTTTTTTTTTGGTACCGGGGGTCGAACTTGGGACCTTGCGCTTGCAGGCAGGTGGCCACTACTGAGCTAAATCCCTGTCCCAAAATTTGTTTTTGTAAAGACCAGATTGCTACTACATGTTTCTTAAATACTTTAGATCAGGGATTGAAAGACTTTTTCTCTAAATGACCAAATAATAAATACTTACCCTGTAGGACAAAATCTCTGTCACAGTTGCTCAATTCAGCTCTTATAGTGTGAAAAAAACTGAAGATAGTATTAAAAAGATGAGTGTGACTGTGTTCCAGTAACATTTTGTGTCAAAATAGGTGGCAGGCCAGATTTGTCCCATAGGTTATAGTTTAGAGACCCTTGATCTATATTCTCAATATGTACTTTTTCTTTAATTATTGGTTGAGGGTTGGGGGATTTAGCTCAGTGATGTCGCTGCCTGTAAAAAAAAAAAAAAAAAAAAAAAAAAGTCTCTTTAATTATTGATTGGAGGGAAAGTATAAGTATCACTGTGCTTTGTGTGTTTGAAATATTTTTCTTCTGTGACTGTAAGGATCTGTCTCCTATAATTTATTTTTCTATATAGTAGCTTATGAAATTTAAAGTACTCAATGAAAGAAAGGCATAAAGTTCTGAAAAAGTCAGGGATACTCACTGACGGTCTGAGAACCATATTAATAGTGACCTCTTCTAAGTATCTTTGTGTCCTTTGTTTTTCAGTAATTTGGACCTTGTTAAATTATGAAAGGAAATTCCTGAATATATTTTTTTAGTTATTACTCTTGTCCTAATAATCCTGAACTTCAACTGTTGAATACTATTTTTCAGGTAAATGATCTTAAAATGGTTGATGAACCAATGGATGAGGGTGAAGCAGATTCCTGCCTTGTAAGTACACTTGTTAATTTATTAAGCATCATTTTTATCATATAAGAAAAGACATTAATAGGAAAGAAGAAAAACACTTCCCAGGTAAAGAACTTTTTCAGGTAAGTCAGTTATAATTGGATGCAATTATTAATACATAAACTGCAGTGCAAAGTGTAGAACATATTTTCCTGTCAGGAATTTTTGTGCAAGATAATTTTTCAGTAAAAAGCTTTCTTGAAATAAAATTCACATGCCATAAGAATAACCTATTATAAGTATAGTGGAGTAAATTTGCAATGAACCAGTATAAGTGTAATTACATTACTTAAATGCAGAATCCTTTAAGTTAATATGAATAACATCATCTTAAACTTCGGGGTGGAAACAGATCTAACTTGGAAATATTGAACTATAAATGTAGCATGCAATAATTAAAAATCAATTTTCTATCTTCCAGAAAAGATTAAATCTAAGTTATTTCAGAAGTTTCTAGCTAGTTTTAAAGACTTTTAAGCTCTTAGGTTATTCTGTGCCAGTCCAATATACTAAACTCTCATTTTACAAGATCTAGTTTATGAGAAAATATTCTTAAAAATTTTAGGAAATGGTTGACTAATGTAGGCATCTATGTTTATGTTTTAATTTTATGGTTCTCATTTCTATAAATACTTTTATAGGATTATAGCTTATTTTTAATATAGAATGAGCCTCAAAGAAAATACTTTGTAATACCTTTATTTATATTGAATGTTCTACTGAAATTTGGAGAAATTTGTGATTTACACTAGGTGCTAATTCTAGCAAATACTACAATCAAGACTTACAGCACAGTGTGCCCCCTGTTGGGTTAGCCATATATTATATAGACCCAGAGAAATGGAAAGTAAGGAGAGTACAGATACTATTTTTTTCTCATTTAGTAGTGAACAAAATCAGTTTTGTTTTTTTCCTCTTAAACTTATTCATAACTGTATTTATCTCCATAGAACCTGTCAAAGAGATTTAAATTGAGTTTGCGCAAGATTCTCCTTTGAAATATTTTATGTGATTATTTCTGCAGATAGTTGCCAAGAAACAATTTAAATTGACAAAAAGAGACATACAGTCATTTTAGCTTTTGTAATTTATTTAATATTAGTAACATTTAAATAGTAAGTATAATAAAATATAAACTTCTGTGGAAACTATCTATAGAAATTTTAGAGAATAAGGAAATAGAGTCACTGTCAGGGATTTGATTTATGGTCTCTACTTGACACCATGTACTTTTTTTGTGATGGCTAATGTACTTAGTGTAGTACCTTAGTAGCCATAGTAAAACTACATAAGCAATAAGGAACACTAACCATATAAATTTAATACTTTTAAGAAATATTTTCACATGTAGGATTTCTTGGTTGTGGTTGTTGATACCAATATAATGCTTATAGCTGTATGGTTTTGTTTTATTTTTTTATTTTATTTTTTTAGGTATCATCTGTCTTTATTTTTTTATTTTTATTGAGTTTATTGGTACAATCTAGGTATACAATAGTGTAGGATTGTAGAGACTGCTCTCTGATACACAGAATCTTTAAACAGTGTTCTTTAAATGTGAACTTTAAATTTTGGGGGTATAGGTAAGTGGTAGAGCATGTGTTTGCATCCCCAATGACCTATGTTCAATCTTCAGACCTGAAAAATGTATGCGTCCTGATGGTAGTTTGTTTAATTGACTTATTTGGACAACTAATCTATTTCATTAAAATTATTTTTACTTTAAATTTGCATGGTCATTTAATCTCTTTTCTTCAGGTAAAACAAGCAAAGTTAAATAAAATACTTCTCACACTCCATAAATATCTAGCATATCATCAGCAAAGCTGGAATGTATAGTAGGTGTAATTTTAATGTGTCTATATTGTTCATGAGGCATTTTCTATTTTTCAAGAAAACCTTCCCATTTGGTAAGTATTAAGTAATAGATCACTGATAAAAGATACCTGATATAAAAACCACCTGGTGCCCTGCTTCTAGCAGTGTCAAGCTTAGAAAAAAAAATGTATTCTTTGGTAGATGGCTGACATGAGTTAATTTCTTATATGTTCTCAATATAATAGCCACTTTAAAATTGGTAGTTTATGATTCATTTTTATTTATTTTATGGAGTCTTTGCTATTCTGTAAGGTAGAATACATATATCTTCTAAATTTTAAGGAAGAATCACTTAATAAAGGTGATACTTTTGAGATTCTAATAGTACAAGGTAAGCAATGTAGTCTCTAAATTGAGTTAGAGTTTTACTACCCAGACATGTATCTGTTGCATATAACTGAAGATTCGAAATAAAAACAAAGTTTTTGGTGTTGTAAGCTGTAAATTTCTAATTTTGAAAACCATTCTTAGTATATGTCTCTCTTACAAATTCTTTTGAAAATCCTTTCCAAAGTACATTTTACTTTGCAAGTCTAAGGTCCTGAGTATGATCCCCAGTACAAAACAAATGAACAAACAAAAAGTACATTTTACATAATTAACCTCATATGGAAAATTAAGTAGGGAGCATTTCAAATTGGGACTTGTTCTGTTTTCTGTATGGTGATTTTTTTTATTTTATGATATTAAACAAAATTTTATAATCAAATAATAAAAGAATAATAATAATTACACTGTATATTATTTTCATCAGAGTAGTTACTCAAAAGAGTAGAAGATATAAACCAAAATGATTCTTATAAGAAAGAAACAAACAATAACACAAAGCTTTCTTCTCAATGAACTAAGATAAACTAGTATTACAAATGAAACCAATTAGCATGGACATTAAATTACCTTTAAAACAATGGTATTTGTAATTTGGAGAAGTATTTGAACTTTGTACTTCCTATTGATCTCCCTTCTAATTTACTGTATGGTGAATTTTTTTCCTTCATTTAACTTTCCAGTTTGGTTGACATTGTAACTGGGCTACACTTCAGTATTTTTCTTCCCTTACAATGCTAGTGCCTTAGTTCTGCTTTGTATTCATTGACCTTTCTTTAAATTTTGAAACCTTTGTACAAACATGTAAAACTTTCAGTTGAGCAATAACCATTCAACTAAAATTTTTGGCACTATAACTAAAAGACAGATGTATGCAACATAATGCAGTATACAAAAATAAATTATATAAATAAGTCCCTTAACATAAAAGTTTTGATGGCTTATACTTATAAAAGTTCTAATTGTTCCTCTTGTAACTGAAATCTGAAATAAATGGAGTAGGTACTATTAGTATTTGATAGGTAAGGAAACAATCTGATCCTTGGAAGTAGAATAAACAGTTTGAGGGTTATCTTTTTTTTTTTTTTACTAAACTGACCTGTCTAGCCTCAAATAAAGTGAATGTTTAAAGAGATGGATATTGCCTTATTACATAAAACCCAATAAATTTAGACTTTAAAAATCTGTCTTTGTTTTGACCTTTTTATGAAAGTTAGTTCCACAATCTTATGAAAATTTTATAATTAGGTATATTGCCAATGTTCTCATCTCTTTCTTGTTCAGATTAAAAGGTGATTTCTTCCCTCTAAATAAATCAGCTGTCAAAACAATGAAGTAGAGTATTTGACAGTTTCTTTTATTTGGTACTTTATCATTGTTTACCTAGCATTATAGAAGTTCTAACTACCAGAATTTAAACACATAATCAATGGTAATAGAATTTAGAAATTAGAGCATACTAGTTTGATTATAGTTGAGTCTTCATAGGTTTTCTGATTATCAACAGTTACTTAATAAATGTGATATTTTACCCTACCCCCCCAAAAAATTCTGGATATAAGTTAAGTTATACTGTTATGAAAAGGTCCTTAAAGTAATTTTGATCTTTCTTATTGGTTAAATTTACATTTAAAAATCTTTTTTATTGTACATAAGATACACAACATGATGATTTGATATAAATAGTGAAGTGATTACTATAGTCAAGTAAATTGCTATATCCATTATATCATGTAGTTACTGTTATGTATGTATTTTAAATTTTATTTTTATTTTTTAAAGTATATTTTTATTCCAATTCTTTTTTAAAAATGACAATGATTGCTTTGTCTTTCTGCTCCTATACAATGAAATAATTATTGTGCTGAGTGTTTAGGAATACATAACCAACTGTGGTTATACTTGCATTGAGGAAGCTCATAGCCTGGTGGAAAAGAAAGACAAATCAAGAAGATACAGTATAATAATTTTGTATGATGTAGCAGACATCCCTGCCCAGTAGTAGCCTTCCACATTCCCTGTTGTATCTGGGAATAGAGCTCTTTTTCATATAGTAGATTTTCTTGTTAGGAAATTTTTAGGTTATTGCTGCTGAAAACTGAAAGACATATTGTGTTCTCAAACTTAGGCATGTATAGATTTTAATAAAAGGAAGAAGGGTCCTTGGACAAGCATTTTCATTTGGAAGACTTATTTTGGTTGGGTGAAACTAATTGGATTACAGTTGTTTCCTAAATATGAATACTTAAAAAAAACTGATGTCATTTTCATGCATTCTTATAGTGATGATCTTAAACATGCCAGGGATCTGAATTGCCTTCTTGACCATAAAATTATTGTATTGTATTCAGTGTAGATCACAAGTCTTTAAGGGACCTTAAAAGCCCACCTAACAAATCCCCGTAGCTATGTGAGAAAAGTGAAGTATACAGCATGATTTGCAATTTGGCTAAGGCTGCTAACATTAGCATTGCAGATCTAGGAACAAAACTTAAAGTCTGATAATCCTTTTTCTAGTGTTCTTACTTTTTTTTCATTATTTTTTTTCTTTTTCTTTTTCTTTTTGTACCAGGGATCAAACTCGGGACCTTGTGCTTGCGAGGCAGGTGGCAGCACCACTGAGCTAAATCCCTGCCCCTCTAGTGTTCTTTCAATGCTCTACAAACCTGTAATTATTTCTAATGTACTATAAGTGAAAACTCAGATAACCATAATATCAATTAGCATATAAATATATTGTTTTTAGGGATACATATATTCCAATAATACCTAAAATATGCTATATTTTAATAAAATCCAAAATTTTCAGGTAAAATGTATATATTTATGCAGTTCTTTTTGGTTCACTATCTTGCTATTCATGAACTCTCCAGCTCAAATGACCCTCCTGCTGCAACTTCTCCAATATTGGGATTACAGACACATGGTCAGAGTACTTGATTTATGTTTGCTTTTTAAAAAAGTACACAACTTTTTTACTCAGTGGTAAAGTGCTTGCACTGGGTGTAATCTACAGCATTGAAAAAAAAATTATCTTAGGCCTATTTCAGGTAGGGAATGTCACTTACAATAAATTTTATTTTTAAAAAACATACTTACAAATCACTGATATTTAACAGGATCCGGTGAAATCCTATTTTGACACATTAAAAAAACATTGGCATATTTTCAGAGTTGGTAATTATTTATTTCTATTTAAGTAGTGGGTCACATTATCTAAATCTACAATTCCTCTGCCAGTGCACCTCTCTTGAGAATGTGAATGGCTGATTACCTATATGACATGGAAGCGATTTTAGCTGCCATGAAGTCTGTCTAATTTGAGACCATACACTTGTCCAATTTAGCCACAATCAATATTGGTTAATCAATTAATTGAAAGCTAAATCAGGATGAATCTTGATCAATTTAGATCAAGAAGATTCTACTTTCAGACAAGAATTAATATGGTATAATGGAAGCTACTAAGACTTGCAGGTATTATGATTAAGTACTCATGTAATCTTAAATTTTGTCTTTTTTTCCTTATAGAGTGAGAATATTGGATTAGATATCCTTTCTGCCTTTGTTATGTTGTGATATGTGATGCATTTTTAATTGCTACTGTGCTGTCTTTAGTGAGTACAATCACAAGTAGTCATCACAGCTGAGTGGAGCACTGTATCAAGAAGCAGAAACACTTTCTGGGTGGCTTCCTTTATGGGTGACCCAGATAGTGAGAAATCCTGCATATGATTTACGTTTAAAATTTCAATAAAATTAGGGTCACGACCTAGAAACTTGTTTGAGCTCTGAAAGTTTAATTTTTCTATGCCAGTTTCATTTGAACTGATATGACTGATTTGACATTAAAATATTTAAAAGTATATAGTGAAATATTGTTTGAAAGAGCTCTTGAAGTTTACATTTTTTGCCATTTCCTGCAAGTGTTAGCTCGGCTTTCTCTGCCTCTGCCTCTCATGTAAAACTCCTAGTGAAGGTCTTGACACAGTTGTTAACACTTTCATTTTATCACTTCCCCATTGGAAAGCTAAAATATAGATTTTATGTCACATGCCTTCCTTGACATTAAATAATATGGTAGGACAGGTGGTGGTGATGGTGGGGTATCTACATATCAAGCTAGAAAATAGGGAAATGGGAGTATTATTAGCCTAAAAACATCTCTGTGCTAGATTGAGGGAGTTGGAAATCATGATACTGAAACTATATTTGAGTAATGTTTGGATTTATTTTTTACAGGATGAAGCTATTTTTAAAGAAATCCCTATTACTCATCATGTTAAAGAAGGATATGAGAAAGCAGATCCTGCACAGTTTGAGTTGCTCAAGGTTCTTGGTCAAGGATCATTTGGAAAGGTAATGAATATGTTTTTCCATTTGTATTTTTCTTCTGAATAGTTAACAAACAAATTTATGCATATGCAGAAGTGTCATAAATGTGCCATTTTTAAACTTCTTAAAGAATCCACAAAGGGTAATTCTTTAATTTTATTACTTTTTATATTTTTTATTAGTATATGTTTTCAGTACATAGGATAACATCATGAGAGTTTGTACAAGTACGTAACACATCATAATTCTTTTTTTATTCCCTTCCCCTCTCATTCTCCATCTTTTGGTCCCCTTCTCTTTTGTGAAGTCTTACCTCCCTGTTTCCTGTCTACTCTAATTTTTATTTATATTTTGAGTTTCTCATATGAGATATCATGAGATGATGAAGATTCTGCATCTGAATTAATTCACTGAACATTATTGTTTCAACATGCTTCCATTTTCCTACAAATGACTCAAGTTTATGCTTTTTTATGTCCGATAGATATTCCATTGTGTATAAATACCACATTTTATTTATCCATTCTGTTGAGGGACATGTAGGCTGTTCTAAAATACAGCTATTATGTGCTGTGACTATTATAAAAACGGATATGCATGTATCCCTGTTATAACATGTGTTTACATCCTTTAGGGGGAAATTTTACAAGGGAAATGGCTGGGTTAAACGTAATTTCTATCGTTAGTTTTTTGAGGATTTTCCATGGTGATTTTCATAGTAGTTAATACTAATTGACATTCCCACCAACAGTGTAAAAGGATTCCTTTTCTTTTGCAACCTCACCAGTATTGATTATGCCTTCTTTCTTTTTTTTTTTCTTTTTTTTTTTTTTTTTTTTTTTTTTTTTTTTTTTTTTTTTTTTTTTACTGTGGATTGAACTCAGGACCTTGCACTTTTGAGGCAGGTGGTGGATTATTTGCTTTCTTGATGCCATGTTTTCTGGAGTAAGATAGAATCTCTGTTGTTTTACTTTGCATTTCTCTAATGGCCAGAGATCTCCAAAATTTTTTGTGTTTATTGGCCATTGGTATTTCTTCATAGAAGTGTCTATTCATCCATTTGCTCAATATTGATTAGACTTTTGTTTTGGGGGGGTCCATTTTTTTTAGTTATTTTTGTATTCTAGATATTAGTCCTCTGTCTGAGGTGTAGCTCTCAACATTCTTTTCCCATTCAGTAGGTTGTTTTGTCACTCTGCTTAATTGTTTCTTTTGTTATGCAAAAGCTTTTTCATTTGATATGATCCCATTTGTTGATTCTAAATGTTATTTGTTGTACCATTGGGGTTCTGTCAGAAAGACCTTGCTTCATTACTTGACCTTGCCCATTACTTTAAGAATTTCACTTTTTAAAATCTCTTCTACAAGATTAAATGTTTCTCTTTTAATATTTAAGGCTTTGATCAATTTTTATTTTAGTGTAGTGTACATTGAGAGATGTGGGTCCAGTCTTCTGCATGGGGATATAATTTTCCAAGCAACATTTGCTATAGAGGCTATCTTTCCTTCCAACATAGGCTTTTGGCCCCTTTGTCAGTGATCAGGCAGTTAGATGTGTCTGGGTTGTTTATGCGGCCTCTGTTTTGTTTCATTGACCCACATGTCTGTTTTTGTGCCAGTACAGTGCTGTTTTATTACTGTAGTTTTGTAATAGAACTTGAAATCTGGGATTGTGATGTCTGCTGCTTAGCTCTTGCTACCCAGGATTCCTTTTGCTATCCTCGGTCTATTCTGGTTCCCTATTAACTTTAGGATTGATTTCTCTAGTTTTGTGAGAACTGCTGTTGGTATTTTGATTGGGATTTACATTTAATATGGTATTGGTAGTAGGTTTGTCATAAATGGTTTTTATCAGTTTGTGGTAAGGTTCTTTTATACATATTTTCTTCAGAGATTTTATCGTGAATATTTTGGATTTTGTGAACAACTTGTTTGTATAGCTCTTGAGATGATCATATGTTTTTTGTTTGTATATCTATTTATGTGATATATTAAAGTTTTCATTTGCATATGTTGAACCATCTCTACATCCCTGTGATGAAGCCTGCCTGGTCATAATGCATCATCATTATTATTTGATTTGTTACATTCTGTTTTCTAGAATCTTGTGGAGGATTTTTGAGTTTTTGTTCATAAAGAGATTGGCCCAAATATAGTTTTCTTTTTTATTTGCATCCTTGTCTTGTTTTGGAATTTGTTTAATGTTAACCTCCAGGAATGCTTTTAGGAGTATTCCTTCCCTTTCAATTTCCTTAAAGGGTTTGAGGCATATTAACAGTATATCTTCCCTGATGTTCTTTAAAAATTAGTATTGAATCCATTGGGTGCTATGATTTTCTTGGCAAATTTTTTTTATTACTGTCTCAATTTCATTGCCTGTTCTTGAATTATCAGTGCTTTTTTTTAATCTTCTGGATTCAATTTTGGTAATTCATATTTATCTAGGTATCCATTCTTTAATTTATTGGATACAGTCTCTCAATGTTCTTGATAATAATCTTCTGGATTTTGGCTGTGTACATTGTGATTTAGCCTTTTTCTTTTGTAATTGCATTGATTTGGATCTTTTTTCTCTCATTTTGGATAAGATTGGCTGTGTTTTTGCATTTTGTATATTCTTTTGAAGAATCAGATTTTTTATTTATACTTTGTATCTTTTAGTCTCAATTTCATTAATTTTGCCCTTATCTTATTTCTTTCCTTGTACTAGCTTTAGATTTTGACTGTACTTATTTTTCTAGGTCCTTGAGATCCACTATTAGGTTATTTATTTGGACTTAACTCTGTTCTTTTGATGTGGAGACTCACAACTATACCATTCTTTCTGAAAAATACTTTCATTCTGTCTTATATTTTCTCTTATGTTCTACTTGTGTTATTGTTTGATCCTAGGAACTGTCTGATTTCTTCTGACTATTCAAGAGAGTATTGTTTAACTTCTATGTGCTTACATAATTTCTATGGTTGCTTTGCATGGAATAATTTTGATTCTTTTGCATTTACTTAAGCATGGGTTATAGGCTAGTATTTGTTCTGTCTTGGAGAAAGTTACACGTGCTACCCAAAATAATTTGTATTTTGTGTGTTGGATAGAACACTGTAGATACCTATTAAATCCATTTGTTGGAAGGTCTGGATCAAGTCTGATATTTCTTTGTTAATTTTTTTGTCTAATGGATCTATTTGTGACTGTGGTATTGAGGTCCCCCAGTATAATTTTCTTGATGTTTATATGATCATTTATGTGCAGCAGTTTTTGTTTTATGAAGTTGGGTGTGCCTGGGCTTGGTACATAAATGTTTATAATTGTTATATTTCCCTCTTGAATTATTCACTTATCCATTATATAGTGATCTTTGTTTCTTCTTCTGATCAGTTTTGGTTTGAAGTTCCCTTTGTTTGAAAATACGATAGCTACTCGTCTGTGTTTTTGAGGTCCTATTGCATGGAGCATTGCTTTCCATGCTTTGATTTTTAGTCTGTGATATTCTGTTGGGATTAAATGTGTTTTTTAAAATGTGTTTATTTTATACAGTATACTATTGGATATTGTTTTTTTTACCTACTCTGCCAATCTGACTTGTGATTGGGCAGTTGAGAACATTCACGTTGTTAATTATTACTGAAAGTTATTGACTTATTTTTGTCATTGTATTATTTTCCTGTTGCTGCTTCCTTTTTCCCCCTTTCTGATTAACTATTCACCTTGCCCAGTATCTTCTTCTATTAGACTTCTTGGCATTGTTAGCTTCATTTTCTCTTTCTAGAATATCCTTGAAAAATGTTTGGATTGTAAGTTTAGTTCTCTTTGTAATGATAAAAGTTTATATCTCCATGAATTTTGATAGATAATTTCACAGGGTTTATCAGTCTGTGTTGGAAATCATATTATTTTAGCATTTGCAACACTTCACTAGGATTTTCCTATATTAAATTATTTACCCATATTTAGAACATTTGGTACTATGATTTCTGTAAACTGGTTTTTATGTCATTTTTATTTATTTATTGTTTTCTGATTTTTCACTAATTCCAATTAATATTACTTTAGTTTTTTTACAACACATAACAGCTGTTGGATCCATTTTTCATGTTCTGTAGTTTTTAACATATCTCTGAGTACACAGTGACTGGCCTCAGCCTTATCTTATAGTTCTCCTACACTGTCTTCACATTGCTTACTTCTGCTGCCAACACTTTCAATATAATTTTTATCTGGATTTCTTTTTACTACATTTTTATGGACTCCAATTTTTTGCTAAACTGGTCATTTATGTTTTGTATCATTTTGTTTATCCCAAAAAGTTTCTTATTAGTGTTTTCTATAAACTCATTGTTTGTTTGTTTCATTTATTAAATCCTTTCTCTGTTTAGTTATATTGTCTTTGAATTTGTGGAGCACCTTATTGATCTGTTTTTTTCTCCTTTTTTACCATTTTTCATAAATTCAGCTGTGTGACTTTTTATTTCCTCTTTGTTGATGCCTCATGGGGTTTTCCTGCTTTGATTGTGTTGGTAATTTTTGGAAGCATGTTTTGGCCTTGACTTCTTATGCTTCTATTGTTTTTTCATGTGTGCATGTGCTGCAGTTTGAAAACTTTTGTGAAAGTATTTGTTCGTAATATGGCTATCTTTTCAGTTAGTGTCTGCTTTTCAGTGATTCACCTTAGGTGTAGCTGTCTATAGGCCTTTGCTTCTGGCCCAAGATTTAGCTCAGTGGTTTGGTGGCCTGCCTTGCAAGCCCAACCTAACCATCTATGTAAATTTGAAAGGGAAGTATGCAGTATAATTATCTCTACACCTTGTGCTCTAGAAATGGACTGCAGTGTAGTTGGTAACATAAATACGTACCAGATATTAGCATACAGAAGAAAAAAAGGATAATGGCAAACTCTGCGCCACCACGGCAATAGCAACAGTAGCCACAATAATAATAGAGTCAAACACAATATGGTTAATGACATACTGTATTAACCAATAAAAGCTACCATGTACCACCCCCCTACCAATGAAAAAAAAAATCTAAAATTGTAATACGGACACAAAGACAAACCAAACACTACTTTACAGTAAATATTTATTAAATATCACTATTGAAAATATAAAATAATTCTAAATAAATATCATAATTAAATCAATAAAGATTAATAAAAAATGTATACTATTAAAGATGGGAGGGGAAATGAAAGAATGAAAGAAGTAAACTTCAAAAAATAAAGAAAACTAAAATGAGGAGGAAATAAAAGATGAAGGATCATGTTAAAGAGTAAAGGGAATTTAAAAGCATTAAAGTAACAGGTAAAGAAGATGCAGAGGAAAATATACTCACTTAATAAAGTCAATAAAAAAAATGAAATGAGTCCAAAAATTTTTCTCCATTTTTTTTTTTTTTTTTT
>NW_022900951.1:65483700-65515092 GCF_012274545.1 Fukomys damarensis | reverse complement strand
TTTTGGAATAAGTAGTTTCGTTTCAGGGTCTACAATATTTGACTCCACTAGATAATGGGATAGGGATAGTGAGTCACTACCAAATTCTATTTTGTTTCCACACTTTTTTATGTTTGAATGCTAAATCTTGCCCCACCTTTTCCACTGGACATATCAGGCAATGCTGTCTATTCTAAGGTTGTAGTCACTGTGACAGCTACTCCTTCCCAGGTCCCTCTCTCTATTCCAAGTCAAGACTTTTTCTGCCCAACTTTTTAGCCTCTGTGTTTGTAAGGTACTTCCCATTGCTCAATCCTTAATGAGCCCTCTTATGTCTCATACAGTAGCACCCACCCAAATTGAGGCATATTCTTGTTCATGTTGGTAGATGAGAAAAGCAAGTAGATGACTCAGTTTTATTTTGGATGTAGGTAGTCTGGCTGGCACTCAAGCAACCTGCTGGCATTTGAGACCTAGCTACTCCCAAAAGCTACACATAACCAGTTTGGCCTCACCACACATAGGCCAAACCCCCATGTCCTTCCAAGCTTGAGCTTAAACTTCTCATTGCGGACTGTATCTGTTTCCTCTTCATGACTGTGTCTTGTTGACCATGTCACACCCAGTCACTGTGGTAGGGTGATAGGGTGACACAAGAACTGCTGGAATGTTGTTGTGCTATGGCTCAGTCTTAAGTAATCAATCCCTTCCCCAAGTGGCTCCTGATTAAATCCTCTCAAATATGATGTGGCTGTACTGAACTTTTCCACCTTTAGCTTGCCTTACGGAAGAAGTCATTTTCAGAGAAAAACCCTATGCTGTTTTTTTTTTTTTAACACTGTAATATGCTTTTTTTTGTTAGTACATGTGTGTAGTACATAATGTTTACATTTTCTGTGGGAAGTTGGAACATGTACATAATGCCTATTAATTCCTTTTACATCTATTTTTCCCTTCCCTTTGCTCTTCTCTCGATCCCCCTCCTTTTGTTTAATTGTACATATAGTTTATAATAGTCTTAGACTTTCCTTGAGGTTAGAAGTGCCAGCCGAAACCACTTTTTCTTATTGGAGCTGCTGACTTCCAAACTTACCTTATGTTAGTTGAGACAGATCCCCCTCTGCAGCAGCTGGGGTCATGTTTCCAGCCATCTTAATTCTTTTCTCTACATTGTATTCTCCTTCTCAAGATTTTCTATAGTTTCTAGATTTCCTGTTAGCTCCACCCTAATTCCCAGAAATCTACTTCTTTTTTTCTCCTTATCAAACTGTTTTCCAGATATCTAGATTCCAGGTCCTGGAGAGGCTATATTTTGCTGCTTAACTGTACTCTAACATTTTTAATCCTGATTTTATTCTTTTCATTTCATTTGTTCTTTTATTTCTATTTCTTTACACTTCTCTTTAATAGAATTTTTAGTTATCTGGGCTTACTGATTTCTGTAGGAAAAATATAGCATGCTTTTTGTTGTCAAAACCAAGGTAGTTTGATTTTTACTTTTAAAAATGGTATTGTTTCCTTGTTCTTATTGGCATGAATATGGCTTCCTCTGTCCTGGTGATTTTATTTTATTTTTTGTTATTTTTGTACTGGGGATGGAACTCAGGCCCTTGCACTTGTGAGGCAGGCTACAGAACCACTGAGTCAAATCCCTGGCTTTCCTGGTGATTTTGCCTGTATTTCTTAACTTGACACCAGAATTTAGAATTTATACCTTAATTCATGTATGAGTTCATGTTCATCTATTAAAGTTTGGTAAATCAAGGATATATAGAGGTGACAGATGAGGTGTTGCCTGATGGATTATGTGACAGAATCTCTTGTCTTCAAGGATCTTAAATTTTAAGAGAGAAAGCAAAATTGAGAAAAATTAACACATATTCTCATTATTAGATTTGTTACAACCACAAGTTAAGATGAAGACATATAAGAAGAAAACTACTCATTTCTTTTTTTTTCCTCATTCAGTTTATTGGTACATTTTTGGTATACAATACAGTTACATTCATTATTGGGATCTTGTACCTTTACATGACAGGTCTTGGTTCTCCTTTTTTCCCCTGTTCCTGCCCTCCCTTCACCCCCTCCTCTCCTCCCCCTTTACAAACACTTCATTTCCATTTTTTTCATTTAGAAACTACTGATTTCATTGTAGATCAAGTTTAGTTTCAAAGGGGAAAGGTAAGGCAATTGAGCAGTGATTATTTGTAGTTTTCTGGATCATTTTAAAAGAAGGACTTTCATTGAGCACCCACTATGTGCAAAACAGTTGTATGGGTGGTATTTGTGAATATAAAATAGAAACTAATTGTCTTAAAAGTTTATTATCTATATAGTATAGAATGTAACATGTGAAACATGAAAGCATTATCAGGACACAACAAAAAGAGACTGATATAGATTATGGGTTAGCGGTAAATTGGTGCAAGGTGTTATATACAGACAAGGAAACAGGACATGAGCCATATTCAGGGAGCAAAAGATTAGATGAGCTATTAATAAGTTGGTGGGAGGGGGTGAGCTGCTTGGATACTAACTGGTGGAGTAGACATGTACATTCTATACACCATTACTTTAATGTATCTGAAAATATAAAATTATTTTAACAATTTTCACTTGATAGCAATTTTTATGATGTTAATTTTAGAAAAGAAATAAATTTATTTTATATCCTATATTGAATAAATGCTGGGCTGGAGATTTAGCTCAGTGGTTCGCTGCCTGCCTTGCAAGTGCAAGGACCTGAGTTCAATCCCCAGTGCCAAAAAAATGCTTAAATATTTGACTTTGAATTGTATCAGGTAGACATATAAAAGCCACTAAAATTGTTTTGTTATTTGTTATTTTGTTATATGATTATTTATATCTACAGTTACTTTTTTCCAGCTAAATTTCTCAATTCCAAGATCAGATAAATTTCTCTTATGGATCTTCATAGAGTACTGTATAATATAATGAACTTTCTTTCAATAACATCCTAACATTAAATATAGCAACATTCTGACAAATTATACTTAAATTCAAGGAACATTCAGCTTTTTCTGTGTGGGAACTTTGGTGTATAGCAAGGGTATTATTGAAACCATTTTAAAATTCCTAATAGTAAAATACAGAATAGTGATCTTTAAGTAGTTCATGAACCAAAATATATTAAGGAGTTGGCCTTTATTTTTTTTCTTTAGATGTGAACATATTTGCTTGTCAGTATTGCAACATTTGCATAGGCATTGTGTGAGAGTGACTTGTTATATGCTGAACCTATCCAGACATTTGGCCAAAGCTATAAATCACATAAGTGTGGGAGCAATTCCAGGGAACTTTGGGCTGCAGAGTCTTATTTAAATTTTTTGCAAAGGTTCCATTGTTAAAATGCAGAATGTGGAATTTTTAGCTCAAAGTTTTATGATATCTAATGTCTTTACAATCTATTTGATGGGTGGGAGATCCTACTAAATTCAAATAAAATTGTACTTTAAAGATATAGTCATTATTCTCATGAAAGTACATATAAAATTCTTTACTAAGTATATCAAGTATAGTGCTGTTAATGATTACTAATGTATGGGTTAAATTATGCTATACCTAATCCTTACATTATTTTAAGACACAAATATAATACATAAAACTTTTGAAATTGTAGACTTCTTATATATTCTATACCAGATCATATTTATATAAAACACATTCATGAATTATAAAAAATTATATTTTAGCTTTTATGAGAGTAAAGCCTTAACTGTATATTTTCAAATGTATTTTTGAAAATATAGAACAGTTGTTCTGTTAAATATTTGATCATTAGCAAATGATAATTTTAAAAATATATGCTTGTATTTTTAAAATTTCCTGCTCTTGTTTTTCTTTCTGCAGTCAACATTTAAAGATTAAAAAGATCTTCCAGTGCAGTTCAACAAATATTTATTCAGTAATTTGTAATGGAAAATATAGAACTCCTTGTGGTAGAGGTAAAATATTGAAGCAACTTCTCACTCATTTTCTGTCTGGACAGTTTCCCATAATTGGATTAGTGTAACTGTAAAGAATTCTATTAGGATAGATTTGGTTTTAGGTGCAACAGTTTGACACCATGCAACTACATTTGTTGTTGATTATTGGAAGAGGGCAGAAAGAGTTTTTTTTTAAAGTTTATAAAATTTTTATTAGTATATGTTTGCAACTCATAGTGATTACGTTCATTTTGGGTGTTTGATACATACACTTCTCTCCTCTCCTCTCCTCTCGCCTCCCTTTCCTTTCCTTTCCTTTCCTGTCCTGTCCTGTCCTGTCCTGTCCTTTCTTTGGTACCAGGGATTGAATTCAGGTCCTTGTACTTGCAAGGCAGTCCGCGGAAACAAGTGAGCTAAATCCCGGCCCTCCTCTTTCTTTTTTAATTTTAGACGGTGTCTCCCTATGTAGTTCAGGCTTCCTCTCCTCTCCTCTCGCCTCCCTTTCCTTTCCTTTCCTTTCCTGTCCTGTCCTGTCCTGTCCTGTCCTTTCTTTGGTACCAGGGATTGAATTCAGGTCCTTGTACTTGCAAGGCAGTCCGCGGAAACAAGTGAGCTAAATCCCGGCCCTCCTCTTTCTTTTTTAATTTTAGACGGTGTCTCCCTATGTAGTTCAGGCTGTCCTGGAACTCACTATTTAAGCTCACCTCGAACACGCAGTGATCCTCCTGCCTCACCCTGTGGAGTGCTGAGATTACAGGCATGTGCCACCATGTTTGGCCGTTTCCCTTCCTGTTCTTTTTTTTTTTTTTTTGGTACTGAGGATCAATTTAGGGCCTTGCGCTTTTGAAGAAGGTGCCAGAATCGTTGAGCCAAATCTCTGGCCCTACCTTCCTGTTCTTGACATGCCTCCTTTATTTGCTTTTTACATTATTTATATTTTGAGACTCTCATATTATAGAACCATGTGATCTTTAACCTTTTGTAACTGTCTTATTTCACTAAAGCAGATTAGGTAATGAATAAATAAATGGTTGCTTCTCTCTACTGGGAACAATAACATATTAGGTGACATATTGGGACAATATAACTAGATGATTAGAGACTGTTAGAAGATCTAGGAAAAAAATGGCTGCTTTATGCAACATTGTCTTTCTAAAAGCCTAGACTTGTTCTTTGCCTCTCATCAACTGTTTACTACTCTCTTCTTTGAACTATCACAGACTATGCTTTAGAAAATCAGTTCTTAGACTGTGGTCTGCATACCCCTAAACATCCTTATGGCCTTTTCAGAGAGTCCTTAGATTAAAGCTATTTCATAATAAGTCTATGACATTATTTGTACAATAGCTGGAAACTTAGTACAATAAAGGTAATTACTCCAAGCACTACCAGTAACCATTGTATTTTTCACTGCCCTATAATTGAATTTAAGAATTTTCTTGAAGAAACATTGATAGTTATTTATTAAATCTCAGTCCTTAAATATACTTTTTAATACTGCACTTTAAAATTTTTATTAGTATAGTTTTTTTTTCTTTTTTTGAGACAGGGTCTCATTATATGGTTCAGGCTGGCCTTAAATTCAATATGTATTCCAGGCTGGCCTCAATATCATGATGATCCTCCTGCCTCAACCTCCCCAGTGCTGGGATTACAGGTGTGTGCCACCACACCCAGCTTATTAGTATAGTTTTGTAATACATAATGAATGTATTCATTGTGCGATATTGGTACATATACTTAGCATATCTTGATCTTATTTACTTCCCCTATCCCTCCCCTCCCTCTTGTCTCATAAAGCACTTTAGGTGTACCCCAAATTAAGTGGTTATCTGAAGGTAGAATGCTTGTGGAGTTGAATTGTCAGCTGGATTAGCCTGTTTTTTCATGAATCAACATTTTTACTGAAACAGTAGCTGGGCAACAATGGTTACATAAATTTGGGTATTTTGGTACATGTTTTTCCAAAGTGAAAGAAGTGAACCTGTTACTTAACAGAAAAAAAAAAACAACTACCAGTATTTCTGTCAATGAGACAACTAGAAATTTCAAGGAAAAATTGAAATGTTAGAATTTTTTGTGTCACCTTGAGCGTAATAGCTTAATACTTGAATTTTTTTTTTCTGAAAAAAATGCTGGGGCACTATTTGCAAGATCTATATAACTAATTTAATCAAGATTTTGACTTGTCCAATGCATGATTTAGTTAAATCAGGCACACATGCCAAATCCACTCAAAATTCAAGGTAAACCACTAGATTTTTTTGTGTATCCAAATGCACATAGTTAATGGATGTGGTTCCAGGTTCTTCATTTCTACAGACTTTTAAGAAACTGACATTTGTCAAATTCTAATGTGTCTTCAGCATATTTACCATTATGTGAAAAGGCTATCAAAATTTTTTCCAATTTACAAATTACGTCTTGTGAGGCCTGATATTACTACCTGTACTTCAAGCGAAACAACTTGATTGTAATTGGTTAATTGTGTAGATAGATAGGAGAATCCATCTATCTCTCTTTTATTGTCAGATTATAAAGATTTGCAAAAGTTTTAATATGCCACTCTTTTCATTAGCTTTTTTAGTTGGAAAAATATAGTTATCTTTATAAAATATGTTTTCATGTAGCAGATTTGTTTTTAATGAATTAATACATATTCATTTTTTCTATTCTAATTTCTAATACAGTAAATATCTATAGTTGTAACCCATACAAACAAAACAGTATTTCAATAGATGTAACTCACACAGTGGAGTTTCTAACATTTTTTTAAGATTTCAAAAGATTCTTGAGATCAAAAAGATTAAGAAATACTTTCCTGAAGTAACTGTTAAAGATAGTTCTATTGGGGCAAGATCATCACACAAGATGATTCCTTTGATATTTTGTCCTTCACAGGATTTTGATTATATATATAAAAAAGAAACTGGCTATTTACATATAAATTATCTCAGTAAAAGTCAGTGAAAACTTTGACCCTGGTGCTTAAGGTTAATACCATTTACCTAGCTTGCAAACAAAAATATGAAAAAATGGATGAGTAAATATGCATCTGGCATTGTAAGTTCTATAGATCAGTCAATATACATATTATATGACCTTAAGCCATGATAATCTAGTTTGTGTGTACTTTCTATCTAAACCATCTCAAATGATACACTTCTGTGATTACAAATTCTGCTTTAGGTCTGGTAAATATTGATATTGTTTGAGTGCTTCACCATAGCAATGAGAGTATGTAATGGGATACATTAAATTTGACACCTGCTCAAATGCTTAACATTTTCATCAGTATAAACTCCTAGACTTTTAGGAATATCCTTTCCAAGTTTAAATCCAGTAAAAATAACACCTAGAATAAAGTATTTGATTTGAAGTCTTTTCTGATGAGATACATATATTCTGAGAGTTATACATTGTGGAAATTTGGTTGAAGCTCAGGCTAACTCTGAGACTAGAATGTCACATATGATAATAGTTTTAATTATTTAGTATTTTCAGTTCAGAAATAATAGTGGCATTCTGTAAAATGTGTGATTTGATTTAATCTTTCACATTTATCTTTGCTTAAATAATAGCTTTATATTTTCAAAGATCTACCATTTGTTAATATGTGAACTCTTGATTAATCTACTACTCTAAGTGTAGTATGAACTGTTGCTGGTTCACTGTGAGAAATACTAAACTTTTTTTTTGGTACTGGAGATTGACTTTAGGCCCCTTGCACTGAATTACATCCTCAGCCATTATAAACATTTGTAACAATTTGACAGAGTATTTTAAATTTCATTTTTCTAAATAATTCATTTTTGTTTTGTATTTTGAGACAGGATCTTGCTAAGTCCCTAAATTACCTAGGATAGGCTCACACTTGCAGTCCTTCTGCCTCATTGTCCTATAGTGCTGGGATTACTGGAATGTGCCCCATGCCTGGCCTAAATAATTAATTTTTATTATAAATTGTAGAACTAATAACTGCAGTGGGTTGGAGGAAAGAGAGAAAAAGACTTTCTTCTATATAGAAGAAGATAAGTGTGAAAACTGTAAGCCTGAAAAGGTCCTTTAGTTTACGTCTGATCTAAAGGTTTACTTTCAAGTAGAAAAAAGCAGAGATCCCACAAAGTATAGAAATATACATAGGTGAGTGATCAGTCTCTCAGTAGATGAATCTATTATGTATTACAGAAAGAGAGAGAGAGAGAGAGGGAGGGAAAGAGGGAGGGAGGGAGAGGGAGAGAGAGACTGTCAGGGAGGGAGAGATGGTGAAACGGAGAGACATGAAAACGTGAATTGTTCTTTAAATTCCTTTATTAGGTTTTTCTTGTTAGAAAGAAGACTGGGCCTGATGCTGGACAGCTGTATGCAATGAAGGTGTTAAAAAAAGCTTCTTTAAAAGGTACACCATTCGAATGCTTATTAAAATAGAATTTGAAAAAAATCTATTTTAGAAATGATATACATTACTTGTAAAATGTGAGTAGATGTTTCCTTTTACAGTTGATCTTAGCCAAAAGGTTGAGAAGTGATATATTTCCTTTTAACATTAATGATACAGATTTCTTGTCAGTGAGTGATACTTCTAGGATTTGACATTGACATATACTTTAATTTAGTGTGCCCAAGTAAATATTTAATACTAGGAAATTTGACATATTTTATTATATTCAATATGAACTTAATTTTATTAAACAGTACTCTTTGCTTTCAAAATTTTTATTTTTCTCTTTTATCTGTGTTGTTATTTCATACAGAGAAGGTACAACCACCTCCATACATGGGCCTGTACTATCTTCTAGACTGTCATAAAATACCGCTATGCTCAATTTTAATTAACAAACTCATTTGAACTAATAAAGACTGATAATAAGCGCATATTAGCCAAATACTTATATGTGACACTTTAACCCATCTCTAGATCTCAACAATTTGTTGACTTTTTAAGAATATTGTTGTCATTATAATGTAAGAATATATAGAATGTAAATTTAGGCGCCTATGAAATTTTATATTTTTGATTGGCAAATTATTGATCATGTATTTACTGAAATTATAAACAAGTATTATATAATCTACTCGTGTAATTTTTAGTTCGCGATAGAGTTCGGACAAAGATGGAGCGGGATATACTAGTGGAAGTAAACCATCCATTTATTGTCAAATTGCACTATGGTATGTAGTCCTTCTCTTATTTATGGAATTAGAGAATTAAGATTTCCTTTAAGGCAATACTATAATAAATATAAGTAGTATACACTTATTTAATATATTTTACTATGTGAAATGTATTTGATGAAGTAAATTTCAATAGCTAGCTTTTAATTCTTTCTGTCATTGTCTAAAGGTAATTAACTTGTCTAAGGTAACATACTAGTGCTTCCACTTACTTGCCCAAATAGTATTTCTCTACTCGGATGTATCTCCTTTTATCTTAGCCTATAAACTACTGCAATAATTTATGGAAGGCTTTTGAGTGTTTGTTTATAATAACCATATTAATATTATTTCCTGGTTTTGTTCATGGGGATCATGTAGTTAAGTTATATTAATTTATTTTAACTACTTTTTGTACTTAGGAGAGGAAACAGTGGTTATTATGGATAAAACTTGAGGTTTGGAGTCAGATATTTCTGCATTTGGATCATAGCTCTATTGTTAATACATGGATTAGATTTGCTTCTCTAGGGAGCAGAAATATAGATAAATAGATAGATAAAATTAAGCTGGGCATGTTGGCACACACCTGTAATCCCAGCACTCAGGAGGCTGAGACAGGAGGATCACTTGGAGTCAAGGCCAGCCTGGGCTACACAGTAAGTTCAAGGCCAGGTTGAACTACAAAGTGAGACTCTGTCTCAAAAAAGCAAAAAAAACAACAAAAAATAAAATCATTTATAATGTACTATGTCATTTTCAGTTTCCTCCACTTAAAATGCAGTAGTTATTGATTTTATTGTCAGTATAATTTTGTTAGTGTATTAGTTACTCACTTATTTTTAGAAGAAAAAACATAAAAAGTTACCATTCATTACTCTTTCACTTTTGTTTCCCTAATAGAATAACAGTAGTAGTATCTTTGGACATCTTTGAATTTCTGGTACGACATTGGATCAATCAGTAACACCAGTCATGTGCAAAATAGTGTTACTGAATGCAGTGGGCTGTAGAAATTAAACAGTGTCTGACCTCATGATATTTCTAATCTATAGGAAACAGACTTGTAAACAAATTAATTATACAAACCAAAATAGAGTAAGTACTATAAAAGAGACATAAATAAAACGCAATGAGATCTCAAAAGTTTTAGCGAATAGTTTTGTTGAAAATAGGGTTAAGGATGCTGCAAGATGAAAAAGAGAAATCCTGGAGAGTTTAATACAGGAAGAGTGACATTTATGTTGAGCTTTACAGAATTAGTAGCTTTTAAACATATGGTTAGGAGACAAAGTTCAGCCAAATGCAGTAGAATACGATGCTTCATAAAACCAGAAAAGTATTAGTGATACAAGTTTATTTGTAAAGCCACATGCAAACTTGATTATGTTCTGGAAAGGAATATATACCTATATTAACACTGGGTTAAATATCAGATCTCATTTTGAGATAATGTTATCCAATGATGAACCATGTGAGTTCATACTTAATTGCTTTAGTGTATTTAGAAATAAAATTTTAAACATATGAACTTAAAAGTTTATGTAGAATAAAATGTATATTAACCTTTTTTAAACCTTTAAGATTGTTTTGTTGTTGCATTATAATTTCTGATTAGCCTTTCAGACTGAAGGGAAGCTGTATTTAATTCTGGATTTTCTCAGGGGAGGGGATGTCTTCACAAGATTATCCAAAGAGGTGAGTATCTATATTTTTACTCTATTTTGTTGAAACAAAAGTAAGGAAATGAAAATCATTTTTCCTATGGAAATTTTCAATGTAAATATTTTTGTTTCATTGCATAGTATTTAGTAATGTGCCAGTGAACAGTACTTTGTCTTCCTTGTCATTTAGACCATCTCAGTGTCTCAGCTACTCATTCTCTTAGATACAAGAACAATATGAATACCTGGATGAAGTAGATAGGAGCAAGCCTAGGACTTGTGCTACTGAAGCTACCTAAATGCCTCATGAAGTAGTATTTATTAATTTAAAACTGGCTTTATTGAGGTATAATTGACATACAATGAACCATACACATATAAATATATAATTTGATAAATTTTGACATTTATATATAGCTATGAATCCATAATCTAAATAAAAATAATCAGTATATCCATTATTTCCAACAGATTTCTTATGTGCCCTTGTAATGCTTTCTTCCCACTGTGATTCTACAGAATATGCTTTCGGTCACTATTTGGTTTGCATTCAATAGGAGTTTGTGTAATTGGAAATATATACAGTGGTTCTTCCATACATGAACACTTTTGTTTGCAGTTTGGTCTGTAAACAGAAGTGTTTGGAAAAATTTTATTTTTGTTTGTAAATTCTGCATCAGGTAAGAAACACATCTATGGCCGTCTTTCCCACTCTAACACAAATGTGGCCATCTTTTCCAAAATCATAGAACAAATTAAGTTTATGAACTGAGGTACCACTGTGTATTCTTTTTTGTCCAGCTTAAATCTGCATGATTATTTTGATTCATCTATGTTGTTGTATGTATCAATAGTTCATTAATTTTGATTTCTGAATAATATTACCATTGTGTGGATACACCATGATTTTTTATCTTTTCATCTGTTGATGGATGTTTGTGTTGTTGCAGTTTTGTGATATTACTAATAAAGCTGCTGTGGACATTCATATACAAGTGATTGTATAAACGTATGTTTTCATTTGTCATGAGTAAATATTAGGAATATAATGACTGGGTCATATAACAGGTGTATGTTTTAACTTTTAACGACACTGCTAAACTGTTTTCCAAAGTGGTTATCTAATTTTTACATTCCCAACAGCAGCCTATAAGAGCTTCATTTGCTTCACATCCTTGCCAACAATTAGTATGGTCAGTCTTTAAATTTTGGCTGATAAGCGTGTGATAGTATCTCATTTCGGTTTTGAATATCATCACAGTAATGACTAATGAAGTTGAGCATCTTTTCCTGCAGTTATTTGCTATCTATCTTCTTTGATAAAGTGTCTGTTCAAACCTTTTGACCATTTTTAATTGAATTGTTTATTTCTTATAGAGTTTTGAGAATTCTTCATATATGTTGGATGTAAGTCTTTGATCATATATGTTGTTTGCAAATATTTTCTTCTGGTTTATAGTTTGTCTTTTCAATCTTTTAATGGTATCTTTTGAGAAGTAGAAGTTCTTAATTTTGATGGAGTTAGATTATGTCTGTTTCCATTTATTAATTATATTTTTAATGTTCTCTTTAAGGAACATTTGCTTAATACCAGGTAAAGATTTTCTACTACATATTCTAGAGTTTTGATAGTATAGGTTTTACGTTTAGATTTCTGATCCATTTTTAGTTAAAGTTGTAGGTATGTGTTGAAGTCTTTTTTTTTATACATAGAGATATCCAGTTTTTCTAGCATCATAACTAGATAAGGGTATTCTTTCTTCATTGACTTACCTTGCATTTATTTTGAAAATCAATTGATCATATATGTGAAAGTCTAGTTTTGGATATTTGATCCTGTTCATTGATACATTTGTCTACCTTTATCATAGTACCACATTGTCTTGATTACTGTACCTTTAAAATAGATTTTGAAGGCAAGTATTGCAATTTTTGAGCTTTCTTTTCTTCCTAAAAATTGTCTTAGTTCGCCTAGGTCATTTGTATTTCATTTTTGATTTAAAATTGTCTTTTCACTTTCTAAAGAAAGCATGCTGAGATTTGGATTGTGATTGCATTGAATCCATAGGTCATTTTCAGATAATTAATACTTTAAAAATGCTAGGTCTTTCAATCCATAAATATGGCTTTCCTCTCCATTTATTTGCACCTACTCATTTTTCTCAGAAATGACTTTTTAGTATATAAGTGACACAATCTTTTGTCAAATTAATCTCTAAGTGATTTCTATTTTTAAATTCTATTCTAAGTAGAATTGATTTATTAATTCCAGTTTCAAATTGGAAGAAACAATAATGGATTTTTCTTATATTGAGCTTCTTTTCCATAATTTGACTAAACTTTCTCACTATTTCAAGCAGCTTTTCTGTAGATTTTACAGGCTTCTATATGTGTTATCTATTTAATGAAGAATGTTTATTTTTCTTTTCCAGTATGAATACCATTTATTTCTTATATTTGCCTTTATCGCACTGATTTGAATGCTCTAGTCCAGTGTTTAATGGAATTGATGGAAGCAGATGCCTTGTTCCTAATCTTATGTGGAAGCATAATTTCACAAAAACTTAGGAAGTAAAAATAATTTTTAATATTTTTTCTTACATTAAGTTTCTTTCTCTTACTACTTTGAGTTTTTTTTTCTTAAAGTGGGTGTTACATTTTTTAAAATGTGTTTTCTGAATTTATTGAGATATCTTTTTTTCTTCTTTAGTCTTGCATTTGTTGACAAATCCAAGTAATGAACCTTTTTGAATGTTTGAATGATATTTGCTAAATGTGTGAAAATAATTTTTGTATCTGTTTTCATGCGGGATATTTGATTATAAATTTCTTGTATTATTTTTGTGTTTCTGGTGTGAGAGTAATTCTAGCTTTATAGGATAAATAGGGTTTTTACCTCTTCAACTTTCTAAAAGAGTTTTAACAGTATTGTCTTTAAATGATTGGAACAGAGCCATCTGAGACTTGAAGTTTCTTTATGGTAAAGTATTTAACTACAAATTCAATTTATATTATAGACTTAGGGCGACTCTTTCTTTATGAGCGAAATTTCCTATCATGTATCTTTCAAGGAATTTATCCACTTCATCAAAGTTACCAAATTTATAGGCATAAATTTCTTCATAACATTCCCTGTGAAATTACTAGTGATATACTGTTCTCAGTTCCAATGTTGGTAATTCACATCTTTTTCTTTTTCGTCCTGCTTAGCCTTGCTAGAGGTTTATCAGATTAATTTTTACTTCTTCTAAGAAACAGGTTTGGTTTCATTCATTTTTCTCTATTGTATTTCTGTTCTCCATTTTATTATTTTTTGCTTTAATCTTTATTTTGCTACTTTGTCTTTCACTATATTTTCTTAGTATAATTTTTAAGATGGAAGTTTAGGTTATGCATATGAGGCATTTTTTTAATGAAAGTTGTATAAAAGATTCCCTTCTAATTGCTGCTGTCACCACGTAAGTTTTGTTACATGGCCTTTTTTCACGTTAACTCAACATATATTCCAGTTTCCTTTGAGTCTCTAGGTATTTGCAACTTTGTTATTTAATTTACAGATATTTGGGCGTTTTCCTGATAGCTCTCTAATGCTCAGTTTTAATTTAATATCATTGTAGGCATAAAGCATACTTTCTATGACTTGAATTTCCTTAAATTTACTTGTGCTTGCTTTATGCTTTAGAATATGGTATATCTTGCTAAATATTGTGAAGAATATATATTCTGCTTTTGTTGGTTGATGAAAATTTCTATAAATGTTATTTAAATAATGTTTGTCAATATCAGTATTAAATTGACCATATAGTTACTTATTTTCTGCCTAATTTTTCTTTTATAAATTAAAATGTTTTTACTTATACACAGTAATTGTACACATGTTTAGAATCTTTAGACAGGTGGAAATCTTTGAATATGATATTGTGTATATTTCTTGAATTCCTATCACTTTTTGCTTCATGTATTTCAATCTTCTGTTATTAGTACATACATATTTATTATTCTTTCTTGATAAATTGACACTTTTATTTATGGGATCCCCTTTTCACTTTGAAGTCTACTTTGATATTAATATGGCCAATCCAGCTTTTTAAAAACTTAGTATTAGCTTTGTATATCTTCTCACATACTTTAATTTTAACCTATTTGTGTCTTTACATTAATGTGTAATACTTAAGGAAACCGAATTGCTTTTTTTTGGAATATAAACTTTGTTGGAACAGAGCCACACTTATTGTTCAAATATTGTCAATGATAGATGATTTCTTTTATGCTTCTGTGACAACATATTACATGATCATTTTCATTGGATGGTAGATATTGTGAATTTAATTTCTTGCATGCTACTTTTTAATTTCCTATAAATAGCATTTAGTTTCGTTCTAGAAAGCAGTCATTTTCTTGGAAACACTGTGATCATTTTGAACACATTGTTTTTTTTAATTGCTGAATAATGAACTCTGGCCTTATACAAGCTAACCCAGTAATCTGGTAATAAGCTACACTCCTAGCGCTGCATTTTGCTTTTGACCTTGGTCACATGGGTCTAGGACAGTATCTAGTATAGGTTTAATTTTTCTCCAGTATTAATGTATGGCCCTTGTTATACTCTAACCGATATCCTTCTTATTATGAGATTTTTAAACTCTTACTGATGAGAACTGAGCTGTCCTGGTCCTTTGTGAGCTTAGTGAATTATTTTAATCCTTTAGAGTTGTTCTTGTTGGCTCAAATAGTGTGTTCTAATCCATGATTGGCAGTTTTTTTATTGGAAAGCAGACATAGTGAAATTTATCTTATTAGGCAATGGAGATTTTCATATTTCTGTGTATCTTATGGAGCTTTATTATGAGTCATAAAACTAGTTTGATTCTTTCAGGTCTTTAAAGTTTTTAGACTATACCAGAACAGCATTTACTAAAGGATTGATTTTGCTGTGCTAATGAAACAAAGCCCTTCTAATAACTCTATTTAATGATCCGTGTATGAGCTTTTTTGTTAGGGCTACAGATAAAATAAACTATTCTTGGCCCTCCATGAGTTCCTTTGATCAGTTCCTCTAATCCTTGTTTTTTTTGTGTGTATTTTTTTTTCCTGATTCAGGATAGTGTCCTTATATGTGCTGAGAATATTTCTGCTGAAAACTTGAGATCATCTATAATTCTCTGGGTTTCTCTCTGAAATTTTCTCTTCTCCTGTACTTCTAATATCCTGTGAATTCTGTCTTCTTTCTCCCGGACACTTGACTCTGATTCATCAGCTCAAAAATTATTCCAGGCTCCACTTGAGTTAGCCTTCTTTGTACCATGGCTTAGAAACTCTATTATGATAGTAAGCTAGGGCAGTTGTAGGGCATACTTTGTTTTTCCTTCATCTTTCAGTATTCACTGTCTTTTGTTGCTAGATGTCCAGTGTCTCAAAAATATCATTCATATATTTTGTCCTGCCTGTGTTTTAGGTGTTTTAGGCAGGAGAATAACTCCTGTCATTGTCTACTTCATTTTGTCTTGAAATGGTAGTTTGGGAGGAGCATTTTAATTGAATGATTATAGTTCAACCTCTCACGTCCAGAATTTACAATGTTGAGTGTGGGAGAGCTATCATTGATTCCCAGAGCTCTGGAATTTGTGAACAAGGAGCAATGTGTTTCTGGGATACTAGCCAGTGCTTAAGTGGCTAAGGTCTCTGGCTTATATCTGTCTACCTCCAGTGCAGAACATGCCAAACATGAGCATGGAGTGTGGTCTTGGTATACTGTTCATTGTAGAACAGAATTCAGTATGTGATAGTGTTTGTCTAGGACCCCCTTCTAAGGAGGGTCTTTAAGAAACTTGTTATAAGCTAGTCTCAAGCATAGAGAGACAAAAGTATGACCAGGCTCCAACATTCATGATTTCTTGTATTAGACTATAGAAGTGTCACAAATGTTTTTGAAAAAATTTTACTTGTAGTCATTTCTAATTTTCTTTTAAACTCTTCAGACCTCCATTCTCGATGTGGGACTATCTAAACCCATACTAGCACAGAGATGCAGTCAGTAAGTTTTGATTCCTAAGTCTGGAATATTAGGTAAGAGCAAGCATTTTAAATGCATTTCCCAAAGACAATAAATTATTCATTGAACAGGCTTTAAAAATTGATTCAATGTTTACTTCTATAGGCAGCTTATTATAAGTAGTTATTTGTTGGTTATACTTCACTTGTATATATTAAAAAGTTGTTAAGTAATTCAAAATGAAGACTTATTCTTTATGCCTTAGAATTAAAAATTATAGTTTTTGTATGTGTTAAGAAAATTTTATCGTTTGTTTTTTATATATTAAGGGAAAAGTTACCTTCCCAAATTTCATTCTCCAAAATGCACAGTTACACGCATAACTATACAAAACTCTTAGCTATGCTCTACTTTGCTAATATCGAGAAAGTATGGTGCAGTGAAATATTATTATTATTATTATTATTGACATCACAAAATTCCAAACAATGCCACCATCAGAATCTTTGTTTCAAATTGACAGAATTATTTTATAGTTTATCCATAAAAATAAGCAAATGAAAAGAACTAAGAAGTTCGGATCCGTCTACAGAATACTCTTTGCCCAGCTTCTTGTTTTAAAACAAGCTTTAAATCTCATCTACTTGGATATCTGAGGCAGGAGAATGATATAGGCCCAAGAGTTCCAGGCCATCCTGGGCAACATAAAGAGGCATAATTTACAGAGAGAAGGGGAAAGAAAACAAAATTTTATAAAGCTTCTATAAGCAAGACATTATATTAATATAAGGGTAGAAATGTACTGTATAGTCTGAGAATATTCTTTGTATATAACATATATTATTATCGATAAAGGATGAATTATCAATTAGTGTCAAAGATTATTCAGTAAATAGTATTTGAGAAATTGGTTAGATATTTCAAAATTTATTTGAAAATACCACCTCTGCCACATATAAAAATAAATTTACTTATCTTAAATAAGTCTGGAAAATAATTACTATATCCTAAAAGAAAGTGTACTTAAATATTTATTTGATCATTGAAATGAGAAAGTATTATTAAACATTAAAGGAGTGAGGGGAGAAAATACATAAAAGTAAGAACTATTGCGGGCTGGAAATTTAGCTCAGGGGCACCACACCTGGCTTGCAAGCACATGGTCCTAAGTTTGATCCCCAGTACCCACCCCCCAAAAAGTGAACTATTGAATGTAAAAAACTAGCACAAAGTTGGAAAATATTTGCAGCTAATATGATGGAGTAATGACATTTTAAATATTTAAGAAGCTTGTAGCAGTTGACCAAACAGTAACTTAATAATGAAATATAGACAAAAACATTACTGATAATTATTTAAAAATAGAAGGGCAAGTAAATATAAAAAAAATCGAAGCATAAAAAGTTAAGTAAAACTGCATGCCACTTATCGATCAAATATGAAAGATTTTTAGAGGCTATATTCGGAATTGTCCTAGAGGTGGCAAGACAGATGACTTCACAAACTGCTGATGGGAGTGGAAGCTATTGTAACCTTTTTGGAAAATAATTTTTGTGTATTGTAGGAATTTGGACAATTTTTCTTCTTGACCCAGTATTTCCTGTTTTATTTCTTAGGAATTCATTTTGGGAAAATAATAATAAATATTAATAAAGATACATGCATATTGCAGAATCATTTAAAATAGTGAAAATTGGAAATAACCTAATTGGCCAGAAGGGGAACATTAGGTAAATCATGGTAAATTGGTATGGTTAATATTGTATTTCTATTGAAAATTCTATAAATACGTTTGAAAGATATGTTAGAATGTTTATGATATAATATTACATGGATAATAAAGGAGACCAGTGTGTTAACACACACATTCAAACCTACATATGCAAGAAAATATTGAGTGCTGCTTTTAATACTGCAATTTTGGATAATTTTCATTTTGGATAGGAATTCATGAGTAGAAAGGTTCACCAAACAGGAAAATATTATTAGTGATTCTAAAACTTAGGACGAGAACTTTTGGTACAGTATGTGATAGAAGTGGCTTCTGGGGAAAATGTTTCTTGTAGGATTAAGAGTCCCTAAGTTCAAATTGAGGGCCTCATTCTTACTAGCTATGTTATTGTGGGCAAGCAAGCACTGTGAAGCTCTTTGTCCATACAGAAGATGTTGAATATATTTACCTCATACAAAAATTGTAATAGCATAGTTAATGTGCAATACTTGACACATAATTAATTGCACCTGGTACATAATTACTTTTTAGTAATTTCCTTATTTGTATCCATTATGAGGTTTTTGACCGAGGCAATTTCTTGACAGGATAATAGGTTTGATATAAATTATGACATAGGCAATGCAATGTTTCTTTATCTAGAGTTGCAAAAATATTTTTTTAGGGTTTTTTCTTATGTTAGGTTTCAATGAACATTTTAATTATCTTTGTCCAGAATTTAAATAATTAGCAAGTATTTTATTCTTAATAAAAGCACAAGTGAAGTGATATATTTGTCATTATGATATTTAAATTAATGCTTTGAAATTTAGATAATGAAAAATATTTGTTTTTATATTAATAATTTTAATTAGTAGATGGGTTATCAAAAATTAACTTTAACCTCTTGTTCTCTGCAATTTTACTAGTAGACTGAATCTGTACTGTGAAATGCAGTGGCTTTAATTCTAAATGGGCAAGATGGTTGTGAGACTTTATTGTACTTTATTCAAGTTTGAGCTTTCCTAATAATCAAGATTTTTTTATGAAAATTACCCATAACCAGACATTTTTTTGTCTATCCCAAGCCATGATGGACTCTAACAGTTGCAACTAATGGGGCAGTAGCTCCCAATTCTGTGTATAAATTAATATATTTGTAAAAGAAAGCTGATGTAAACCTATAACAATAATACTTTATGTTTACTTAGCATTTTACAGTTTACAAGGCTTTCCCTTTTCAATATAAATCATTTTCAAAATAACTTTGTTAGGTAGATATAACAGACACTCTCATTTTACAGATTTAAAGACCAATTCCAGAAGTCAAAATGATATGTCTAGTGTTATATACTAATTCTGATTTCAAGTATAGTACTCTTTTAACTTTGTCATAGCAACTCTATTATCAGACACAGGAAAATGGAGAGACAGGGCAGCAGTGCAGACCTGCAATCTCAGCTACTTGAGAGCCTAAGGCAGGATGATGACAAGTTTGAGCCAGCCTAGGCAATTTAATGAAACTCTGTCTCAAAATGAAAAATAAGAAGGGCTGTCTGTGTAATATACTGTTAGGCCCTGGGTTCTATTTTTAGTGCTGCCTAAAAAAGGAAGAGGAGGAAAACGTTGCCATTAAACTCAAACTTTATTATTAGTGAATAAACTGTAGAAATAATGGAATGACTACTGTTAAAAGAACATATCCTATATACTTCAGATTTTCAGGGTACAGTGCTGTGTTAAATAAAGCAGAGTGTTAACATTAATAGGGGTATTATGATGCTGTATCATTAAAAAAGATGAATTCTGTATGCAGTACATTTAATTAAGAAGATATATAAGCATGTTTTCAAAACTTTTACATGAAATGATTATGTTGAAGAGAAAATTCTTAAAAGAAGTTAGTTTCATCTACAGTATGTAGAAATCTCTGCTACTCCCAATGATTATGCCAATCAAATAAAAATTAACTACACTTATTTTCTTATTATTTGCCCAGTTTTGTCTTACTGGTTTTAAAAGAAATACATTTTTAAAATAATCAGTACTGAAAAAAAGATTAAATAGTAAATTATTATTTTATTCTAGGTTCTTTTTACAGAAGAAGATGTGAAATTTTACCTTGCAGAACTGGCCCTTGCTTTGGATCATCTGCATCGACTAGGAATTGTATATAGAGACCTGAAGCCAGAAAAGTAAAGCTATATTTTCCTTATATAATCCTGTTGTCTATATTTGCAGAACTAGAATTACATTTTCATGTATTGTTTTTTATAGGATATTATAAATTGATTTTATAGTTAATTGACATTTGTAAAAAATAATTTTTATAATACACACTTTATCATTTAAAATTTTCTAATATAGCAAATAGTCATCTTTTAATTTATGAAGACATGTAAATGTTTTATATAAATTTTTTGCATCTTGTTAAATGTGAATTTTGATTTACAGCATTTTGCTTGATGAAATAGGACATATCAAGTTAACAGGTATGGAAATTTTCTTATGCATTCTTAGAACTATTGCTTGACTTTTTCACTATATCAATATATAGTACATTTATCTTATCCTATTTTATTTTTTCTTTCTTGATTCACATTTTAACTTTTAGTAAACTTAAGTTCAATGAAAGGTTATATAGCTTTTATTGTATTCTAATTAAAATTTCTCAAAGTTATGCATTTAAGAGACACTATTCTATTCAAAATGGTATTTGGTTTTCTAGGTAAAAACAAATAATTTTGATTATAGTCTTGACTATAGAAGTTAGCATAAAGATTCTTCACATTTGAAATATAGTGACGCCTTCCCTTCTCCTTCCCTGACTCTTGGCAAACATGTGTTGTATGTCTCTATATTTTTGTTATTTTGAGTGTTATATAAATCACTGTTGTAGAACCATACAGTAGTCACTCCTAAGCATTTATCCTAGAGGAATAAAAACTTATTTCACACAAAAGCCTATCCATGAATCTTCATAATAGCTTTATTTTTAATGCCCCAAGATTGGAAATGTCACAAATGTCCTTCAAAGTGTGAATGGATAAACAGATACCACCACAGAATGGAATACTACTCAGCAATATAAAGGAAAGAACTGCTGATGATCACAACAAATTTGGATGGATCTCAAGGCCATTTGTGCTGAGTGGGCCAATCTTAAAAGGCCCATTTTTAGTAGATAGTTAATTATGTATTTAATTATCAGAATACAGAATACTAGAACAAAATAAAATGAAGATGTGATCTTTAAAGAGAATTTTGAACTGGTACCTTGTAAAGGTAAGTTTCTCTCAATTTCTAAGTACACTGGATGAACATGAAAATAGAGTATGAAGTTGTAACATTAAGAACTGAAGTAAATAGGTCAAAATTAAAGTTTTGAGTCTTATTCATAGGCTGATTGTGTTTTTGGATAGGCTGTTTATATATAACTGAAACAATGTATGTTTGCAAGAGAGTGAAGGTAGGAAAAAATGATAAAGGAAAGGAGCACAAAATAATTTGAAGTTTTTTTATAATATAAAAGTTTGTATTTTACAATAAGATAACTTTTAATTGAGAAGGTAATTAGAATTTAAGTATTCCTTTCGTTTTTGTGAAAAGTTATATCTGTTTTGCCAGAGGTGAGAAATGGAAGTGAAAAAAGTATAGAAAAAAAACCTACCTCTCTATACTGTTAAGGTCAATGTGGGAATAATTATACCAAGTTGTTTTATATTTAGTCTTTTAATTTGAATTTTGAATATAATTTTTAGAAATTTAAACTGAGGGATGAAGAATAGTTAGGGTTAATGTTAATTTATAAGCAAGAGATACAAGGTATGTAACAAGAAGACAATGTGATCTATAAGTTTTAATCATTCAGTCTACTTTCTTTGCAATGATATCAGTGTTTTGTTTTATCTTCTCATTAAGTTTATTGGTACATTTTAAGTATGTATTACAGTTACATTCATCCTTGGGATCTTGTACCCTTACATGACAGGTCTTGGTTCTTACTTTTCCCCATACCCATGCCCTTGCCTCACCCCCTCCACCCTCCCCTATTTACAAAGAGTTTGTTTCCATTCCTTCATTTTTCTCATATTTTTTCTTGTCTCTTACTTCCTTTCCCCTATCCTTTCCACTTCCCCTACACCTTTAGCCCTTTTCTTCCTATTTCACATTGTCAAATATATCAATGTTTTTGATGCGAATATACAGTCCTAAGTATTAGATAATTTATAGTTTCACAGTATTTCAACGAGTTTTGTTTAATTATGAACCTTCCTGTATGTAAAGCTTTGCTTGTTTGTTTCCTTTTTTATATATTTTTTATTTTATTGAGTAACATTTTAAACAATGTAATGAGAGAACAATAAGCTAGTACACTGTGTATCATTATCTTCAAAGTAGTTACTCAGAGTACAAGATAGAAAAATAAAAGGTTGTGTCATACCAATAAAACATATAATAGCACAAGACTTTCTTTTCAATGAACTGAGAGAATAGTAGTATAAATGAAAGAAATTACCATATATATTAAAATATTTTTGAAATAATGCAGTAGATAATTTGGGAAATTTTTTGAACTTCTCCCAGCTTCCACTTTATTTTTCTTCTATTTTGCTATTTATTTGTATATTTATATTTTTTCTTGAGTTGCTCATATAATAGGAGCCATGTGGTATTTAAGCTTGTTTATCTGACTTACTTCACTTAACATTATGTTCTCAAGTTGCACTCATGTACTTACAAATGACTCAGGCTTGTCTTTCTTTATAATAAAATAGTTTTCCACTGTTTATAAATACCACATTTTCCTTATCCATTCCATCTTATTATGGAAATATATGCTTTATTCAGGATTTAGCTATTATAAATTGTGCTACTATAAATATAAGCATGCATGTATCCCTGTAATGTGCTGATTATAACTCTTTCACCAAGGTACTGTGAATGGGATAGATGTGTCAAGTGGAATTTCTATTTTTAGTTTTTTGAGGAATCTCCAAACTGATTTCCGTGGTGGTTAAACTAGTTTACGTTCTTAGCAGTAATGTAGAAGAATTTCTTTTTCCCCACATCCTTGTCAGGATTTGATATTATTAGATTTCTCAATGATAGCTATTCTTTGTGGGGTAAGATAATATCTCAGTGTAATTTTAATTTGTATTTCTGTAATGGACAATACCATGCTCTGGTCAATGTTGCAAGTACTATGTTGAATAGAAGAAGTGATATGGAAAACCTTGTCTTGTTTCTGATTTTATGGGGAGTAATTTTAGGTTTTCCTTATTTAATATGATGCTGGTAATTGGTTTGTCATATACAGCTTCTATCATATTCAGGTTTGGCTCTTCTATACCTGTTTTCTTGAGGATCTTTTTAAAATTTTTTTGTCACAAGCTTTTTCTGCATTTACTGACATGATCATGTGATGTTTTACCTTGCTTCTGTTCATGTGATGTATTACATTTATTGATTCACATATGTTGAACCATCCTTGCATCTCTGAAATGAAAGCTACTTGATCATGATATACGAATTTTTTGATAATGCATTGAAATTTGGTAATATCTTATTGAGAATTTTTGCATCTATATTCATTAAGACGATTGGCCTATAGTTCTCTTTTTCAGTTGGGTCTTTATCTGGTTATGTAATTAGGATGTTATTGGCTTCCATAAATGATTTTGGGCTTCTTTTGAGGTGCTTGAGAAGTATTGGTGATATAACATCCTTAATTTTTTTTGTAAAATTCTGCTTTGTTTTTTAATCCAGGATTACATTTGATATTCTAGGTTTCTTCTGGTTCAACATAAACTTTAAATTATTTTTTGTCTACATCTATGAGAAGTGCCATTGATACTTTTGGGGGGATTGTATTAAAACAATCAGTCTGTCTGTCTATCCAGTCTGTCTGTCATCTTATCTAATTAGTTCTGCCTATGGAGGAATAGGGGATATCTTTTCTCTTCTAATATCCTCCCTAGTTTTCTTTTTCAGAGTGATTTAATTTTTATTGTAAAAGTCTTTCACTGCCTTGGTTAGATTAACACCTATATATTTAATTTTTCTTGATGCTAGTGTGGGTGGTACTGCTTACCTAATTTTATCTCAGAGTTCAATATTAGTGTATAGGAATGCTATTGATTTCTGTGTGTGAGTGTGTGCATGTGTGTGTGTGTGTGTGTGTGTGTGTGTGTGTGTGTGTTGTGTCCTGCTGCTTTGCTGAATTTGGTTATTAGTTATAGGAATATTTTTGTGGTGTTTTTTGGGTCTTGCAAATAAAGGAACATGTCTTCTGAAAATAATTATATTTTAAATTCATCCTTTCCTTTATATATCCATTTTATTTTTCCCTTACCTATTTGCTCCTGCTAATATTTTGAGGACTCTATTGAACAGGACTGGTGAAAATGGGCATCCTTGTCTTATTCCTAATTTTAGAGGGAAGACTTTCAGTTTTTCCCAATTTAATATGAGATTGGCAGTGGGATGGTCATAAATGGCTTTTATCAGGTTGAGGTAAGGTTCTTCTGTGCTTATTTTCTTCAGGGTTTTTCATCATGTATAGATGCTGAATTTAGTCAAAGTTAATTTTGCATCTGTTGAGATTAATGTGTGATTTTTTTCCTTGCTTCTCTTTATGTGATGAATTGCATTTATTCATTTTGTTTACTTTAAAATATCTTTATAGGGTTAAGTTAAAGCCTACTTAGTCCTGGTATATGATCTTTTTAATGATTTGTTGTATTCTGTTTGCCAGTATCTTTTTAAGGATGTTTTGCATCTGTGTTCACTAGAGAGATTAGCTCTTATTTCTTTTTTTTTGGTAGGATTCTTTTCTGATTTTTCACCAAGATAATGTTAGCTTCTGAGATGATTTTAGAAGTGCTGTTTCCCTCTGAATTTTATGTAAGCGTTTCAGAAGTATTAGTGTTACATTTTTTTCTACTTCAATTTCATTTCCTGTTACTGGATTGTTCAAAATTAAGTCTTCTTGGTTCAGTTTTGGTAATTCATGTGTGTCAAGGAATCTCTCCATTTCTTCTGAGTGCTCCAGATTTTGTCATGTATGTTTGTAAAGTAGTAACACTTTTCTAGATTTTGAATTCATTTTTATCTTAAATGGGTTTATTGGTACCTTTTAAGTATACAGTACAGTTAAATTCATCACTGGGATCTTGTACTCTTACATGACAGATCTTGGTTCTCATTTTCCCCCTTACCCCTACTCTCCCTTTGCCCCTCCCCCCTCCCCTATTTACAAATACTTTGTTTCTATTTTTTCCTTTTCTCATATATTTTCTTGTCCCTCATTTCCTTTCCCCTACCCTTTCCACTTCCCTTACACCTTTAGCTCTTTTCTTCCTATTTCACGTTGTCAGTTATACAATATATATACAGTTATATAATTTACACTTTTAGTTTTTCACACCAGAGAAACTATTTGGTATTTAAACATTTGTGTCCTATTTATTTCACTTAAGAGTATGGCCTCAATATGCATCCATTTTCCTAAGAATGACTCTTAGTTTTTCATTCTTTATGGCTGAGTAGTACTCCATTTTATAGAAAAAACACATCTTCTTTATCCAGGCTTCAATTGATGGGTAATTGGTCTGTTTCCATGTTGTAGGTATTACAATCTGTGCTGCTATAAACATGGGTGCACATATATCACTGTTGTATGATTCTTTTAATTCTTTTGGAAAGATTCCCAGCAGAGGGATGGCTGGGTCAAATGGAACCTCTAATCATAGTTCTTTAAGGTATTTCCATATTACAGTGGTTGCACCAGTCTGCAGTCCAACCCACAGTGGAGCAGGGTTGAATTATTTATATATTCTAGATATTAGTCCTCTGAGGAATAGCTGACAAAAATTTCCCCATTTTGTGGTTATCTCTTCAAACTGTTTTTTTTTCTCTTGCTGTTCAGAAGCTTTTTAGTTTTATATGATTCAATGTATTTATTCTTGGTGTTATTTCTTGTTCATCTGTGGTTGTATTCTTTTTTTTTGATAGTACCATGCTGTTTTTATCACAGTAGCTTTATAGGATTACTTGAACTCTGGGATTGTGATACCTCCTGCTGTTGGTCTTATTGCCCATGATTACTTATGCTATTCTGAGTCTTCTGGTTCTACATAAATTTTAAGATTGCTTTCTGTAGTTCTTTGAAGAATGTTGTTTGTATTGTGGTCAGGATTGGATTAAGCCCATATATCGGTTTTAGAATTATGATCATTTTGACAATATTGTCTTTGCCTACACAGAAGAAGGGGATGTCTTTACATTTTCTGATGAAAGATTGAATTTGTTTTCTTTTAGAGTTTGAAACTCTTTACTTGAAGCTCCTTTGGCATTTAACTTTTATGCTGAAAGTATGCTTTAAATTTAAAGGCTTTACCTTTATAAGTGATTTGTTGCTTTTCTCTGAGAGGTTTTAAGATTCTGTCCTTGCGTTGGAATTGTGGGATTTTAACTATGATATGTTGTAGAGGGATCCCCCCCGCAATTGGGAATTAGCTACATTTTTTTTTCCTCATTGAGTATGTTGGAACAATTTAGGTATACAATACAGTTACATTCATCATTGGGATCTTATACCTTTACATAACAGGTCTTGGTTCTCTTTTTTTTCCTTTTATCCCTGCCCTCCCTTCACCCCCCCATCCCTTCCCTATTTTTTTCACTGAGATTGTTTTTTATTGTTGTAAGACATTTCTTCTTTTTACTATGACTACTTTGAAGTGAATTTTTATCACTTATTTTCTTTTTTTTTTCCTCATTGAGTTTATTGGTACATTTTATGTATACAGTACAGTTACATTCATCATTGGGATCTTGTTCCTTTACATGACAGGTCTTAGTTTTCATTTTTCCCCTTGTCCCTGCTCTCCCTTCACCCTCTCCTCCCCTCCCCATTTACAAACACTTTATTTCCATTTTTTCATTTTCTCCAATTTTTTTCTTTTCCCTTATTACCTTTCCCCTACCCTTCCCACTTTCCCTACACCTTTAGCCCTTTTCTTCCTATTTCACATTTGTAATTATCTCATTAGGATCTTATGTACTATTACAGTTTTTCACACCAGATAAACTATTCGGTATTTACACATGTGTGACTTATTTATTTCACTTAGGAGTATATTCTCAATATGCATCCATTTTCCTATGAATGAATCTAATTTCTCATTCTTTATGGCTGAGTAGTATTCCATTTTATAGAAAAACAAAACCCACATCTTCTTTATCCAGTCTCCAACTGATGAGCAAATGGGCTATTTACAAGTTTTAGCTATTACAACCTGTGCTGCTATAAACACAAGTGAGCAAATATCACTGTGATATGATTCTTTTAATTCTTTTGGAAAGATACCCAGCAGAGGGATGGCTGGGTCAAATAGAACCTCTAGAAGAGCTGGGACTCTTTGAGGTATCTCCATATTGATTTCCATAGTGGTTTCACAAGTCTGCTCTCCCACCAACAATGGAGAAGGGTTCCTTTCTCCCCACAACCCCACCAACATTTGTTATTGTTTGATTTCTTGATAGCCATTCTTTGTGGGGTGAGGTTCAATCTCAGTGTTGTTTTCATCTGCATCTCTTGAATGACCAGTGATGTGGAACAGTTTTCCTATATTTATTTGCTTCTTTTACTTCTTTTTCTGAGAAGTGTCCATTCTTTTCAGATGCCCATTTTTGAATGGGGGGTCTTTATATTTGGGGGGGCTGATTTTTTTAGTTCTTTATATATTCTAGATAATAGTCCTTTGTCTGAGTAGCAGCTGGTAAAAATTTTTCCCACTTTGTAGGTTGTCTCTTATCTCTATTGGTGGTTTCTTTTGCAGTGCAGAAGCTTTTTAATAAAATGAGATTAGAGGGATTATTTTTTAATCACGGTTACATTAGCTTCTATATATATATATATATGTCACTTATCTGAATATTTAATTCTTTCTCAATATTTCAAAGTTTTCTTCTATTATTCCTGAGAACGTGTATTTTATGACATTTTTGCTTTTTTCTGATTTTTCATTAGTCTGTCTTTGCATCAATTGAGGTTGATTCACTTTTTATGTTCTCTTGTTGTTTTCATGGTATGTGTGCGTACTTGGACACAAATATCAGCGCTCTATTCTAACTGTGACACTCAGACCTCACATTGGTCACCTCTGCTCCCCTTTGATTCAATAGAATTTTTAATCTTCTGTATTTATGTTTGATGCCTTATGATCTCTAATTACTTGATAAACTGTTCATTTATATATTTTAATGTTTTGTTTAGCTAATGTAGTTTTTATTAGTGTCTTCCGTAAAATCTCTTTTACTGTATTTTTGTTAACATCTAGTATGTGTTTAGTTATATCATCTTTGAGCTTGCCATTTAATTATTGGTTTGTTTTTAAATCTTCTATTATTTCAGTTAATTCAGATGTGCTGCTTTTGATTTTTTTCACTTTGATGGCCCAGGTATCATCTTGGAGACAACTGGGACTTTTTGGAGGCATTCTGTTCCTTGTTCTGCTCATGTTTCTGGTGTGTGTGTGTGTGTGTGTGTGTGTGTGTGTGTGTTTGTGTATTTGTGCTGATATTTGTGTATCCTTCTTGTAGTAAGATTTTGTTGCTAGTATGGAGATCTCATTACTTTGTGTCTACTTTTAAATGATGTACTCTGGGTGTAGCTGACTATAGGCCTTTGCATGTTGCCCAGTATCTTACCATCTCCCTTAATTTAAGAGGAGGGGATGCAGTGTAATTGGCACAGCATTCAGTTCTCTGGTAATGGACCCCAGTACTTTTAATGACATGAAGCGATCAGGATATTGACATTCACAGACAATCTATTAATAGCAACATTTGTATCACCCTGGCAATAATTCCTAATCAGCAATAGTGTCAAAGACAATTTGGTTACTTGCATAGCATAAGAACCAATCATGTACTATACTTAACCATAGAAAAGAGATCTATAATTATTGTATAGACAGTATGACACACCAAATACTAAATACAGGAATAGCTGCTGAATGGAACAACTATACCTCCATTAATAGTCAACAGTAGTACCATACAGTTATCAATAAAACTTATTGTTTTCCTACTAAGATAGAGAGGGTAGGGAATGAGAGAATGCAAAAGGAAAATGTAAAAAATTAAGCATTGTAAGATGAGAAGTACAGAAAAGTGAGATAAAGTATCCTTTTAATGAGTAAAGTAAATTTAGTAGAATTGGATAAACATAGCAGAAAACAGCAAACAAGAAAAAGAAGAAAAAATTTTAAAAAAGAATAAAAAACCACCAAAAATCAAAGGAAAATAGAAAGAAGAGAAAATTAACATAAAAAAGAACAAAACTGCAACACCAAATAAGTCTCATAGAAGAAAAGAAAAAATAGAAATAATCCAGAATAAAAATTATGTTCCCTCTATATATTTGAATGAGTGGCTTCTTAGCAGGATGCATCATTTTGGAATCTAGCAAGTCATAGCTTTCTTCTACCTTTATGGCCTATGGCTTTGTAAGGTGCCCCCCACTTGGCTCCAGTTTCCCTTCTGTCCATTCATCCCAGGCTGCAGCAGCATACAAGCAAAGTGTGTCCTTGCTCATGTTGCTAGATGTGGGAAGCAACCATATCTCTCCGTCTGTTCTGGATATAGGCAACAGGGAAAGGGTTTAAGCGGAATGCTGTTTATAATGTCAATGATTTAGTTGCAGGTACCTTTGAAAACCTCATACACTGGGCCTTGATATACACAGAAATCAGGGCTCATGCCCTTCCCAGTCTGAGCTTAAACTTCTCAGGGGGTGTATTTCTAGCCCACTCTATGTTCATGACTGTCTCACATGGCCGTCTTTCATCTAGTTACTATGGGAAGATAATACTGAGAACCCTGAAATGAAGTTGTTTTTAGTTGTTCTGAGGCTCAGTCTTAAGTAATCTCTCCCTTTTTGAAATGGCACCTTTCAAACGCACTCTGGTAATATGGCAGGTGCAACACAGGATTCCTTTTTCAATTGTTGCCTGCTCTATGGAAAGAATGACTTTCCAAGTAAAAACCTAAGCTGTTTTTGTAGTTTAAAATAGCCAGTGACTTTTCTTGGGACTAGCACCGCTGGTCTATTCTGTTCTTTCTCCCAGGAACTCTAACTCCGTGGTCTTCCTTGTATCTGCCTAGATAGATTTATCTCCTTGGGTGTCCAGGTGAGCTTCTGAACTTTGTTCTTTATTCTGGGTAGTGCTTCTTCTACAGAATGAGTTGCACTCTTCTACATGCCAGTATACAGAGTTCTCAGCACCATCTAAATTGTTGAATAATATTTTAATTTTATGGTGATAGCTTGATGTGTGCACCCATTCCCAACTTTAAGACTCATTTCCGTTACTTCCTATTTTCACAGTGATGAATGAAAATACAGTGGTACCTCCGTTCATGAATGCTTTTGTTTATGAACAGTTTGGTTCATGAACAGAAGCCTTTGGCAAAATTTTGTTTATGTTTGCAACCTGCATCAGGTGATGACCAGGACCCTGTCCATCTTTCGTGCTTGAACACAAATGTGACCATCTTTTCCAGAAGTGTGGAATGAAGTTCATGAACTGAGGTACCACCACACATAAAACATTCATGTGCAGGTTTTATGTGAATAAAATTTTTATTTTAATACATATATTTATTTGATTTTGTTTTGTTTTATTTATATTTCATTGTTATTTCTCTTGAGTAAATACCTAAAGACGAAATTACTTGATCATATGGTAAGTGTATATTTAATTTAATGAGAAACCTCCACACTCTATTCTGGTGGTTGTAACCTTTTGTATACCTACCAGCAATGTATGAGAGATACAGTTGTTCTGTGTCCTCCCTAGTTCCTGATATTGTCTGCATGTTTTATTTAAACATAATGGATAGAATCTTTTTTTTTTTTTTTTTTTTTTTTTTTTT
>NW_022900951.1:65461708-65483667 GCF_012274545.1 Fukomys damarensis | reverse complement strand
TTTTTTTTTTTTTTTTTGTACCAGGGATAGAACTCAGGTCCTTGAGCTTCAAGTCAGGCAGTGGAACCACTGAGCTAAATCCCCAGCCCTTTAAACATAATGGAATATGTTTAAATGTAATATAATGGAATTTCATTATGATATATTTTTATTTCCATTATTATAATGATTCTAGACATCTCTTTATGTTTTAATTTGGTGAAGTATTTGTTCAGATCTTTTGTTTATTTGTAAATACACAATATATCACATATATAAGTTGCAATTTTTTTCTCTAACTTATAGCTTCTCTTTCATTTTCTTTACTTATCTTTTAAAAACTATGTGTATGGGGGGGTATTGAACCCATGACCTTCAACCCAGGACTCAACCCAGGGGACTGAGTTGCATTCCCACCCCTATTTATTTAATTATTTTGTGACAAATTCTCGCTGAGTTGCTAAGTTGTTCTAGCTGGACTTGAACTTGAGATTCTCCTAACTCAGCTTCCCAGACGGCTGGGATTATAGACATATGCCACTGTACCTGCCTTTTTTTTTTTTTTGAGTAATGTCCAGTGCATCATTTTTTTTCTTCCATGGGTGATACTTTTGAAGTCATATCTAAGAAATCCATGTTTAACCCAGGATCAGAAAGATGTTTACTATGTTTCATTTGGGAAATTTTATTTTGAATTTTACATATAAATCTATGATCCATTTTGAGCTAATCTTTGCTTACATTATGAGAATGGATTTTTCTATGTCTTTATTCTACTTTACCTGGTACCTTTTGTTGAAAAGTGTGATTTTTCCCCAATGAAATGGCTTTTTCACTTTTTTCAGAAATCAGTTGATAATGTACAACCAATTTTGTTATAATGTGATATATTTTAACTTAGCCACTGCACTATGCAAAATCACAGTATAAAAAATAGGATTTTAGTCTGGGGATTTAGCTCAGTGGTTCTGCTGCCTGCCTCGCAAGTGAGAGGACCCAAGTTTGATCCCTGGTACAAAAAAAATAAAATAAAAAATAGAATTTTTAAGGAAAGCGGAGTTAGAGGGGTAAAACTCAAAAAGTTTAATCTGTGATACACTAAAAAATGTACCAGCTTCGTAAACAAAAAGCATTGTTTTACATTTTCTAAATAATTAAGAAATACATAAAGACTATAATAAATATTACCTTACCTTAAAAAGAGCTGAATTTTGCTTGTAGATGCATGTCAGATTTTTATTTGTTAGTTATAATGATGTAAATGAAGATAGATTATCTTAAACTGGAAGGAAAGCTGTGACACTGATGGTGGGTAGGAGTACTAGTTTAAAACAAACATGATCTGCCTCACAAATGCAAGGGAGCGAGTTCGATCCCAGTACCATAAATAAATAAATAAATAATTTAAGAAACAAACATGATGAAGTGGGATAGCTGGTAGGTTTTTGAAGTGTATGCATATGTGTTTTTTAAATATTTATACATAGCTAAGCTAAACCAGGTGTTGTATCCTTTGATTTTCCATTGTTTCTTGCAGACAGAAATGTGAAATTGATGATGTTTTTAGATAACTTCCTAATATATCAGTTACAGTGGAACCAATTTGCGTTTTTAAAACATTTTTTATAGCAGAGTTATAGCAGAGATAACTACATATTATTATATAGTCTTCTGTTCCATATGCACATGTAGCTATCCTTCATCAAGTATTTGATTGTCTTAATTACTGTTGCTTTTAATTCTTGAAGTCAGGCAGTATAAGTCCTTCAATTTTTCCTTCTTTTTCAAAATGGGTTTGACTATTTTATTCTCTTTATATTTTTTATATAAATTTGGGAATCTGCTTGGTGATTTCACCAGTGGATTTTCATTGACGTTTCATTGAATCCGTACATCAGTTTTGGGAGAACTTATATCTTAGCAATACTGAACCTTCAAAATATGTAGTGTATCTCTATATTTATTTAAGACTATATTTATTTCTTCCTTCAATATTTCTAACTTTTGGCATACAAATCCTACGAATACTTTGTATGTTTATGACTGTGGCAGTCTTGGTATATTTGGTGATATTAAAAATAGAACTTTTAAATTTTCAGTTTCTAGTTTTCATTATAATTCATAAAAGTTAAATTTATTTCATATTGTTATCTTTAGCTCTCTGAAGTCTTTAAACAAAACTACAAGCTTACCAAAACAGCATTTGTTTTATTTGTTTATGTGTTTGTTTATGTGTTATTTGGAATTGAACCACCCAGGGTCGTGCACTTACTAGACAAGTGCTCTACTACTGAGCTACAACCCCAGCCCTTTCTGAAAAATTTAGTTTTGAGACGTGGTCTCCCTAAGAAATCCAGGCTATTCTCAAACATACAATCCCTCTGCCTCAGTCTCCTGAGTAGTTGTGATTACAGGAGTGCCCGGCACAACTAGCAGAGTACTATATTGTAAAAACTGAATTACTAAACAAAAACTGAATTACTAGCTCTCTTGTCATATTTGGCTTAAAACTTAGCTCAATATGAAACTTTGGCTTAATTTTTATTCCTTCAAAAGTATTGGATAACATTTTAATACAGACCTGAAAGCATGTATTTTGAGAATGAAATTTAAGTGAGCAGTCTTTAAATCCTCTGAAAGGGTATTCACATGAAATAGTTGTCACAGTTTTAAGAGTAATTAGAGGTCATCCATAAGTTGTTTTAATGTCTAACACATTATTTTTTTCCTTTGATATTTTGTTTCCTGCAGTTTTTCAGTTTATGTTTTTTAATGCTGTTATAGATTTTGGACTCAGCAAGGAGTCAGTCGATCAAGAAAAGAAGGCCTACTCATTTTGTGGTACAGTAGAGTATATGGCTCCTGAAGTAGTAAATAGGAGAGGTCATTCTCAGAGTGCTGATTGGTGGTCATATGGTGTACTTATGGTAAGTAGTAGTGTTTTTCTTAATTATTCTATCATATCATACTATGATTCAAATTTTTTGGTTCAAATTTTGGAATGTATCAGGTACGAAAGGGCTTCTGATAATTATTAAAATTTCAAAACTTTGGCTAGATGATATATAATAAGAATTTGGATTTTACTGTTTTAAGTTTGCAAAGTTGCTACTGAGAAAGTAAATGGCATCATTATTATATAAACAATTTATACTTGAAACTTAGAAAAATGGTAGATTCTAAGTTTCAGAATGCTGAGTTTAGTAGTTATATAATATTTTATTTAGATGTCATAACATTTATCATCTTAACATATATTATTATCAAATTCTTTCAGGTGTGGCCTAGAAAGATTGTAATCCTCTTGAAGACAGAAATTATGTATTATGTTACTTTTAATCTCCAACAGTCACTATCATAGTGTCCATTTAACAGATTATTTTTAAATACAGACTGACTAGGATGAGATTAAGTGTAGAACTTATAGTAGTACATAGGATGATGGAAAATACCTGTTGAATCAGATAAAGTTTGTTGAGAAATCTGATAATATATTTGGTCTACTTATTATTGAATGACACTGCATTACACACCTATTTATTAAGCCCCTATTAAAATATGGGCATTTCTACAGGGTAGTGGGGCAGAAATTCATGCAAAGTACATTTGGCATTTTCTCTGACCTAAAGACATAAAATCTGGTTGAGGAAACGATTGTAGTAGCTAAATAAACTGTTCCGAAGTACCTAAGATATTTAGAGAAGATTTCATGAAATTATATAGGGAATGTAGAAGAGGAAGAACTTACATTCTGAAGGATATATAAAATTTAAACACAAATTCTACCAAAAAATGTTATATATACTGCAGGAACAGAAAAGCTTGTATAAAATTTTTAATATTAAATTTATTGAGACTTCATGAGATTAATACAAGTTACCTTTGGCTTCTACAATTACAAGAGGTGCTCAGAGTGGTGGCCATTAGCTTCCAGACATTTATTAGTACAGTAAACTGCTGCTTGGGTAAACTTGATAATTGAGATTGCTGCACCTGCATTTTCAATTTCTTCTCTAAGGGCTGGCAGTGTAGTGGCCTTTCTGTGATATATGACATCCTGTAGGGTCCCTCATACAAGGATAATAATATCTTTTGAAAAAATCATTATTTTTCTTTTCCAGAAGTGTTTGTGTACGTGTGTGCGCGTGTGTATATGTTTGTGTGTATTCTGTAGTTGCATATGGAGAAGGAGAATATTGTGATCATATATCAGCAAAGGCTTGGAGAACTAGTTTGTCTTGAATAGTGAAGGATGGGATTGAAGGTAGAGGAATTGAAGCTATAAACCTATAAATACTTGCATATGATTTTTCTCTTAGCATTACAGATTCTTAAATAGAATGATGGTTTGAGAAAAAGTACATTTTAGGAAGACTAGACTTGACAGCATTACATAAATAGATGGAAATGGAAGAAACTAGAAATAGGGAGACCAAAAAGACCTATTTATGCTCTAGTTGGATCATTATAAAATTTTATTTAAAACAGAAACCTTAAAGACATTTCAAAGGAAGACATGACTAACCTTAGTTGCAGATTAGACACACATGAAATCAAACAGATGAGTTGATGATAAAAGTGCCTTTAAAATTTATGAACTTTAGCAGCTTGAAAGAATGTTAGATAAGTAGAAATGAGCTAGCTAATGATAGATGATGGGTCAAGAATTTTATTTTTAGCACATAACATAGGCTGCTATAGGTTAGTGTCTAGGCCCTTAAGTGCTGATAAATTAGATGGCGCTGTAGAGAGAAACTCAGAATCATTTAAGAATTTATTTAATATATATATGTATACATATTTGTCTCTATTTCCCACTCAGCTGTTCAACTTGACTTTTTATGGAAAGACAAAATTCCCAAATACTGTCCTTCCCTTCATTGTGTATCTTCCACTCCCAGATCCAGGCCTGAGTGATGAATAATTGTTTATTTGGGAGGAAAAAATGTAGTATGGAAAAGATAAAGGTTGATGTAGCAGATTTGGAGTCATTGGAATACCCGGGATAAGCTAAGATTTTAAGTGCAGTGATCTAAGGACAGAACAGTGTTTACTTTTAGACCTAATTTTTACATCATTATTTAATCATCTAGTTCTCCATTTAATGTCTTTGGGAAAATATTTTTTTCTTTGTCCTTTGTGCAAATATATTTATTTTTTAAAAGCCATTAGTACACTCAGGTGCATGTGTATGTGTGTGTACATATGTGTTTGGTCTGCATTTCCTCTTTGTTTTGCTTTCTGTACATTGGAAGAGTAAAGGTCAATTAGAATTGCAAAATCTTTTGTGGGCATATATGACTTGCAAATGCTTCATTTGGATATTTTCCCTTACTCATTATTATTAAAAATTGATTTTAAAATATCTGCTTTAAAAAATGCTTCCTATCTTCAAATTCTTTGACTTTTTGGATTTAGCCAAATTAGAATTGAAAGAAATTGGTTGATTTCATCTGCTACAGGTCACCTATCAGTTGAGCTATATATAGAGAGAGCCCTTTGGGCCGGAGATTTACATTTAGATCTGTGATGCCACTGCCTGCCTCATAAGCACAAGGTCCTGAGTTTGATCCCTGGTACGAGAGAGACAGGGGAGGGGGCTTGGTTTTCTCATCTCAATTTAACCTATTGTTGTCTAAATCCTGCATGGTTTGATGATCATATAGTATTCGTGTTTTTTTCTAGATAATTTCATTATATATTTTAAGTTGTGTTTAATTGACTGTGATTATTTTGTTTTCTTTTGCTTTTAGTTTGAAATGCTTACTGGTACTTTGCCATTTCAAGGTAAAGACAGAAATGAGACCATGAATATGATATTAAAGTAAGTGTAAACACTATATTTTTATTTTGGGAAAATTTTCTTCCATGTGTTTTGAGAAACTTAATGTTGTTTTAAATTAAGACAAAGGAACATTTTTTTACTGTGTTGTTCCCTTCTGCTACCACATAGCAGTGGACATTATTTGCTACTGTACAGTACATTCATTTTAGATTTGTCAACTAAAAAGTGTAGCCAGATTTAAGTGAAATTTTCTAAAATCATCTTTTTCAGAGCAAAACTTGGAATGCCTCAATTTCTTAGTGGTGAAGCACAAAGTCTTCTGAGGATGTTATTCAAAAGGAATCCAGCAAATAGATTGGGTATTTTTAAAATTTTCTTAGTTCTTAAAATGGTACTGAATATTTTGGGAGGATAATGTTTTTCACTTTAAGTTCATTTACTGTTGCCATACACTTACATGTAGAATTGTGCATTTTGTTTATGCAGTTCAGGAATAGTCAACTCTTCTAAAGTTGATTTTTAAAATGGAGTAATCTAGCCAGACATGAGGGTATACAGCTATAATCCCAGCACTTTGGGAGAGGATCACAAGTTTGAGTTGAGCCTGGGCATCAAAGTAAAATTTTCAGAAAGGTTGAGGATGTACAAGGAATGATCAAAATATGCAATAAGTGTTTAAATTTTAAAATATTTTATTACAGTAAAAGATACATTGCTATTAATCCACCTCAAGATACCCCCCTATGTGCTTTGAACACACTTTTCCCACCATTCTTTCCACTTTGTGAAATAGTTATGGAAATCCTCTTTCCTCTTTTTTTATAGTTATTGAGTTTATTGGTACATTTTAGGTATACCTTGGGATCATATTCATAACTGAAAATTTATACTTATACATGATGTATCTTGGTTCTTATTTTTCCCCATTCCCCTGCCCTCCCTTCAACCCCTCCACTTCTCCCTTAATACATATATAAACTTTGTTTCCACTTTTTCTTCTTTTCTTCAACTTTTCTCCTTCTTTCCTTCAATTTTTTTTCTTTCCCCTTCTTTCTTTTACCCCACCCTGATCCCTAGTTCCTCTTCTCCTTTGAACATTTTCTTCCAGTTAATGCTGTTGCAGAATGACATCAAACAGAAAGGTAGGCTTCTAAAAACATTAAAGTGTATCCTCATGTGCCTTATTCACTGGATGCTGTAACATGTGACTTCTGGCTCTGCCCCAAAGTTAAAATGACTTTGAAAGGAAAACGTTTTTGGGTTCAAGAAATCCAGGAAGCAATGGCAGCATAACTAAAGACACGCATGAGTAAGGACTTACGAAACTGCTTCAGGAAATATGAAGAATGGTGGAATATGTGTGTTTGAAGCAAAGGGAAGTATTTTGCAGGGAATTAATGACAATGAGTCTTCTATAATTTTTAAAAATTTATACGCACTCTGTATTCTTTGTTTGTACCTGTTAGTTCCATGCAAAGGCCCTGGTTTCAATCCCTAGTACTGGAACAACAACAAAAAAATGGAGTAGTTTAGCTGATCAAAACCTCCATTAACATGTATGATCATGTATAACATGAATTATGTCTTTTGAAAAATGCTACACATAATTTAATATATTGAAAATTCTTTTAGGTATTTGAGTATAAATATTTTGCCATTCCTAATATTTTTCAAAGCAACCATTATGTTCCCATAACTGCTTGTTATTTGACCACTTTGCAGTTGCCTTTCTCTGGATTTACATGTGATTCTGTTATCCTATTTATATCCTTGTGTTAAAGTGTCAGTTTCACTTTATTATTTGTACTTTTTAATGGCACATAAATGTAGATCATAGGCTTAATTGTGAAGAAAAGAAAATACTTTGAATGTTATGTGGAGCACGAGTTCTGTTTGAGTTCAGAGGCAATTTAGTATTTCATACTGTTTATATGCAGTTCAATATGAACATCAGTTTTTGATGGTAGTAAAGTAAAAGGACAAACTCATAAAATGTCAGACAAATTATAGACATCTCACTTCATGGGATATTTGAAATATGTATGATTTTATTTATAGGTAAGAGCCTAGAATCCATGGAAGCACAGTTGAAAAAGAATATTATCAGTAAAAAATCCTTTCCATTTTTATAGGTTCAGAAGGTGTTGAGGAAATCAAAAGACATCTTTTTTTTGCAAATATTGACTGGAATGTAAGTAGAAAGTTTGTAAATAAATCACTATATAAAAATGAGCAAAATACTTGAGTAAATAGTGATCTATGGGCTTTGCCGATAAACTTAATCTGTTTTGTATTTACTATGAGATCTTTATACATATTGCATATTACGTTAATTATCTTGAAGCAGTAGAGGTGTGGGTAATATTTAGCAAATTTATGTTCATCATTTACATGTTATATATGCTTAATATTCCCATATTTTAGACTGGGGAATGTGAGATAGGAAGAGAATGGGGATGAAACATATAATAGAATCATAGGAAATGAATTATAATGAATCTAAAGTGTTATTTAATTTCAGATTGTTCATTGTCATGTGTTAAAACACGTTGAATTATTGAGAAGTATATGTTTTACTACATATTTCATCAAATTTTGAGAGGCTATGAAAGCAGAAGTATTGAGAAAGTCCACTAATGCATGTATAGATATATTTTAACAGCTGCTATTCTCAGACTTACAAGATTTTCTTAGAAGAGAAAACTTTTTGTTTTATAATATAGCTTTGTCTATTTTATGTACTAATAATCATCGTAGTTAATTTTTTTTATCTGGCTTTGATACTGGCATTAAAATGTTTTATAAGGAAAAAAATATCTCTTTTTACGGCAGAGGTAGGAATCTCTGACTAAATCATTATTTTATCTGGCTTATAGAAAAAAAGTTTCAATAGGCAACATTTTAATGTATTTTATATAATTGTTCAAACATAGTGTATCATAAGTCATCAGTATTACTATCCAGGAAGACTATTCAGCAGATATGCTGCATGGAAGCTGACTCTTTCACAACAATGATAATCTTTCCTTTGTTTTCCTTGTATCCTGTTTTCTTTGTTTTCACAGTGATTCTCTACTTTTCTTCCTATCTAGACAAAAAGAATATTTTTCCCATCATTGTTATTCTTAAATAGTGTATGTGTATTTACTTTTTAAAAGTTAGATTTATTTTTGCTATCACATAAAAGCATAAAAATGATTCATATTTATTGGGTGCTATGTGATATTTCAATACATGAATGCATATTACATCTAAATAAGAGTAAGCATATAAGTCTCCTCAAATATTTGTCATTTAATTTTCTAGTGTAAACTTTCAAACACTTTTGTTATAATCTTTTCAAATGTACAATATATTTATGGATAGTGATAATCACCCTAATGTACAATAGAATACAACATCTTTTGACTTCTACCTACTATATTTTAGTAACCATTGATGAACCTTTCCTTATCTCTCCATCCTTCTGTCACTGATTTTTCATTTAAATAATCAATGGAAATTTTACATATGTAAATAAATGGAGATTCCTGTAAAGTGAATCCCTATTAATTTTTTTTACTCTATTCAACAGTGAGCTAAAGTCATTTTCTAAAAAAAAAATGATTTTCTTACATTTTTTGTCTTTTAAAATTTATTTTAACTGATATATAAAAAATTGTACATGTTCATGGGGTAAGTTATATTTTAATACATGTAAATGTGTGTCATGTTTGAATCATATCTATATTCTGAAATAGATCATATCTATATTCTGAAACATTTATCATTTCTTAGTATTGAAAACTCAAAATAATTTTTTAGCTTTTGAAATGTACAATATATTATATATGGGGCATTTTACTCTTAAGCAAAGTAGTACACATTTTCTACTTCACTCCTTCTCCTTTCCCCAGCCTTTGATAGTCACTACTGTACTCTCAACTTCTGTGTGGCCAACTTTGTTAGCCATGTACATGAGTGAAATCCTACTTGTTTTTGTCTGTGTGTGTGCTTATGTGTTTGCCTGCTGTTTATCACTTAATATAATGATCTTCAGTTCCAAAATACTTTTTAAAATGTTTGAATTTCATACTTTGCTTAAAGCTAAACAGTATTTCACTGTATATATGTACCACATATTCTTTACAAATTCAACAGTTGATGGTCTCATGCTTTGTCATTTTGTTCAATATGGCTTTGGCTATAGTTTGTTGAAGAATGTCAGTGGCATTTTAATGAGGGTTTCAGTAAATTTTTTGGTCACTTTGAGTACTATTCTAGTCAGATTCTCATTGTTGAGATCAAACATCCAACACTCACAAACTAAAGGAGGAAAATAGTTTATTTGCACCATGGTTTCAGAGGCTTCAGTCATAGTCAGCTGGCTCTACAGCAGAAATATCATGGTAGAGGGCATGATAGAATGAAACTATTCAGTTTGTGATGGTCAGAAAGCAGAACAAGGGGTCAGAAGGCAGAACTACCAGAGAGGAAAGGATGAGGGACCAGATTTTGACTTCAAGGCCATGTCACTATGACTACTCAGAAGGGTGCTTTACTAGTTCCCCATGGGGATCCCAAGCCAATCAAGTTGACAGTCCACTTTAATTCTCACATCCTAACTTTTGCCAACTTGATATCCAAGCACGTTTCACTAAACAGTGCTTAATACCCAAATAAATAAATGCAAAGTCATAATTCTACCTAGAAAGACACAACTATGCTGCATATAACTGAAGGACAGTAATCCTTTACTCAAAGTCTAAACAACCCAGCATTGCTAAAAAGTCAAAGTCAATGTCTCTTCTAAGACTCAAGGTGTAATCTTTGCTGTGATTCCCTATAAAATTAAAAAGAAGTTACATAATTATAATGAAGTTATGTAATCACAATGTATAATTTTATAGGGTAAACTTTCTTGTTCCAAAAGAGGAATGGGAAATAGAAAACAATGGGAGTAAAACAAGACTGAGAACCATCAGGGAAAGCATTAAGTCATGTAGTTCCATGTCCATCATCTGGGGTACATGGTGCTGAGATTTGAGTTCCAGAGTGGCTATACAGCCATACCCCTTTTGTGTGGGCCTTGCCAGTTAAAGCCATCATGACCTCTCATTTGGGCTGGCTTTGTTCACAGCCTGTAGCTTTCCTCTGCAGATATTCCGTATTCTTGGCATCTCCAACTTCCTGGGATCTCCACTGCACTTTCAGGCTTATTCTCATAGCTTCACACACTGCCTTCTCAGAGGTTCCTTGCCTGTCTCTCCTCCCAGAAAATCCCTCCATTGAAATGTAGGTGAAAGGCTCGCTGACCCTTCCAACTCTTATATTCTCCATTCCATCAAAGCAGCATCCCATGGACAACACCAAGGTCAATTGTCAGTGAAAGCAGTAGCCACAAAGGACCTTTTCAACCATTGTTTTAGTGGCCTATGAGTACCAGAATGCCCTGAAGACAGTGAAATGTAACCTGGGGAACGGATTCATTAGGATGCAGTTATTGAGCAGGTATCCCAGGAAGTATCTTCTCAAAAGAAAAGTTAACACTTTTGCACCCTTGAGCCTGAAATGGGGGAAATCTTACTGATTTCTGAGATGCTCTCATGTGATTTTTCTTCTTGTCCCTGAACAGAGTACTTGGTTTCTTCTTAAAGCTAATTTCTTCAGCAACCAGTTTTATAAGTTGTTCTTTTGGGGACAAAATTTGTTTTGCAATTTTTTCTTCTTTGCATTTTGTTTTCACTTTTCGCTGTAAATGTGGCTAAAAGCAGCCAGAGGTACCCATGCCTGAATGTTGGGATGGCTTGAAACTTCTGCCAGATTAACTAATGAATATCCTTTAAACTAAGCCTCTTGCCTTTGATTTTTTTGCCAGTGTGTATCAAGCATTGCCTCTACTCTAACTCCCAAAAGAATCCTCATTCCCAACTGAAACCTCATGAACCTGGCCTTACTTCCTGAATTCCTATTATTTATTCTGGTCTTCTGGGCTTTGGCTGGAATTGCGTCTATAGTTCTTCTTACAGACTTTTAAGCCTTTTCCAGCCTGATTCTCCAAAATTCCTAGCTCTTTCTGTAAACGAAACCCAAATACTTTTTATTCACATAGTCAGGTACAGTTATAGCAATGACCCTCACTCTCAGTAACAATTTTCTTTTTCAGCTGCTAGAACCAAATACCCAACACTCACTACTTAGAGGAAATTGTTTATTTGACTCATGTTTCAAAGGAATCAACTCATGGTTGGTTACCTCCAAAGGCATTAACATGGCAAAAGGGCATGGAAGAGCATAGCTGCTCAGTTCATGGTGATTGCAAAGCAGAGCTGGGGATCTGATATAGTCTCCAAGCTTATGCCTGTATGACCCATACAGATATACCCAGCAGTGTGCTTTATTACTCTCTTAGAAGATACACAAACAATCAAGTTAACAGTACAAATTCACCATCTCGGGTAGTATGGACATTTTAACATTATTGGTTCTTCGATTAATGAACAAGACATAGTTTTCCATTTTTGTGGCCTTTTTAATTTATTTCCTCAGTGTTTTATAATTGTCATTGTGGAAATCTTTTACCTGTTTAGTTAAATGTCTTCCTATGTATTTTATTTTTTGTAGCTATTGTGTGTTTGACTATATTCTTGATTTCTGTTTCAGATAATTTGCTATTGGCGTATAGTTACATTACTGAATTTCGTATGTTCCTTTTATATCCTGTACATTTGCTGAATTTAGTTATCTATTAATTAGCCCAAGTGGCTTTTTGGTGGAACCATTGCAGTTTTCTATATATAAGATCATATCATCTGCAAATGGAATTGTTGGACTTCTTTTCAATTTCAGTGCCCCTTTTTATTTGTTTGCTTGATTGCTCTGACTAGGGCTTCTAACTATATGTTAAATGAAAGTAATGAAAGTGGGTATCCTCTTCTTCCAAGATCTTAGAAAGAAAGCTCTCGATTTCACCCATTCAGTGTAAAGTGGAATTACTACAAATGGCCTTTATTATATTGTAGTGCAGTCCTACAACTGATTTGCTCATTGTTTTTATCATGAAGTTTTGTTGAATTTTATCACATTTTCTCTGTATCTATTAGAATAATTGTGGTTGTTGTCCATTCTGTTGTTGTGGGTGTCACATTTATTGATTTGTCTACTTTGAACCATCCTTACATCCCTTGAATGAACCTCCTGTGATCGTGATGAGTAATCTTTTTAGTGTGCTATTGAATTGCACTTGATACTTTTTTTTTTTTTGAGACAGGGTCTCTCTATGTAGTTGAGACTGATGTGGAACTCACTATGTAACCCAGGCTGGTCTCGAACTCACAGCAATCCTCCTGCCTCAGCCTCCCGAGTGCTGAGATTATAGGCGTGCACCACCAAGCCTGGCTGATAGTATTTTGTTGATGATTTTTTTCTCTATGTTCATCAATTATGCTGACTTGTTATTTCCATTTTTTGTATTTTTCCTTATCTGGTTTGGGTATCTGAGTAATTCTGTCCTTATAGAATATGTTAGAAAGAATTTCTTCTTTCTTTAGTTTTTAGAATAACTTAAGGAAAATTCCTATTAATTCTGCTTTAAATATTTGAAAGAACTCAGAAATGAAGCTATCTGTTCCAGGCCTTTTCATTGACAGGAGACTTTTTATTATTGATCATTTGCATTTCATTTCTTATTGAAGAAGCCAACCCACAGCTACTTGTGTCCCTAATTCAGTTGCCCTCTCTCTAAAATGGCATCTGGCCAAGCACCCTCTCCAGGCAGATACTAGGACTAGAGTCACCAGCTGTTGTACAAAACAGTATCCATTGCTTCCTTCCACTGGTGTGTTTCTTCCTGGAGACCTCTGGAGTCACCTGCCATCACTGTGTCTCTGTAGATTCTATATCCTCCTCTCTCATGCTACAAACTGCGATCAGGGAGAAAGTGCAATTTTCCACCTCCTTTTTCTGTGTTGAGTTCTAGCTCTTCACTTTTCTCCAATTCTTCCTTCAGATCCTTCCTGGGTTCCAGAGATACAATCTCTCCTTTTCTTCCCCAAGTTGTTATATTCTAGTGTCTGGATTCTGTATCTTAGAGAGGCTGACTTCCTGATGTTTATCTCTTCCATCTTCCCAGAACTCCTCTCTGAAATATTTTATTTATCCTTTCATTTTCTGTCTGTGTCTGTCATTGGTAGTAAGGTGAGTTACTTGTGAACAACATATAGCTTTCCTTGTTGGTATTTATTTCAGTGCATCATTTTATTTTACTATAATTAAAGCAGATACGGATTCTCATCTGATTTCCTTAGCTCTTTGAAGGTACAGTGGCACCTTGGTTCATAACATAATCTGTTTTATGATTTTGGAAAAGATGGCTACATTTGTGTTTGTTTGCCAAGAGGGCTGTGGTTGTGTTTGTTATCTGACCACAGAATTTTTAAACAAAACAGAAATTTTGCCAAATGCTTCTAAGTTTGCAAACTCATGAACTGAGATACCACTATACTTTGGTGATTTAATCACTGTTCAGCAAGGGGTAGTTCATTTGTGGGAAGACATTACTAGAAAATCTTAGCCAGAAGTCTCATTACACCTATATATGTTTAAATACACAAATTATAACAAATTACATTTTTTACACAAAACTAAACTTTTCAGTTCTATGATATAAGCACTAAATAGTACATTTAGTGTGTATTTCATGCTAAGACATTCTAAATAAAATATGCATTCATTAAAATAATCTAATTATTTATTTTTAGCACCTTGACATTAGTATTTATTTCTGCATGGTGATATTGTGTTATATCCTGTATTGTACCAGTGAGAACACAAGTCAGTTGTTCCCAAAAATTGAACTTGTTTATTACTTTGCAATGCACTTTTTGGCCTCCCTATTGTGTTTCCTGGCCTCATTACGTCTTGGACTTTTTCCTCTTCATTTTTTTTGGAATTTGATCAACAGGTATCTGAACCCTATGGAATTTCTTTTATGTCATGTGAGAGCTCTGTTAAAGAATGTGAATATTACGTTTTACCTTCCTTTACTAAGTACAGGTTGAGTATCCTTTATCCAAATGCTTCGGACCAGAAATGTTTTGGGTTTAAGTTTTGACATATTTCCACATACATGAGATATCTTGGAGATGGGAGCCATATCTAAATGCAAAATCCAAATATATTCCCAGTACACCTTCATTTTCTCCTAAAAGTGACTTTATGCTGTATTTTTGGTTTCACACGTGGTCAGTTGTAGAATTTTCTACTTTTGGTGTCATGTTGACATTCAAAAAGTTTTGGATTTTGATTGGGTATGATGGTGCAGGCCTGTAATCCTAGCCACTAGCGAGGCTGAAGTAGGAGAATTCGTATTTGATGACCACTTGGGCAGCTTACTGAGACCCTGTCCCCAATTGAAATTGAAAAATAAGGGGAACTGCATATGTAGATCATTGTTAAAATGCTTACCTACTGTGTGCAAGGCCCTGTATTTAATCCCCAGTATTGAAAAAAATATGGAGGGTGGATTTGGAGCATTTTGAAATATAGATTTTTTTTGAAATAGGGATGCTCAGCCTGTATAATAATATTTTAATATGTTGAATGTTTTTATATTACCTTGTTACTTTGTGTAGAAATTATATAAAAGAGAAGTTCAGCCTCCATTCAAGCCTGCTTCTGGAAAACCAGATGACACTTTTTGTTTTGACCCTGAATTTACTGCAAAAACACCTAAAGGTAATGTGGGGCTTTTATTTTAGTAATAATTTAATTAGTTTAATTAAATAATTAAATAGATACAAATTTAAAATAATTATGAGTATACAGAGAGTTTATTTGCCCTTTCTGGAACTGTGTATCCTGTATAAAACATTTTTGGAGTTCTTGAATCTTTATATGAGGAATATTAATAAAAATACATGGACAAGAGCAAAGCATAGTAGAGGTTTTTGTTTGTTTTGTAAGTCTTTTGATATGCTTATTACTTAAAAGGAAGTGGATAAGAGGTAGGATCCTGTCTCTTTGTTAAGAATTTATTGACATCTGTTTGATATATTTTTTCAACAAATACTGAATGCCTACTAGGTGCTACACAATGAGGATTCAGTAGTTAATAAAGCCAACATATTGTGCATGTATACTGGGAATGGGAGTTAGTTAATATACTATAAATCAAATAAATATATTTTATAGATGATGACATGAAATGATTTCCTTTACATTTAAAACACTGCTGACATTTTCTGTTATAAAACTGTGTATAATGCTAATTAAATATAATTATTTGAAAATTAGATTCCCCTGGTTTGCCAGCCAGTGCAAATGCTCATCAGCTCTTCAAAGGATTCAGCTTTGTTGCAACTTCTATTGCAGATGAATATAAAATCACTCCAATCACAAGTACAAATATATTACCAATAGTTCAGGTAAATTTTACTTATTCATATTATTCAGTTAGAGCATTTTGGAGATAATTCTTTCAGTCATTGATAATGAACTTTTTTTCTCTCATTGAGTTTATTGGTACATTTTAGGTATACAATACAGTTACATTCATCATTGGGATCTTGTACCTTTACATGACAGGTCTTGGTTCTCATATTTTCCCCTTGTCCCTGCCCTCCCTAGATAATGAATTTTCAATAGTTTTTTATGAATGATTTTTAAGTACTTTATCTTTCAAGATACCTATGAGTTAAAGGTGCTTCTATGTATTTTGGAAAAAAACACAGTAATAATCTTTAATTATATTTATGTGGTCTGCTTTGGCAAAATGTTTGAGTGATTTGTAAGCCTGTTGATTTATACTGTTAACCCTGGGAACCTAGAAAGACTACAGTTTGTTTAGAAATTGGTTCAAAATCTGCATTAGTACTTTATAAATACTGGCAAATTTCTTTAGGATTGTTATTCTTGATTTTTAAAAATATTTAACAAATGTGTATATTTAGGACAAAACATAGAAAATGTGAAAATATTTCATTCTCTTTAAAGTTTTACTCTTTAAAAAAACAGGTCAGTGGAAATGCTGCACAATTTGATGAAGTATATGAATTGAAAGAGGATATTGGTGTTGGCTCTTACTCTGTTTGCAAGCGATGTGTCCATACATCTACCAACATGGAATTTGCAGTGAAGGTACTGTCACTGAACTTAATTTTTTGATGTATATAATTTAAATTACTGCTCAATGGACATCTTCAGTGGGACAAGTGAAAAAAAAAGATGAGAATAAAGACTGAGACAATATTTTCATTGATTTGTTTGGAAGACTTTGTTTCAGAGGAACAGTATATTTCATGAAGTTATTCTTTTGAAGCGCTTTATTTTTTTGAAAAGCTTTATTTTAATTTAATACTGTATACAAAAAATTGAGTAATTGTGGCAATCGTAGTCACATTTGGAACATATTTTCATTTAGTATATTCTCAGTGAAACTGAATATAATGTTTAAGAGTGCTTTTTGTTTCAGATATTGGTAACGTTTATTTATTTATTTATTTACTTACTTATTTTAGTACATATTTGCCATACATGATGATCACATTCATCATAAGGAATTTATACCTGTTCATAATATATCTTAATTGTTCTTTTTGTCCCATTCCCCTCCAGTCCAGTCAACCCTTCTTCCCCTCCCTATTTGCAAAAGCATTGCTTTTGTTTTTTTCCCTACCATTCTCTTTTTAGTTTTGTTGTTGTTGTTGTTTTGGTACCGGGGATCAAACTCAGGTCCTTGCACTTGCGAGGCAGGCAGCGGAACCACTGAGCTAAATCCTCGGCCTCTTTTTTAGTTTTAATCCTTTTCCCTTCCTTGCCTTCCCTCTCCTTTGTTTCCTTCCCATTTGAATGTATTTTTCCTACTTCCAGATATTGAAATTTTTAAATGTTAAAATAATAGGGTGAACATTCTTGCATTTTTAGGGATTTGTTTCAAAATATACCAAATTGAAAAATATTTCATTTTCATACAAAAATATGATGTTTTCTCTGAAATTTTTCTGTCTAATTCTCAGATCATTGACAAAAGTAAGAGAGATCCCTCAGAAGAAATTGAAATTTTGATGCGCTATGGACAGCATCCCAACATTATCACTTTAAAGGATGTAGGTATTTTAAAATTTACTTCTCTGCTAAACCTAATGAAGTTATAACTTGGAACTTTATATATGTGGTTTTGTTTTCATGCCGCAAAATCTCGGATGCTTAAATTTGCCACTTTAATTCTCTTTTCCTATATGCCTACTCTTATAAAATATCAAAAAATGACTCTGATCTTTGGTAAATGAGAATCCTGATTACATTAATATATTCTTGCCTCTTACCTAGTTAAATTGTAACTAGTTCATTTATTATTCTGTAATACTGTACAGGAACATGAGTATCTGTGATAAAACACATATATTCATAAATATTGCTGAATGAAGATTTTTTCCCATAGAAGATAATGTTCTTTTCTTTTTAGAAAAGGCAGAAAAATGAAGCATCGCCTGACCAGTTTGTTTTCAATAATCTGGTATACACTTGATTTGTAATCATTAAAGAGTCAGCCTGGCCTGGTGGTGCACACTGTAATCCCAGCACTCAGGAGGCTGAGGCAGTAGGATTGCTGTGAGTTCAAGACCAGCCTGGGCTACATAGTGAGTTCCAGGTCAGTCTTACTGCATAGTGGTACCAAAAAAACAAAACAAAACAAACTGGGGGTGTGCACACTGTAATCCCAGCACTCAGGAGGCTGAGGCAGTAGGATTGCTGTGAGTTCAAGACCAGCCTGGGCTACATAGTGAGTTCCAGGTCAGTCTTACTGCATAGTGGTACCAAAAAAACAAAACAAAACAAACAAAAAAAAACCAAAAGAAAACAAAACAAACAACAAACAAACAAACAAAGAGTCCTGATACCGTGGGATAGATCCAACAGATAGATTTCAGACTCTTATGTACAATAAGCAAAGAATTGCAAGTATTTAGCCAATGGTGAATGTAAAGCAGCTACATTTATTGAAGATCATATGCAGAAGTGCTCAGGGTATGTCTGTGCTGAAAAAAATGTGGCATGAATATTAAAAATGGTGCCAGGATGACAGGGAAATAAAAAGCACATATAGCCAGATAAATAAGTCTTTTGGATTTTTTTTAGGAGCCCTCAGCCCAGGTGCCTCTCACTGGGTCTCTAGGTAAGATTGACAGGAATGATTAACAGAGTGCTAAGTCATGCTGAGTCAGGGGCTTTCAACAAGTGTGTGTGTTCCAGGTTTCACTTTGCTCGAATTATAGGAACTACGAAAAGAGGATTAACTCTGGATGTTACTCAAACTCAAGTGGGTGGAGACGAAAAGTCTCCTCGCCCCCACTGTCCTACCTGTATTAGTAGAGTGTGTGTGTGTGTGTGTGTGTGTGTGTGTGTGTGTGTGTGTGCAAGTATACATGCCCTGGGTATATATTTTTCTTATTTATTACATATATTCCAAGGTTCACTCTGATAAAGTTACAGGTGACAAAGGAAGGAAGATTGGCCCTGGGATGTTGCCCAAACTCAAGTGAGTAGAGAGAAATGTTCTCTTAGCCCCCTTGTTTTACCTATGCTATTTCCCTCTGATAGACCTGGTCCCCCAAAATCTTTAAGAGTGCTGAAGGATTAAGGTCTATCTATCATGGCTACTTCCTGCTGAATAGAGGCACTGGCCTTACTTTGGTGGGGACCAATGAACTCTGCCCTATAGGATCTAAGAGTTCAAAGCAGCTGTGTTCCTCCTCTGAGGATTTGATTTTTGATTCTTAATGAGCTGCAAATATAGAGGTGGGTTTCAAACAAGAAGAAACAAATTTTATTAAGAGGTAAAGTATGTAAGAGCTTAATAGTCAGGTTACAAGAAGCATTAATAAAGGCCATGTCTAGGACAGTAACTAAGACTCTCAGTTTCTGAAATTTGACCAAGACATCCATAACTCAGATAGTTCCTTGCAAATCTTAAAAGTGTGGTTGACAAACTTCTGTACTGTATCTCACTATTTCAAAGTAATTGATATAGTAACTACATTCTTTTGGAGACAAACATAACCCCTCTGTTTCAGCATTTAAGAGATTTAGTTCCCTATGATGTATGGCCAGCACTAGCAGTGAATCTATTTGATCTTGAAGGATAGAAATATTCTGGGCAAGTTCACCTAGGCCAGACAAACCTTTTAGAGCTTTCAATGATACAAATAGCCTGTTGTGGCGTGTGTGCCGTATGTTCACCACCCCTGATCTAGGCTGTTTATCAAGTTCTTAGGTAGCTGTTGATGACAGAAGAAAGATGTGATTAGCTTTAAGGCTTTGTGTAAGGTATCATTATTTATTATCTCTGTAAGAGGCCGTTTTTGAATCATCCAGGAGGATCCCAAGAGAAACAGAAAAAAAAAGAGGTCACATTATAATTTGGGGCAAAGACCTCTGTGGCAAGTAAGAGTGTAGCAAGACTAGCCACGCAATTACTTAGAGGGAAAAAAATGTTTCACTTATCTGGTGTAACAGGTTGGTTGGTATTTCCTTTTCTGAAAATAAACTTGAGATCATCCACTAGTTCATAGATGTATGAAGTGTGTAGTCTCTCTTCAGTATGTTTTGGTGTTGCATGTGGCTTGGATTTTACCTTGGAGGGTTGAAGCCAACTGTCTTTTCTCTGTACCTTAATGACAGAAGGAGTGGTAAAAAGCATTGTGTATGTGCCTTTCCATTTAAAGGCAAACAAATTTTGGGAGTTAGTATCCATAGGGATTCAAAAGAAGGTATCTTCTTACAAGGTCCTGAGTTCGATCCTTGGTACAAAAAAAAAAAGCATCTTTAAGATGAAAGACAGAAAACCATTTGGTGTCTTTTGGATGTGTGCTAAAAGGGTGTATGGGTCTGTTACTAATGGATAAATAGTTACAGCTGCCTCAATGATGATCTGATATCTTATACTAGGTGATATTCTCCCAATGACCTAACTATTGGTAAAATGGATGGATGTATTACATGGAGACTGGCATGCCACCAGTAACCCTGAGACCAAACATTTTTCAGTTATGGGCTTTATCCCATGCCTAAGTTTTGTCTTAAGGTAATACTGGCTTCAGTGATTGTATAGATTGGGGTCCTTCAGCTACTGGAGTGGTTTTCACAGCCTGCCCTGGGGTACCATCATACCATGCTTGGGAATCAACTACAGGCAGAAACATCAGGATTAGATTGGCTGGGTCACTAGCAACTAGGACAAAGGTTTCCAGAGGTTTAAATATCAGAGTCACACTGAATAGGAAGAATATATCTCTTCTAATTACTGTTATGGGGCACTCTGGTGTCACCATAAAGGTAGCTTGGAAAAGGAGGTCTTCCAACTGGAAGTCCAGAGTGGGAATAACGAAAGCTTTCTGTCTAATTCCTTCAAGACCCAGAACTTTGGAATAGGATGAATGCTTTTCCCAGTAAGAAAGTAGAATTAAATAAGACATCTCAGTTTCTCCAAGAAATATAATTTGTTTTCCCACTACTTCTAGAATAACTTGAGGTTCCTGTAAGGTGATGGGAATACACCTGTGTGGGAGCCAAATGGGCTGCCGGGGCACTGTCATTCACTGAATATTCTTCCCTGGCCACGTAGTGGTGGATGACCTCATCCCTCTCTGGAAACCAGGGCAGTCCCTCCTCCAGTGCCAAGTTTCTTATTCCACGTTCTGACCAGCCTGACAAGGGTTCAGTGGCTTTGCCCAGTGTTCCACTCACTTGCCCTTGCAGCACTCTGACTTGCTTCTATCTCTCTTTGGATTATCTTGGTTTCCCTTAGTGCCATGGATTTTATCCTAAGCCTTGTTTACTAGGGCAAACATGACTTTAGCCTGCCTCTTTTCTTTATTCAACTCTTTTTTTTTCTTTTTATTGAGTTTATTGGTACAATCTAGTAATACAATACAGTTACATTCATCATTGGGATCCTGTACCTTTACATAATAGGTCTTGATTCTCATTTTTTCCCCTTGTCCCTGCCCTCCCTTCACCCCCTCCTCCCCTCCCCATTTACAAACACTTTATTTCCATTTTTTCAGTTTCTCATATTTTTTTCCTCTCCCTTATTACCTTTCCACCACCCTTCCCACTTTCCCTACACCTTTAGCCCTTTACTTCCTATATCACATTATTAATTATCTCATTAGGATCCTGTGTACTATTATACTTTTTCACACCAAAGAAACTATTC
>NW_022900951.1:65460487-65460979 GCF_012274545.1 Fukomys damarensis | reverse complement strand
TCTAAAGTCTAAAGTAATATCATTAAATATAGCTCTGATAAAGCACAGTCACTACTATGTATCATAAAGCAGGTACAAGATATTTTACATTTACAGAGTTATGATATAGTACATCAACAATACTAGAATCAGTTTTGGTTTGAAATTTTCTTTGTCTGCAAATAAGATTGCTACCCATGCTTTTCTCTGGGCTCCTGACACATGGAGAATTGTTTTCTGTCCTTTCACGTTCAGTCTATGGGCTTCTTTTGCACTAGGTGTGTTTCTTGTATATAACATATTATTGGATTTTGCTTCTTATTCCATTTTGCCAGTCTATTTCTCTTGATTAGTGAGTTGAGGCCATTGACATTGATGGTTATAACTGATATGTACTGACTTATTATTGACATGTTATTGGCCTTTTGTTGACACTTTTTACTTTTTCACCTTCTTCTTTTGGTTTCTTGCCTTGCCTATTTGATTTGCTCTGTTGGGCCTCATGGTGTTGTT
>NW_022900951.1:65458664-65459806 GCF_012274545.1 Fukomys damarensis | reverse complement strand
ATTTTCTCCTGCTACTTCATGGATTCCTATCAGTCTTATGTTATTCTTCTTTGCATCATCTAGGAGTTGTTGGATTGATTTCTCATGATCCCTTACTGTTTTTAAGAGACCTCTCTTTTCATGGTCACTAACTGCAATCTTATCTTCTATATCTGAGAGTCTATCTTCGCATTCTTTTATTCTGTTGCGTACACTTTCAATAGAGTGTTTAATCTCCTGGATATCTGTTTGAATCTGTTTTATGGATTCCATTTCTTTCATATGTTGGGCTTTTATTTTTTCCTTTTCTTTCTTATGCTTTGCCTTCATGGCTTCTATCATGGTCCTGAGCTCATCTATTTTTTGTCAGTTTCTGCTCTAGAGTTTTGAATCAAGACTTCCATTTTGCTCGCTATCTCTATGGTTATCTGTGAAATAATTTCTGTTTTGAATTTTTCTAGAGCCTGATTGATCTGTTTTGTTACTTCCTGTGCTTTGAGTTCAGGGTGTCCTGGTGGTTCACTATTGGCCTTTTCATCCTCATTTGCCCTAGCGTTTGCCATTGGTGAACTGGAAGTCTGTCTTTGTGTCTTGTTTAAGTGTTTTCTCATTTTTATTTTTGTTGTCGGACTGTCCTAGGTTTAATCTCTGGATTATCACCCAAATCTTCCTGATATAGTTGCATCCTAGCTTCTGTGTCTCTAATTACCCACAGGCATTCTCATCTCCATAACATCAGAGAAAATAGCTCATCAAATCAACCACAATGCTTTATCCCAACTGATACAATCAGCAACACATTGTGATCAAGCAAACTTGGAAACTCACCACCTGTGATAGTCACTAGCCTATCACCATTAAATCATTTGAATTAAATTGAAATCAAGAGGCAGTCCAGAACATGTCTGCAGTGTACAAAATTTCAGTATAGTGTTTTTACCATTTAATGGCTCAGACAGAGCGAGGATGCAAGACCCCTGATCTCAGTTAGCTGATGGCTGAACCCCATGACGCTGACTGACCTCGGGCTGCAAGGCCCAGATTGAGTTCTCCAACCTTCTGAATGGTTGAACTCCACAACGTTCTATTACAGGTTTCCCACGCCCTTTCTTTAAAGATGTTCAAAGTTGGCAACTCACAAAAATACCCTTGATGACCACCTC
>NW_022900951.1:65431523-65458481 GCF_012274545.1 Fukomys damarensis | reverse complement strand
TTTTTTTTTTTTTTTTTGCCACAGGGGATCGAACTCAGGACCTTGTGCTTGTGAGGCAGGCAGCAGAACCACTGAGCCAAATCCCTGGCCCTCTTTATTTAACTCTTGTTTGTACTCTACTTCATCACAGTTATTAAAGACCGAATAAGACACATTGAATAGTTGAAGTTTACCTGCTTGTGGACCCTGCTGGAGTTTCTTGAGCTTCTAATTTCTGGAGCTGACTGACTAATATATTGTCCTAGGATAATCTGACCTTTTCTATACTCTGGGTTTAAATTAGTGTATTTACAAAGTACCTCTTCAAGTAAGAATGGAAAAGCAACTGGATTTTCATCAGAGCCTTGACTGATAGACTTGAGCTCATTATAGTTTGCAGATTTGGGCATCCCTTCACACACACACACACGCACACACACACACACCTGCTCAAATGTCAAGGATGTATAACTTTCATTTGGCTTTCCCATTCATCTATTATAGTACCACTCAGGCCCCTTCTTAGGGTACAAACAATGCAGTAGTTGACTGATTATCAGTGGGTAAAGCTCTAAAAGCTTCAGCATCAGCCAGCTTTAGTGATTTTATAATCGTTTTTTCTTTCTACTCCTGTGCGGCTAGAAAGCAGGATGAACTGACTGTCTCGCCAGGTCAATTTAATTGGGTATGGGAATCATTAGCAAATTTTTTAGAATCCTCAGAAAATCTGCCCAATTTTCCTTTGCTTTGCTGAATATCCATAACTGAAAAAGGTACGTGCACCCATATGGTACACTTGGCCCCTGTTGATTCTCAAAGGGGCAGAGCATTGATGGGTTTAGATATTGAGTTCCCTGAATCTGGAGCCTTGTGGTAGGCAAATCCAGATCTGGTGTGGGGCTGGCACAGGAGATGGCTTGTGTCTCCTAGGGTTAATGACTGAGCAGATTGTTGAGGAGTTGTAGCACATGGGGAAGAGGTGCTGACAAGAGGGAGTCCCCAGCTTCATCAACTCCTGAGGGAGGATCAGTTCTAGGTCAAAGATCAGGCCTGTGGTAAAGAGCCCTAAAGGCTTGAAAATAAGACACCCCTGACCATTTTCTCTGTTTCTTATAATGAATATGTAATTGAAATTTTGCATTTTATTTTGGGCTGATAAAGTGTGGCCATATCATTTTTCCCCAAGTGAGCACATGGGCCACTTTTTATTAGACAGGAATATAAGATGAATTTTGGGGTCCTTAGCATGGAACTGTTCCAAGTGAATGAGGAATCATCTGAACAGTCCAAAGGAATAGATGAGACATTTCCCATGATGGGTCTGTTGATGGGAGGAAGAAAAATTACATTGTGAGGTCCTAACAGGCTTATCCTTGGTTCATTCCCCAACCAATTAGTGAGGAAATTACGGGGCATCTATTCATAGTTCCTGAGCCTTTCAGCCCCGGGGGATGTCCTGATGGGGCTGAAGTTGTGGGATTTGGTCATAGAAGCTTTATGGAGCCTTCTCCGTCCATTTCCACATGTGAATCTTACAGGGTATACTCTAGGTCACTGATGGCAAACTTAGAGCTTTCAATGATACAAACAGCACTCTGTGACATGCATACTATAGATTTGTCACCACAGATCTAGTTCTATAACCCTGTCCAATTCTCATATTGGGCATCTCTTAGTTGAGCTGGCATCCTTGGGGGCCAGAAGTATGAGGCCTTGTCTTGGTAATCGTTCCACTTTTTTTTGTTGTTGTTGTTGTATTGGGGATCAAATTCAGGATCTTGCACTTGCAAGGCAGGCTCATTGCTACTGAGCTGAATCCTTGGCCAGATCCACTTTATTTCGAACCATTGAATACCCTCCTCTGACCACAACTCATCTTCTGGGCAGAGTCCAGAACCTTACCGGCCAGATGCCTCTTAGCCAATTATAAAACCACATAACATTCTGTCTTGGAAGGAGTAATGATAGTTTTATTCAGTAGGACCTCAAAACTCCAAAAATTTTCTTACAAATGTGGCTCTTGGACTGAAAATAAAAAAGGTCCCTTTAGCAGATGATATCCCACTAGCTGTCAGTAGATGGCACCTAAAGCAAGGAATAAGATGGCTCTAGGAAAAACCTCACCTTGTCCAGCAAACGTGATTTATATTACCACAGCCAGCTGTCCACATGGGGCTTGGGTTTTAAAACTTGTGCTCATGTATAAGAACTTCATATCTTCTTAGTATCTTCCTCCATCTCCAGCGCTTGTGTATTTTGTTAGATCATGACACCAAAAAGATACCCATCAAGTGACAAAAGAAAAATTTAATGCAACAACCACAAGTTATACATCCTTTTAGATAGGGTTATAAACTTGAGGCCACATTTACCAAAACAAAAGCAAAACCAAGTAGAATGGAGAGCACAAACTAGCATTGCAGAAAGAATCCCAGGAGGAGATAGCCGTAGGTCAGCATCAGGACCCAAGAGAAAATGGACGGCTTGTGCTAGCTGTGCCAGCATGAATACTGCAACTTTTAAAATGACCACAAGCTTTTCTTTCCATTCTCCATGCCAGGATTATTTTCTATTTTTTAATCCTGCCCACTTCAGTTGACCAGCATCAAAAAGGAAAAGTACTTGAATTCTCCAATAGATGAAAGATCACACACACACACACACACACACACACACACACACACACAGAGAGAGAGAGAGAGAGAGAGAGAGAGAGAGAGAGAGACTAGCGTTCCCTCAGGAGATAGAAGGAAAAACTAAACACAGAAAAACACTCAGGTACTCACTCAGAGTGAGCTTACAGGCTCACCTGGGCCTCACCAACATTTTGGGTGTTACTGAAGGGGCCACCTACGACCCCATGGTCCAGGGCATGCTGCCAACTGTACCCATGCAAAGAATAACATTAGGCAGACCAGGCCCACATTACCAAGTCCCTGAGGAAAAAAAAATTAAGAAAACAGCCTAGGTAATTCTGTGAAGGCCAAGGTGTCCTGAAGCCATTGCCCTGGTTACCTGGAGAGCCATGAAACTGGCCAGCTGCCTCCCTTCCCTCCGTTCAGGTCCATCTCTCTCCAAGCATGAGAAACCATGGTTACTTGAGAACTTCCATGAGACAAGGACAAACAGCAAAATACAAACCCAGCTGATTGGAAGGACCTATCATCCCCCCCCACCCCCGTCGAAAACCAAACCTTTTTGCTTCACATTCTGGTCATCTCCTACACCTATGTCCACAACAAGTACCCTTGGTCACTTATGAAAACAAGGGGAAGATCTTCCCAAGAGGGAAGTTACCTTATGTTTTGGCTGGGCTTCTTTTGGCTGCTGACATCTGCCAGTGTCTGCTGTGCTTACCAGATGATACCATGAGTTGGACCCAACAGTTACATTTCTAGGCTTTTGTCTACAATGAGCAAATAATTGTAACAATACATGCAATGGTGAAAGAAAACATCTACATTTATTGATGATCATGGGAAGAAGTGTTTAAAGCATATTTGTGCTGAGAAAAATGTGACCTGAGAGAAGAAAAGTGGTACTAGGATGACAGGGAAGTAAAAAGCACATAAACACTTCTGGATTTTTTTAAAGGAGGAGACCAGCACAGGTACCTCTCATTGGGTCTCTAGGAAAGACCAACAGAAATAATTTACAGAGTGCCGAGTCATGCTGAGTTAACAAGTGTGTGTGTTTCAGGTTTCACTTTGTTTAAATTACAGGCAACTATGGAAAGAGGATTGACTCTGGGATTTTGCTCAAACTCAAGTAGATGGAGAGGAATGGACTCCTCGCCCTGTACTAGTAGTGTGTGTGTGTGTGTGTGTGTGTGTGTGTACATATATTTATATATATATATGGATATATATTTATATAAATATATGTATTGGATATATATTTATATATATAAAATATAATCTTATTTGTTTATTCTTTTCCTTTTTTTGATACTGGGGATCAAACTCCGATCCTTGCGCATGTGAGGCAGGCAATGGAACCACTGAACCAAATCCCTGGCCCTTATTTATTATTTTTGATTCACAATTTAAATTCAACATGTCAGACTATGGACTGAGAACTAATATGTTAAGCATCAGAAAGCTTATTCTTAGTAAAGAAAAGTAACTTTTATGTAATAAAAACAAGATGTCGTTTGAAAGACACAGCTTTTTTTGTTTACATATTTAATAAACTATAACCAAATTCATAACTCAAAAAATTAAATATTTAACATAGGAAGTTCTTTAGCTGATTCAACCCTAATACAGTCTGTACTGTATTAACTATAAATAAATAATGTCCTTTTTAATGCTAGAAGGTCACTGTGAAGACAGAGTAAACACAATTTTAAAAGTTTGGAATTGTAATTACAATACAGGTAACACATTATTAATGTGTTCTTTTTTAGGTCTTTGATGATGGTAGATATGTTTACCTTGTTACGGATTTGATGAAAGGAGGAGAGCTACTGGACCGTATTCTCAAACAAAAATGTTTCTCAGAACAGGAAGCTAGTGATGTATTGTTTGTAATAACTCAAACAGTTGACTATCTGCATTGCCAAGGTGTAAGTTACATTCTTTGCTTCAACTATGGGAATAATGTCTTCATGAAATTATATGTAGGAGATGATACTATGTAAAGAGAATTTCTTTTTCCTTCACTTGTATATTTATATAGATAATATCCTAATGAAATTCATGACAAAGTGAAGGTTATAGATTAAGAAATTGGCTAATAATTGAATGTCTATTCTAACTGTTCATTGGCCTTGACTTAATAGCATATTCATATGAAAATGGCTTGAACTATACATACTTGTACCTAACTTTGCCTTTTAAATTATTAAAGCTAGTCAAACTTATAATTGAATCCTAAAGGAATTAGCAAAGAAAATATTATGAATATTTTTGAAATGATGCTATTCCTAGCATAGAAAATTCTAGGAATAAGAGGACTGCATATCTTGACATTTGTTAATTACTTCCACAAATATACTAAAAACGTTGGATTCTAAACATTTCAAATATTAATATGTCAAATTTTGTGATGGCTGCCTGGCATGGTAGCACATGCTTGTAATCCCAGCACTCAAAAGAGTGAGGCAAGAGGATTGCCTCAAGTTTGAGGCCAGCTTGGACTAGATAGTGAGTTCAAAGTCAGCCTGGAATACATAGAGAGAATTTTTCTCAAAAAAATAAAAAGAAAAGAAAATTGTGATGGAGTAGGCAGATTGTTATTTTCAGATTGTTATTTTATAATTTTATGTCTCATCAAAAAGAAGGCAAATGAATTTAGTTACGCAGTTGTCAACTTTTATTATATATAGCTATACAAGTCCTCAAAGTAGCAATGATTTACAAATTTAAGTTTTAATCAATCATAAAACTATATACAGTAGTTTCCTGAGGGCTGGTTGTAACTAAGTCAATACAGCTGAGATCTGGATATTTACCTGGTTATGCCATGCATAACAAGAGGCAGATGAATCTTCCATTAAACTAATTAATCCAAGGCTGGTCATAAATTGAAAGTCCACTGTATACAAGTACCTTTTAACCATTAAAAATTTAAAAATGACTACTCAAAATTGACTGAAAATTATACATAGGCCACTTACAAATAACAAAAAGCAAACTAATGATCAGTTTTATGTGTGTCTTCATAGAATATATTTTCTGTGCTGTGAAATAAATTACATTATACTAAAAGAAAAGAATAATTATATTATAATATCATTCCTCAACTGTCTTCATCAACACACTCTAAAGGTTGACCAGAATTTTGAGAACACTAAAATATCTTTCTATTGATTTATTATTTTATACACTTTCAGTTTTTTATAAATTAATTTCATTGTTACATTATAGGTATACAATTTAATGACATTCATTATTGGAAATTTATACCTTTACATAATCTTGGTTCTTATTTATTTTCCCATTACCCTGCCCTCCCATCAAACTACAATCCCTTCCTATTTACAAAGACTTTGTTTTAATTTCTTCATTTTCTCTTATTAATTACATTCCCTTCTTTCCTTTCTTCTACCCTTCCACTTGCCTTTCCCCTTTGCTGTTTTCTTCCAATTTCACATTATCTATCATACCTTTTGATCCTTATTTACAGTTTCAGTTTCTCACACCAGAGAAACTATTCAGTATATACATCTGTGTGTCCTATTTATTTTTCTTAAGAGTATCACCTCAATGTGCATCCATTCAGCTATAAATTAATCCAGGTTCCCATTCTTTATGGCTGATTCATACTCCCTTTTATGAAAAAAACACACACACACACACATACACACAAACTCACACACATTTTCTTTATCCCATCTCCAGTTGATGAGCAATTGGGCTGCTTCCAAGTTTTAGCTATGAGAAACTGTGCTGCTATAAACATGGGTGTACATATATTGCTGTGGTATAATTCTTTTAATTCTTTTGGGAAGATACCCAGTAGGAGAATAGCTGTGTCGAATGGAACTTCCAGACCTAGTTATTTGATGAGGTATCTCCATACTGATACTGATTTCCACAGGGATTGAACCATTCTCCACTCTAATCAGCAGTGGAGCAGAGTTAGTATTTTCACACAGCCCTACCAGAATTTGGTATTGGTTGATTTCATGATAGCAGCCATTCTTTCCAGAGTGAGGGGGAATCTTAGCATTGTTTTTATTTACATTTCTCAAATGAGCATTGATGTTGAACAATTTTTCATATGTTTATTTGCTATTTCTACTTCTTGAAATGTCTTCATTTCAGATGCCCTTTTTTGGACTGGATCTTTACATTTGGGAGGTCTGATTTTTTTAAGTTCTTTATATATTCTAGATAGTAGACCTTTGTCTGAGGAACAGCTGGTAAAAATTTTCTCCCACATTGTGGATGGTCTCTTCACACAGTAGTTGTTTCTCTTGCTATGCAGAAGCTTGTTAATAAGAAGAGATCCTTGTTTTGATTCTTTGTGCTAGTTCACATGCAACTGAGGTTTTGTTCATAAAATCATTTCCTACACCATTGTCTGCAAGAGTTCTACCTAACCTCTCTTCCAACCAGTTTAGTGTTTCTGTTTTAATATTTACATCTTTAATCCATTTCTATTTTACTTTAGTACATGGTGAGAGATATAGCTCTAGTTTTAATCTTTGGCAAGTTGAAAACCAGTTTTTCCAGCACCATTTATTAAAGAGGCCATCTTTCCTCCAGTAAGGGTGTTTGGCTCCTTTGTCAAAGATGAGTTGACTGAGTGTGTCTGGAATTTTCTCTGCATCTTCTAATCTGTTCCACTGGTCCTCAGGCCTGTTCTTTGCCAGTACCATGCTGTTTTTATCACAGTAGCTTTGTAGTTTAGCTTCAAGTTGTGGATAGTAATACCCCCTACCTTGCCTTTATTGCCTAGAATTGATTTTGCTATTCTAAATTTCTCCTTGTTGCAAATAAATTTTTGGATTATTTTTTCAAGGTCCATGAAGTACGCTCCTGGAGTTTCAATTGGGATTCCATTGAATCTATATAGCAGTTTTGGAAGTATGGCCATTTTCTCTATGTTGATTCTTCCTATCCAAGAACAAGGTGTGTCTTTCCATTTTCTGATTTCATCTTCGATCTCAGTTTTCAGAGTGTTACAGTTTTCTGAGTAGAGGTCTTTGATTTCTTTTGTTAGGTTGATTCTTAGGTATTTCAATTTTTTGGTTGCTGTTGTGAAAGGAATTCTTTACCTCATGTCTTTCTCAGTGAGTCTATTGTTCATGTACAGGAAAGCTATTGATTTTTGTGTGTTGACCTTAATTCCAGCTACTTTACTGAATTTGTTTATTAAATCTAGATAACTTTTGGTGCAATTCTTGGGTTCTTCTACATAGAGTATCTTGTCATCTGCAAATAATGACAATTTGACTACCTTTATTCCTTTTTTTTCTTTCTCTTGTCTAATTGCTGTGTCTGTTTACCAAACTTTATTGAACAGAAGTGGTGATAGTGGACTTCCTTGTCTTGTTCCTGATTTTAGTGTGTGAAGGATTTCAGTTTTTAACCATTTAGTGTAATGCTGGCTGTTAGTTTTCATAGATGGCTTTTATCAAAGTGAGGTAGAGACCATCATTTCCAATATTTTTGGGGTTTTTATCATGAATGCATGCTGGATTTTTGTCAAATGCTTTTTCTGCTTCTATTGAGATGATCGTAAGCTTTTTGTCCTTGGTTCTATTAATACAGTGTTTTACATTTATTGATTTGCATATGTTAAACCATCCCTGCATCCCTGGGATGAATCCCACTTGGTCAGAGTGTATGAGCTTCTTGATGATCTTCTGTGTTCTATTTGCCAGTACCTTATTAAGAATTTTTACATCTATGTTCATTAGTGAGATTGGTGCATAGTTCTCTTTTTTGGTTGGGGCTTTCTCTGTTTTGGGGATCAAGGTGTTTCTTGCCTGTAGCTATGAATTTGTGAGTATTGTTTCCCTTACAATTTCTTTAAGAGTTTAAATAGTAGTAGCAGAGTTCCTCTCTAAATATCTTATAGAATTCATCAGTGCAACCATCAGGGCCCGAGCTTTTCATGGTATAAGTTTTTAATTACATTTTCAATTTTGTTGATTGATATTGGGTTGTTTAGAATTTTGAGGTCTTCTTTGTTCAACTTTGGTAATTCATACATATCTAGGAATCTGTCGATTTCTTCTGTGTTTTCCATTTTATTGGAGTATAGGTTCTGAAAGTTTGATGATCCTCTGGTTTCTTTTGAGTCCATTGTAATTTCACACTTTTCATTCCTAATTGCATGGATTTGGGCCTTTTCTTCTTTTGAGAAGGTTGGCTAAGGGTTTACCTGTTTTGTTTATTCTTTCGAAGAACCAACTCTGCTTCATTGATTTTTGGTATCATTCTCTTAGTCTTGATTTCATTGATTTCTGCTCTGATTTTTATAATTTCCTCTCTTGTTTGAGCTTTAGGTTTGTCCTGCTCTTCTTTTCTGGCCGCTTCAGTATCAGCCTCATGTTGTCCATTTGAGCTCACTCTGTTTTCCTAATATGAGTATTCACTGCTATGAATTTCCCTCATAAGACTCCTTTCACTGTGTCCCTTATATTCTGATATGTTGTATTGTCATTGTCATTTAATTGTAGAAACTCTAATTTCTTCTTTAATTTCTTCTGTGACTCATTGGTTATTATTTTTGGTCTGGTTGATCTATTTGTGACAGTTGGGTATTGAGGTCCCTCACTACTACTGTATTGGTGCTTATTTGATTTGTCATGTCTGTTAGTGTTTTCTTTATATAATTGGGTGCACTAGTGTTTGGGGCATATATATTTATGATTGTCATCTCCTTTTCTTGGATTGTTCCCTTTATACAGATGTAGTGTACTTCTTTTTGTCTCTTAATCAGTGCTGGTTTGAAAACGACATGATTTGCAAAGAGAATAGCTACTTCTGCTTTTTTCTGGTTTCTGTTGCACAGAGTATTGTTTTCTGCCCTTTAACTTTTAGTCTATGAATTTCTTTTTAAATTACGTGTTTCTCTTATGTAGCATATTGTTGGAACTTGCTTCTTGACCTGTTCTGCCAGTCTATTTCTTTTGATTGGTGAATTGAGACCATTAACATTGATGTTTATAACTTACACATACTGACTTATCCTCGTCATGAGTTTTTCTCTTTGTTATATTCTCCCCCCTTTGCGTTTAATTTCTTGTTGTGACTGATGGATTTGTTCTGCTGGGCTTCCTGGGGTTGTGATCTTCCTTGTCTTTTCCTAGGATAATGTTTAAAACATTTCTGAGTGCTGGTTTCATATTCATGAAGTACCTAAGGTGCTCTTTGTCATGAAGGTATCTTGTTTTTTTTATCAATTTTGAAAGATAGTTTTGCAAGGTACATCAATCACTGGGTTGTAGGCTGTTTTCCTTTCGGGCTTGAAATATGTCACTCCAATCTCTTCTTGCCTTGAGGGTTTGTTTTGAGAAGTCTGCTGTGATTCTGATGGGCTTTCCTTTGTTGTTATTTGTTTCTTTTCTCTAACTGCTTATAGAATTTTGTTCTTTTTTAGGGTTTCTGAAATCTCAGCTATTATATGCCTATGTGTAGATTGTTTTTATTCACAGCTAGTTGGAGTCCTATATGCCTCACTTATCTGTACATCAAGTTCTTTTCCTCTGCTTGGGAAGTTTTCTGCCTTACGTTCTGTGAACAAATTTTTTATGTCATCTGCACCCTCTCCTGTACATGACTCTGATCAGTCCTATGTTATTCTTCTTTGCATTGTCTAGCAGCTGCTGGATTGATCTCATGTGGTCCCCTACTACTTTTAAAAAATTTTTCTTTTCCAGGTCACTAATTGCAATCCTATTTTCTATATCTGAAATTCTGTCCTCACATTGACTCATTCTGCTGAGTAAACTTTCAGTGGAGTTTTTAATCTCCTAGAAATCTATTTGCATCTGTTTTATGGATTCCATTTATTTCCCATGTTGGGATTTCATCATTTTCCTCAGTTCCTCTATTTTTTTTAAATCTGTGTCTGCTCTACCTTAATTAATCATGTCTTTTACTATGGGCACAATCTCTCTTTTTACCTGAGAAATTATTTCTGATTTCATTTTGTCCATATCCTCTTTTGTTGCCAGTTCAGGGAGTCCAGGTAGTTGAATATCATATTATTCCATTTCATTGCCCTTTGTGGTTGCCTTACGTGATCTGGAAGCCTGATTTTGAGACTTATTTCCATGTCTTCTCATGTAAAGAGATGCAGCCTGCTGTGCCTTTGTTGAGGCAACTTTTTGCTCACCCAGTTGTCTTCAATTCTCAGCAAGCCATGGAGGCCTTTTCTCATCTGCTCCCCAGCATACCAATTCCTGGGTTCAGAGTGGTGTCCTTCTGGATCCCTGAGCTGCCCCATTTTCTGGGAGGGCTTCTGGCTGGGGCCTGTGCATACTTGGGATGGTATCTACATTTTCCTTTTGTTAGGGCCTCTATGTAGCTGTTGTCTAGGAGGTCCTGTGGCTGGGGGCTGTGTACCCTAGTGTGGTATCTGAGCAAGCTTCTGGGCTAGGATATCTGCACATTTATAGATGGTATCAGGCAAACCCCTGGCTCTTGCTTTTGCACCTGTGAAGCCCTTTTCCAGGTGTATCCTTGGATTTGGCCTGTGTTCCCAAGCCACTGGGGTCAGAGCAGGGCCCTGTCTGGGATCTGCCTGGGGCTGCACCGCTCTGGTCAACACTGCTGCTCTTCAGGATCTGCAAGCCCTTACAGATGGTATGAGGCAAGCCACTTTAAGTTTTTAACATCAAATATATTATTAACAGACACATAATGAGAACTTTTATGTGCCAAGAATAGTAGAGTATTATAGATTTAAATGAGTTATACTTGTTCCCTGTCTTTAAAGAGTTTTCAATGTTGTAAACTGCTGATTAAATATAGATTAACTGAATTAGATAGTATTAGCAAAAGTCATCACATAAAGAATTTCAGAGTTTTCAATTTGTATATTTTGTTTGGTTCTTCATTGTTTCTACTTTTTTGCTAAGACTCCCCTTTTTTTGCTGAGACTGTCATATACTGAAAAACGTGTTCTTTTACTTCATTGATAATACTTATAATAGGTAATTTAAAATCCTTGTCACTTTTAGTAAGGTTTATTTTATTCATCATTAATTGATTTTTTTTCTTGAGACTGTGTTCTGTTTTCTTAGTTCTTATATGTATGTCAATAATAAATTATGGAGATATTAGGGGTTTTATCATTGTTGTATAGAAAAGTTATTGATACCTTTGTGTTGATATGGTATTCTGCCACTTTGCTGAATTGTCTGTCAGATTCAAGAGTCTTATGATTTTTTACGGTCTTCTAGGTAAGACATTCTACCTTCTGGAAATAAAGATATTGTGGCTTCTTTCTTTCCTATTCATATCCTTTTTCTTTCTTTCTCTTGCCTAATTGCTGTGGCTAAAATTTCAAGTACTGTATTGAATAAGACTGCTCAGAGGGGATACTCTTCTCTTTTTCTTGATTTTATAAGTAATGCTTACGTAGTTGGTTTTCATCTTTTAGTATGATGTTGGACATGGGTTTGGTGTACATAGCCTTTATTATCGTGAGGTGTGATTTTTTTTAAAGATGTTGGATTTTTTGTCTTTTTCCACATCTATCAAGATGATCATTTTTTTATCCTTGATCCTATTTATATATTTTATTGTGTTCATTGATTTGTTTATGTTGAGCCATCTTTGCATCTCTGGAATGAAACCAACTCAGTCAATGCCTTGAACTCTGTGTATATGAAATTCATTGAAGATCTGTGTTCATCATCAGATTTGGGATTTTTTTTAATTAAGTCTGACCAGTTTTGGGATCACAGCAATACTGGCTTCCTGTAATGAATTTGGAAACATTCCTTTTCATTTCATGGAAAAGTTTTGGGAGCATTGGTGTTACTTCTTTAAAGGTCTGATATAATTAAGCAGTAAGGTCATTCAGTCCTGGGGTTTTCTTTGTTAGGAGACTTACTACTTCTTCCAATGCATTGCTTTGTATTATACGTTTAGGGTTTTTATACTCTGTTAAACTTTGATTGATTGTGTGTCTCTAGAAATGTATCCATTTCTCTTAGATTTTCTGATTTATTGGAATATGTTTTCAAAATAGCTCCTAATGATGCACTAGGTTTCAATTGTACACAATGTAATAACCTCCATTTACCCCTTTTATAATACCCCCATTTGTCTTTCTTTGGTTAGTTTTGTCAAAGGTTTATCCTAGTTTTTCTTTTCAGAGAATCGACTGTTTCATAGCCTTTTTGTATTATTATTTTAGTATATTTCACTAATTTAAGCTCATCTTTAATATTTCTTTTCTTCTATAGGTTTTGTGTTTGATTTCTCCTTGTGTCTGAAAGACATTGAGATGTATTATTATTTTACTTACTTGAGGTCTCTGGTTTTTTAATGTAGGCACTTTTAGCTATAAACTTTCCTCTCAGAACTACTTTTACTATATCCTACACATTCTGGTGTACTGTGTTTGCATTTTCCTTTCATTCTTAACCTCCATGTTTTCATATAATTGCTGTGATTTTTCTTGTTGATTTCTAATTTTTTTCTATTGTGATCTGATGGTACTGTATGAGATCATTTCAATTATTTAATATTTAAGATTTCTCCTGTACATGAATGTCCATATATTTCTAAATATTTAGATAATTTTCTGTTTTTTTAACTAAATAGATTCTCTATCTGATATTTAATAGCCCTCTTAGTTCCAGAAACTCATTAAGTTTGTTCATTTACTCACATCCCAGATATCTTGTGTGTTTTGTTCATAATTTTTTCTTTATTCTTTTCTGAATGTGATATTTTTCCTACCTATCTTCAAGCCTGGAAGTTCTATCTTCAGTTTGATCTTGGCTATTGGTACAGCTTTCCACTTAAAGTTTTTTTTATTATTGATCTTTTCTTTCTCAAAATGTCTTTTTCTTTTTTCATAATCTCTATATCTTTATTAAAATGTGCTTTGATATCCTTTATATCTTCTTTATAGCTCTGTTTTTTATTTCCTTTTATATTAGTATGTGTTTCTAGTACATAATGACTACAATTACTATGGAGAAATGGTATGTATACACTTTAATTCTTTCTTTTCATTTCTTTTCTTTTCTTTTCATATTCTACCCCTCCACTCCTGCTGCTACTTCTAACTCTTGACTCCCTTTCTATTTTAAAAAGTTCTGTTTTTATCATTTTCCCCTTCAATTCTTTCTTTTTATTCCTACCTTCTGAGTTCATTGATCATTTTGTAATCATTCTTTTGAATTCTTTGGTATTTTGTCCATTTGATTATCATTGGGATCAGTTATTATAGAAGTAATAACTTTTAGAGAAGTAATATTACCTTTTTTCATATTTCTTCAGTTTCTACATTATGATTTGCACATCTGTTGGGATGGAATTTTCTTAACCTTTTATGAGAATGTATTCTTAGGGGCAAGGTTGCTCTTGTCCATGTATCCTGGGTAGCAATCTGTTGTGTAATATTGAGTTTTGGTCTAGGAGGACTTAACTATTTTCATTGTGGCCCCTTTGTCTATGATTAGTGTGAATTGACACAGCATATACTGTGTCACAGCCTGAGTGACCTACTTCCCCCACAAATGTTGAAAAGGTAGCTTCCTTCTATTAAGTAAGACAGGTGTACTTCAAATAGCAGTATATATAGGTTGTACCCTCTCTGGATTTTTCTCTAATTTTGTCAGCAGAGTGTTGTCTCAAAAATAAATGGTGCAAACTTCTGGAATGTTTTGTAGGTGTATTTTGACAAAAGCATTGTTTCCTTCTGCTGTTGTTATGGGGGTAAATGTCCAAAATCAAGACTTCAACCTCTCCCTTAAAATTGTGCCTTCTTGGGACCAGTTGTTGGCAGGGCGATTTTATAACCCTTGTTTAGGTTAAAGTGACTGCTGAGATTCAAGTCAGACTAACTTGTGGCTTAAGTCAGGTGCAATTTCTCTCACCTGAGTTAGTAATTTAGCTCAGCAGTACAGCACCCACCCAGACTTGATCTCCAGCACCGCATACAGGGAAGACAAAAAATAACATTGGCAGTTTCCATATGTAAACAAACCCAGTCTAACATTAGAGTAAAAAACAAATAAAATCTCAAGTGCATCATCCATATCCATAAGAAGAGATCCAGCAAAGATAGTACTCAATACACTAATAAGTTAAAGAAACAAAGAAGAAAAGAAACAAGTAAGAACAAAATAAAAAGAATTGCAAGAATGATTAAAAAAGAGGGAGAAAAGGAGAAAAAGAGACAGAAAATGGAATAATGGAAAAGAGGGAATGAAATAAAATCCAATTAAAGGAAAAGGGGAAATAAAAATATGGAGTAAATGTAAGTAAAACAGTAAAAACTTCAAGTAAAATGAAAAAAATATAAAAATAAGAAAAAGTATAAATGATTGAAAATAGGATAGGTGAGAAAAAAATAGACAAGAACAAGAAATAGAAATTAAATAAGAAACCAGTCAGGAACTCATACTGCCTAAACAATTTGATTTGGAGAGATAGTCTACCATGTGAGGGGTGGATAATGAGAAGCAGCTGCAATCTGTTTGCTTTCTTTCTGTTTGCAGGAAGCTGGTTAGGGCTGTTTACCAGCTATGACACACTTTCTTGCTTGGCAAGCTGAGATAATGTCTGCTTCCAGGATGTAGTTCCTCAGAAGGGCTTTTGTGTGTGTACATAGTGTTGTGGCAGTGGACTGAGTGGCAGTCAGGATCCCTTGCCTCCAGCACAGCCCCAGTGATATCTGGAGTACACAAGACATGTACATTTGTTGTACCTTCTGTCTGAGTGCACAGCAGTGTGGACAATGACTGAGTGTCTGGTAGGAGCCCTTTTCTCTAATCTAGGCCTGGCAGCCTCTGGACCATACAAGGCAAGCATTTGGCCTCTCCTGAGCCGTTGGTCTGCTTGGCCCATGGAGAAGCCTATGTTTAGACTGCAGCTCTTCCTCTTCAGTGCCTCGATCTTGGTGACTTGTGTGCTGTCCAGATGATTCTAGACTGTACACCTGGGGGTGTGATAATCGCCAAACTCTGGTATGGCCCTGGATCCCTGAACAAGACTTAGAGCATATTAGGAGTAAGTAAGCCATTAATTTTTGTGATGGAGAAATGGCTATAAGGACAAAGCATTCCATATTTATTCCTCTCAAATGCATATTGTTCTTAAACATGATGCTTTCACTTCTGGTTACTGAGATCATGGCCACTTGCACTTTGTACTTCTCTTGCCATTGTAACCCATGCTTTTATGTTACTCAAAATTCCAGGAAGGCTCCCATTACATACTCCCTGAAGCCAAGTCTGTCTGTTGTGGCCTTATCCTGCCCACTCAATGCAGCAAGGCATCCACTGGGAGAGTGCTATAATTGTGATTGCTTTGAGCCCTCAATTATCTAGAGGGGATTAGTTTCTAATAATAGGAACCCTGTCAAGATGGCTTTTGGTTATGGCCCTCTCAGCACATACAGAGTTTAATGTCAGGTAGAGTCACTTTCAGACCAAATCTCTGAGCCTGGGTAGAAACTTGTATGAACTGTAACGTTGCCCCATGGACAGGGCCACCTGTCAGCTTGTAATACTGGAAATTGCTTTCGTTGAAGACTTGCCTTCATGTTTTTATTAATACATGTTTGCAATGCATAATGCTCACATTCTGTGTGGGGAGTTGGGACATGTAAATAACACATGTTAATTCTGTTTTATAATTGGGATTTTCTTTCCCAGAAAATACAAAACGATATTTATCTCACAAATATTTAGTTAGCTACCAAAATTTAATATATTATTCTTTTGTGTTTAAGGTTGTTCATCGTGATCTTAAGCCTAGTAACATTTTATACATGGATGAATCAGCTAATGCAGACTCAATTAGGATCTGTGATTTTGGGTTTGCAAAACAACTGCGAGGAGAAAATGGACTTCTCTTAACCCCATGCTACACTGCAAACTTTGTGGCACCTGAGGTATGCTTTAAAATTTTTAGGGTTTACCTTTCATTCTTTCCCTTTAGTTAAATGTTTATAAAGTCATGTATATGTTATGGAAGGCAAGTGAAAGTTGAATAATTTTGTTGTTTCCCAACTGTAATGCTCTTTAAATTACTGAATTCTAATAATGCCCAATATAAGTATTCAGTCTATTCATTGGCATCTAAAACCAACAAAAATTTAATTAGCAAACTCTCATTGTATTGTCTTATATACTTAAGTCTGAATTATACCATTTCACAACTAGTAGAAAGGGTAAGGATGGCCACAAATTCACCACATTACATATTTTAAATGAGAAAAATGAGGCTCCAGACATTTACATTACTGACTAATGATTCAGCATCCACTTACTAAAAAAGTCAGTTCATTCTGTAGATAATTTTTGTCAGTTAGCATTATGCACATCGTATGGAGGCAGCTCATCCCTGATTGGCTAGACTCTGTAACTCTCAAGAGAAAATAGCCTCAGTGGGTTTTTTTGAAATAAAAAGTGGGGTGTTTTTACAGGTAAAAATATTGATGTACAGTTTTTAGAGTATCTTCCAAAAGTCTTATTTGTTTGGAAATTGATTAGATTGCTACACTTACCATCAAGAGATAGTAACTCATCAAAAGGCAAATTCAGTAATCCATGTGCTGCTAGGAGGTAGGGTCTGGTTGGAGTGGTAGGTTACTGAGAGTGTGACGTGGAAGGGTGTATTCCTGTCCTCACTTCCTTTCTCTCTGTGCTTCCTGCCCCTCATGGGTTGAGCAGCTTTGCTCCACCATGCTCTTCCACTATGATGTTTCTGTCCTGGAGCCAGCTGTGCAATAAACCATGAGCCAAAATATACCACTCCTCCTTCATGTTGAGAGTGTTAAGTATTGTGTTTCATCAACAGTATAAATAATACATGGGGGGAAATTAGGACAAGTAATGTTAGAGAGGCTCAGATACAAATTTCACGTTTGGAAAGTTCCAACCATCTGATCATGGTCACACTAGCATTCCCATAACAGTGTAAGTAAGACTGATGAAAAATGAATTTGGGATGGCATTGTACATATAAATTTCTTTAAAGTTTTGTTCGTAAATCAAGAATTGTTCTTATATGTTATGGACAGTGATAATCACTATACATTATTAAATGTTCAATACTAATCAAAATGCCTAAAACTTCAAGTTTAAAAAATTAAATTTGCCAAATCAGAGGAAAAGCAGAGTGAAATAATTTGAAGATGAATTCTGTCATATACGATATTAACTATTAGCCTTTTCATAGTAGCATTGCATTTTATTCTATTTTTCAGGCAACTATTAGAAAAGTAATTTTTCTGGTATTGAAAATGGAAATATAGAAAGATATCTTTCTGATAATGAAAAATTTTTTTAAAAATTTTCTCAGTCTTGCTTTAAGATATTAGTATTCAAGTACAGGAATAGCACCTGCTTTATAGGCTTTTTATGATAAGAGATTTCCCTTATAGAAATTATGCATGTATTCAGAGAATGTCAGTAAATCTATATTTTAGTGAGATGTACAGAATAATGAATGTATAAGTTTTACCACTTTATGTGAGACAGGATCCATGTTTTTCAAAATAAAAATTTGGACACTGATCCAACAAGGGATCATTGCATTACCTCCTGGTGCATGAAATAAGGGCTTGGACATAAAATATATAGCCTTTCTGGAACATTTCAGTAGTTTTATAAGACAGGAGGATAGAATATTTGAGGTTAGGGGTCTTCTATGGGCTATATGGTCTTCATAAATCTTATGAGATTTATGCAATAGATGGAAGAGTTGATTATAGAGTAATAATTTTAATGGCTGAGGTCTTAATACTGACTTAATTTTGCTAATCTGGATCTCTTGGCATCATGGAAACTTTTCACTAAACAGACACTAGGGGAAAAATGTCCCAAATGAACATATCTAAAATGGACATTTAAAATGAAAAATTATGTATATGCAAGTCTCTGTTTAGATCAATAATTAGGTAAACATTTTAAGATTAGTAGTTAGGAAAACATTTTAAATGAGTGCAAATATACAGCAGACTGTAGCCCAATGATGCTTTTTATCCTAACAAACTTCCATTGTAGTAAGAGACATTTAACAATGTAGTAGTGAAGATTTTGAGGTGGGTATATGAAGAACATGTCTGTGTAATTACTTCCTTAACTACATTTGGTTATTACTTATATTTTTGAAGTGCTTTGAAAACTTTTTTCAGTGCTAAAGCATCTGCTAGCAATGAAAAAATATTTGTAATTTGTTATGAATAAACATATTGTTTTTAGTAATGTTTGCTTCTAAAATTTTAGATCTCATCCAAAGTTAAAAGAGAAGTATATAAAATGTAATCTCTTTTAAACTATAATCAGAAAATCATCAGACAGTTGAATAAATAATAGAATTTGTGGGGCTATACATTCATTATTTCATCACAGTGCATAAAGCTTACTAGTTTGCCGAGATAAATACTGATTATTACAATGTTAGTTTAACAGTAAGAGGATATTCATTCACTTTTTAAAGATATGTATCATTTCAAATACCTTTTTAAGATTTATTTCATAGATTTTCCTCTCCTATGTACATATGTCACAAGAGTTATACATGTCCAAATTATCATATCCTTTTATGAAGCTAAATCTATTCTATTATTCAACTACTATTTAATGCCTCCTGAGCTCTATGAATATTCCTGAATTAACAGAGCTTATATTAAAGCTGAAGAATGTGGTATTCACAGCTCTTGATAAAATAGTATTGAAATTATTCTCTTTGGCCCTGAGCTGTCATAAATTTTACTCCAAATATGAATTAATTTAAAATGCAGAGCAAAGGTAATAAGAATTTCTATGTATGTTTCTTTTGGCAGATTTGGGAAGCCAAATGAAAGAGAGGGTTATGGCACTGACTTCTCCAATTATGACTTTTTTCTCTGTATTTAACTTGATACAAGTAAAAACATTGTGAAACACAGTCTTTGTACTATACATTTTTCATTCATTGCAATTCCTTGCCTTATTTCTTTTAAGAATACATATTCTCACTGTCGTAGGGCATTGAGAATATCTATAGAACAAACATGAACTGCCATGTCTTCCTCCATGCAAAATGTGTTTAAGGGTATTGTAAATCTAAATCTAGTTTTTCACAGTTGGCCCTAATTAAGCAATATGACACCTCCAGTGTAACTCTTCTTCCCATAACCCGGAAGGCTATGGAAGTATGGAGGGGTTACTATATTTTCTTTTTTGAAACAGGGACTGGGCTGCCCAGACTGGCTTCCAACTTCTGGGCTCAACTGATTCTCTTGTATTAGCTTCTTGTGTAACCGGGACAGCAGGTATGCACCATTGTGACCTGCAAGGCTGTGGTGATAGGAAACACCAATAAGTGACTTTCTGATTAAACATCACCTGTCCTTAGTGGCCCTTAAGAATGGTTATGCAATGAACCGTCAGGGAAGCTTTCAAAAAGCTTTTAAGGGAAGATTAAACTATGAGGTAATGAGAAAGATAAAAGAGATATAATAATAAAAACAGTAGAGGTTTAGTTAATTACTAGAGCATGCCAATTTAAATTTATTATGATGTGAATAGTGTATCTCAAATTGCTATTTATTAGGGCCTTTAGAGCACTGGTATTATTTAAGGCAGCTATATATGCTTTTTAACTTCTGTAGCTTCTCAGTTTTGCTCATAGTTCTTGTAAATATGTTTTGAGAAAGAGAAACATATCTTTAATGTTAAGTTAGTTATATACTCATTATTAATGTCTGACAATTGTCAAGATCAAATATTAATATTTTAGTCTTTTATCAATAAAAAGTCCATGCTAATGTTTATATAGTCCCCAATGTAAATGCATTAATGACATATCTACTTTGTTCTTATGCCTAGAGGTTTTAGCGGTGAGCTTGTTTATATAAATGAAAAAGGCGGCTTCACTTCTTTCTCTAACAAGCTGTATTAATTTCATACAAAAATATCACCTGAATACATAGTAAAAATATTATTTGATTCTTATTAATACTGGTCCCAAGAACAAAACCAGTGATGTAAATCATGGCATGAAAAAATAATGAAACTATTTAGAATTTACCAAATGTGGATTTGTAGTCCAGAAATATACTACCGTTTTCTACATCAGTCTTGTATGCAAACTTGTCTTAATTTTGTAAAAACATATTATTATCCTACCATCTCTTGTATAGTAAGGAGCCACTTATCATAGATATTAAAGTTTTAGCCTCTAGGTTCAGAACGCCTGCTTTACTACTCAGGAGTTTTGTGATGTTGGGCAAGGTAAGTAACATTCATCTCAGTTTCCTCATCTTGAAAATTGGAATGATAAATGTGTCTTCCTTATACAGTCAGTGTTAACATTAAGAGCTTTAGTACTGCTTATAGTAGATTAAACTCTTTGTACATTATTAGTCAAAAGTTTAGATATCTGTATTACTGGTTTCCTAAGATTAGTGAAAGCTCATTGAGGTCAAGGATTATGTCTTTATAAGTTTGTTTGGGGAGATAGCCTATGGTATTTAATCAGCTTATATTAATACCCTTTTATTCAATGCTTGCTGATTACAGAAAATGTTTCCTTTAACAGATGAATGTAACTGTACTGTATACCTACAACTACCAATAAACTCAATGAAGAAAAAAAAACATTAAATGTATTAAATTATTTAAGTTTTTATATATTGTCCATTTATGAGATTATTTTAAGCAAAAACAACTTTGTTGGATAAGAAAATTTAATTCATACCAAATAATACCACATAATGAGTGTTTTATTTCCTTAGGTTCTTATGCAACAGGGGTATGATGCTGCTTGTGACATCTGGAGTTTAGGAGTCCTTTTTTATACAATGTTGGCTGGGTAAGAAACTGATATACCTATATTGTTCCTTTAATTTCATCTTTATCTTCAACTAGAAAGAAGATAGTTGAAAATAAACTTATGAAAAATCTTACTAATATTTCAAAATATATTTTTCTTACAAATTTAAAAACAAAGTAAGGCACATAATGAGGCATTGTTAAGATAGAGTAGTGGTAAACTGTTTTCACCTTGAATAAGAATAAAATGTACATTTGCAATTGACAATAAGTTAATATAATTCACATTAAAATAAAATTTACATTTTAATTTTGATCATTTGCATTGTATACATTACCATATAGTCCTTTAATCATAAAATAATTGTATATTTAAACAGGAACTTGCCCACTGAACCTGTTGATGTTATTTTTTTAAAAAAGAGCTTGAGTTCTGGCTCTCCTGACAATAGAAATTTTTACTAAGAATTTATTTCAAAACACATTTAAATGCTATACTAAGCAATATGAAACTGCAGAAACACACAGTTGCCGTCCCTTAAAAGAATGAAGATATGCTCAAAACAAATATAATAACAATTGGACTGTTTATAAATCATAAAAATGCTTTTTTACTCTTAATGAGTAACACTTTTAGCTAAATTTACAAATTTATGGCTATAGCGATTATTCTTACAAAGAAAAAAAAAGTCCAGGTTAACATGCAAATATAATGCATTTAGTTATGACTTTATTTTAAGAAATCAAATTTAATTTTAACTGATATATAAAATTATAAAATGTAAATTATTAATTCATCATAAGTGTATATATATCACTGTATTTTGTGTGCCTTTTTAGATACTACGAAGTTATGCAGAATACTTAATTGTAATCTACAACACAAGTAAAATTTACATGTAAATGCAATGAAACTTCTTGATTTTAAACCATAGTATAGTATTTCTAGCTTGCCACTTTCAAATATTTACATTATGCCTAAAAGAGAAGTTGTTGTATATATTTGTGTGCGTTTAGTATTTTCTCAATTTAATGTTATATGAAATAATTAAGAGTCTACGGCCATACCAACCTGAATGCGCCTGATCTCGTCTGAAATAATTAAGATAATGATTCATTCTCTTCCTCAGACTTTTAACCATAAATCAGTCTTCAAATTTCCATATTTGAATATCAGCTTCATTTCTTTCATAAAAATGATTACTTTTTCTCATTCTGTAATTATTTTATATAATTTTAATAACTATGAAATCTTTGTTGTTTTGATATCAATGTTTAACCAACTTGTTTTATTGTTTTTTTGTTTTGGGGTGTTTTTTTTGTACCAGGGATAGAACTCGGGCCCTTGCTCTGGCGAGGCAGGCGGCAGAGCCACTGAGCCAAATCCCTGGCCCCCAACTCATTTTATAATATTAATTACAAATATTATTTACCTACTTGTACTTGTAATATTGTTAAAATAAAATATCAATTAATAAATTGAGCCAATTCAATGAATATGTAATAAATATATAAAATGAACATTTTCTTCATAATAGATACATTTATTTGGTAACATGCCTGGGAGAAGAGAAAATTGTTTGCTTTATTGTAATCTGGTTTTAAGACTGTAGATTTACATGAAAAGATGTCCTTATTTTACATTGCATAACTGATCAAAGACAAAGGGATTTATGTGGGCAAATTTCTCCATTTTTTAAAATTAGTTTGTTAGGATTAAGTTCATTGTTTGAAATGTAAAATCTGATGCTAACAGTTAAGAGAAATATATAATGTTATTAATTTGCTCCAGTAAATGTTTTATATAATTTTATAATAATCAGTCAGTGATATTATCCTCATATGTGATAACATATTTTATTTATAGCTACACTCCATTTGCTAATGGACCTAATGATACTCCTGAAGAAATACTGCTTCGTATAGGCAATGGAAAGTTCTCTTTGAGTGGTGGAAACTGGGACAGCATTTCAGATGGCGCAAAGGTATAAGTTATATATGTTTTATTCTGTTGCATTCATGTTCAGTTGCTAAATGTTTGTTATGTTCTCTTTTGTATTTGCAGAGTATGGTGTTGTGTCGGCATTTGTTTTAATTAGCTCAGTTCATTTCTATAGATTGAACTAGGTATAGACTGACTTTTGTCTGCTGTACTTCTGGCCTACCATTCTTTCTTATCAATTTAAAGGTGTTCAAGGTATATAAAAATACAGTGGTACCTCGTTCATGAACTTAATTCTTTCCGTGATTCTGGTTCCAAACCAAATTGGATGAGAACTAAATCAAATTTCCCCATAAGATCAACCTTGACACTAGCTATTGAATTTGATTTGGCTCCTCCATAAGATGAACCTTAACCCTGAACATTGAATTTGATTCATTTCTCATCCAATTCAGTTTGTGTCCAGAATCATGGAAAGAATTAAGTTCATGAACTGAGGTAACCAAAACTGTCCAGGGTTACTGGAATTAACTCTAATAGATATTTTTGAAAAGCTAAAGGAATAGATTTTAAATGTTCTCACACAAAGAAATACTAAATATTTTAAATTACAGATATGCTGAGTACCATAATTTCATCATTATTCAGTGTTTCTTTTTTATTGAATTTATTGGTATTTTAAAAATATACAGTATAGTTACATTAGTCTTGTACCTTTACATGACAGATCTTCTACAATGTTTCTATGTACCAAAACACCACATTGAGGGCCATAGGTATGTACATTATGTGTCCATTGAAAAAGGAAAGATGGGAATGGAATTAATTTAAGAAAATGAAAAAATAGAAACTGAGTCTTTGTAGATAGGGCGGTGGGAGGGGTTGGAGGGAGGGCAGAGGAATGGGGAAAACATAATTAAGATGGATTATGTAAAGTTGCAAATTTACAACAATGAATGTCATTATATTGTGTACATTAAATGTACCAATGCAATCAATTTTAAAAAAAGAAATAAAAATCTGATTTGAATAAAAAATTTTAAATAGTGAAAATAGTGCATAAAATGTTGAAGTACACTGGGATTTTTATGGCATTACACCGGGATTTGATTGGTGAAAACATTAGTTTTCCAAATTATATATGTTTTGTGTTTGAGCATATTTGTGCTAAAAATAAACATATTGAAATTTAGTTTTATTCTGACCTCAGTCTGATAGTCCGAAGAAATTCACACAGGAAAGGATATTTGATGTACTATTGTTTATATGTAGATGTTTCCCAAGAGCTTCATGAATTCACAGGCAGAAATTTGAGAACATGTTTGGATTATGGGGCCTTATAGCTTGTTTACTGTTAGGAGGTGTGTTCCATTCAGAAGAAGCAGATCAGTGGGAGTTTGGTATGAAGGGTTTATCTCCCTCCTTGGCTCCTCTCTTTCTCTTTCTACTTAACTGCCACTATTGATATAGGAAATATGATATAATGGACTTCCAGATAATATAATGGAAATATTATAACTCCCAACTTTCTAAATGTCCAAAATGCTAAGTTTATATTCTCTGAAATCAAACAATGAATTCAAAGAACAATGGAGGTTAAGAATAGGAAGAATTTATAGAGGGAGAAATAGCTTCTAAGTGAGATGGAAGGGGTCGTAGAAAGTGGGTAGCCTACCAAACTTACTTCTCAAGGGTGTCTCAAGGGTCAAGCCAATAAGAACATTTATAATTGATATACTAAATAGGCATCAATCGCATTAGCTGGGGACCAAAATCTCCCTAGCCCATTCCTTCCCAGAAAATCCTTGTTTATTCCATGTGGGCTTGTTATGTTATTTGCTTCTTCACTTGATCCCCATTTATTCAATATTACCTATGTGACTAGTTATTGTAATATTGGCTGACCATAGTTTTGTCCCACCTCATACCCTCCCTTGTGATTCCTATTTGCTCAATATTTCCGAAGCCACTGTACTTTTAATCATATTAGTTGACTATAATCTTACTAGTTGACCATAATGCATTTTATATCTGAAATGGGAAAAAGGATTTTTAAGGTATTCATCATAAACAAATGATAAAAGTTAATGGGATAGATATGCTAATTAACTTTGATTTGATTATTACATAATGCAATTATTTTTCATATATTGATGTTTTATAGTGCAACCTTGATAAACTAATTTACTTTTTTCAGTTTTTAAATTTTTTATTGGTACATGTTTGTAGTACATAATGATCACATTTCTTATGAAGAATTGATGCATGTACATTACACATCTGAATTCTAGTAGCTTTTTTATATGTTGCATCAGTTTTTCAACATAGATGATGTATCACTAATGATAAAGATTGACTTAATTTTTTTTCTCCTAATATGGACATCTTTTATTTTTCTGTTTGAATACTTAAAAATTGTAGTATATTGTTGTAGAGTTACAAAGCATGGATATTGTTGTTTTCCTGATTTTAAGGAAAGCATTCATTTTTTCACCATTAAGGGTAATGTTAATTGTAGATTCTACATAGATACTTTTAATTAAATCAGGAATGTTTCCTTTCAGTTACTGGTTCATGAAAATATTTGTAGAGATGAAAGTTGGCTTTTGTCAAAGGCTTTTTTGTGTTCATTGAGACAATTACAGGGTTTTCATTTTGATCACTTTGATAAACATATGAATTATATTGATTTTCAAATGTTAAGCCAAGCTTGTTTTCTCAGGATAAACTTAATCATGATAGACTATACTTTACAGGTAACTGAATTTTTATTTATCAAGTTTATTGGTTCATTTTAGGTATATAATATTATGACATTCATCATTGGGAATTTGTACTTTTACATGTTATATCTTGGTTCTTATTTTTGTCCCATTCCCCTGCCCTCCCTTCAACTCCTCCACCCCTCCCTATATACAAAAACTTTGTTTCCATTTTTTCCTTTTTTCATATTTATTCCTTTCCTTTCTTGTAGCTGAATCTTATTTGCTAAATTTTTCTTTGTAATTTTCACATCTACGTTCCTGAGAGGTATTGATTTGTTCTTTGCTTGCTAATATTATCTGTCCGGTTATGATATCGGGGTGATGGATAGCTCAAATAAATTGCAAAATATTTTCTATTCTTTCATTTTCTGAAAGCGTTATCTACAGTTGGAGTTACTTAAGTATTTCTTAGAATTCACCATCAAAGTCATCTGTGTCTGGAATTTTATTTGTTGTAAGTTGATTTTATTTTGTTTTGTTTTTATTTTTTATGTTTCGGGGATCTAACTCAGGATATTGCACTTGTGAGGCAGGCTGAAGAACCACTGAGCTAATTCCTGGGCACTACCTGTTAATATCTGTAGACTTTATAATGATGTCTACTTTCGTACTTAATGTATAAGCGTGGATTAGTTTATAGCTCTACATTTTTAATGTTTTTGCTTTCATGTATTTTGAAACTCCATATTTGTATGAATAGATGTTTATAAATTTGTCTTCTTTATTAATTGTCCCCCTTACCAATATGAAATAATTTTCTTTACCCTGATAATACTTGCATTTATTTTAAAAATATATTTTTGTTTGGGCAAGGGATTTAGTTCAGTAGTTCTGCTGCCTACCTCAGAAGTGCAAGGCCC